>NC_143487.1:33848478-34207843 GCF_027475165.1 Benincasa hispida | reverse complement strand
TTGGGTACCTTATTCTGGTAACACTATTGGATACAACCTGCTCTGTAGTTGTTACAAGGAGTTGTAAAGTGCTACAAACGAAGTGATCCTAATTCGTTCATGTTGGACATGAGGAGTGGGGGTGTCCTTGTGCAAAAGAGTTTGTACAAGATCGGACCACGAAATGAGTCACTCTTACTTTATAATGTTGTTTACTATTTAAGACTGACTATTTCAAAGCGATGACCTAGGTAACTTGACCTTAATCCTAAGCTAACTATGAACTCCTATTTATCTGAGATTGCACTTAGATTTGCATAAGTGAGGGTTGGCTCAACAGTGTCGACTCAATATGACTGCCATTTCAGGGATAAGACCAGATAGATAGCTGGGGACATAAGGTGCAAGAGGGAATTCACTCCTACCCACTTTAGGAATAGTAGAGAGATTGTTCCCTTAAGTGCTGATTTTGGGACTTGAACAAGGGATCCCGCCCTCTCATTTGGCATGAGAGGGACTCGGTTTTGTGTTTAGATCACAAAAAAATTGTTCATTAGGGGATCAGTGGGGACTTAAGAAACAAGAGGTAATTTCAGGGGTAAAACAAAGATTTGACTCAACCGTTATTACGAACAACCTGTGAAGGGTTAACTTACTAATCATTGTTATATCGAGAGGACATAATATATCTATAGTGAGGGGAGTTCAACTACGGGCTTTAGTGGAGTGACCCATTAGTTAACGAATGGGGGTTAGATCAGTCTAATGAGTTTAACCGATTAATCTCTGATCGTTGGAGCCCATGATCTATAGGTCCATGAGGTCCCCCTACTAGCTTGGAAATGGATTAGCTCTAGAGTAGCGTGATAAGTTAATTTAAAACGTTCAAATTAGAATCAAACGGAATTGAAGAAAATATATTTAAATATGATTTAAATATATGAAGATGAATTTGTGTAAAAATTAATTTAATATTGGATATTAAATTAATTAGAATTATTTAAATAATTATTTATTAATTTTATTAGAAAATTAATTTTTGAAATTAATTTGTAAAATTAATAAATTTTTATTTTAGAAATCAAATATTTTAGAAATAAAATATGATTTTAAAATCAAAAATAAAATATACCTTAGTTTATTGTATATTATACATTTTTATATTGTATTGTACATTAGTCTCCCGAATCATTAGAACAAGTGGGAGATTGTTGGGATTGGTGTCCTAATTCTCCTGGAGTCTCGTTGTTTTGTAAAGATATACATTGTTCAATGAATAAAATAAGTGTTATTTAATTCTAGCATTTACTCATATCCAATAAACAAAACTCCTTGGTTATCTTATGTGAACTTAAGCATGTATATGTGATATACCAGTGGATCATGCCTTAAGTGATAACCTAAATTGGTTTGTAGTATAAAGATTAAGGTGGGATACCTGATCCTGGTGACACTAAGGATACGACCCGCTTTATAGAGGTTTCCAAGTGTTGTAAACTACTATAGATGGTAGATCCTGACCATTCGTGTGGAGACGTGGAGTGGGGGTATCCTATACAAAGAGTTTGTATAAGACCTGAACCATGAGATGACTGGACTCTGTTTATAACGTCGTTGATACTAGAGATTTGCATCTCATCTAAACGGCCATAGGTGACACGACCTCAATCCTGACTGTTTTGTGAACTCCTGCCTTTGAGGGCGATCCTTTGATTAGTATAGGTGAGAGTGGCTAGATTGTCAACTCAACATGCCTACCTTTTTTAGGACTTGTCTGATCTGGGAGTTGGGAACTCAATCCACAATATAAAATTCACTTCTTTCCCGAAACAGGGATAAGTAGAGAGATTGCTCCCTTAAGGACTTATTTCGGGGCTTGAACATAGTGGCCATAGCTTCTCTTTGGAAGAGAAGACTTAGTCATAGTAGGACTATAATTTATGTTCATTAGAGGGATCAGTGGTACTTAAGGAGACAGATGTAACTACAGGGGCATAACGGTTATTGGCCCAACTGTACTTACGAACGATCTATGAAGGGTTGACACACTGCTCATTGGTTAAGATGGAAACATAATATACCTATAATGAGGGGAGTTCAGCTATAGGTCTTTAGTGGTGTGCCTGGCAGTTAATGGATGGTGGATCCCGTGACTAAAGAGTTTAGTCAGTTATTCATGTATCGTTGGAGCTTCAGATCTACATGTCCATGAGGTCCCTTCGGTAGCTTGAATTCATGTTGAAGGATTAGTTCTTGGTGTTGATTTAAAATGTTCAAATTAACAAGAGGTATTTCGATTATCTGTGATATAATCGGTATGATGTATAAGATACATCTAGTAGAGGACTGATGTAAATGAGATTTACATTAAGTATTACGGAATAGGAAAAGAATTATGGTTTATATGTTTCATGAGATGAAATATTAAAACTACAAGTTATAAATATAGTATGATAAGTTGGTTATCATTTATGTTTATAATAATATTAATTATTAGTTAATTAATACTTTTTCTTTGAAAATAACAAAAGTAGTGGTGGTTATTGATCATGGTAACCATGAGTTTAAAAGGAAAATTGGTTTCCTATTTTGAAAAAGTGTGTGTGTTTTTACAAAAGATAGAAAAGAATTTTGAGTTTTCTCCAGTGAAAAGAAACTCACGGAAGTCGTCAAGTAAATACAGATTTACTAAATGACGGCTGGACGAGCTAAACGATCGTGCAGGTGCTAGCTAAACGATCGTGTAGTGTTTACCAAACGATCGCATAGCTTTGCTAGACGATCGCTGGCCCAAGGTAAACGATCGTGTAAAATCGACCGAGCCAAACGATCACATAGCTTTTGCTAGACGATCGCATAGCTTTATCTAAATGATTGGGCATCAACCTATACGATAGGTCTCCGACTTCTCCAACTTGTCCAGTCGTCTACACGATCTGTATTTCCTCCATTCGTCTGCCTCACAACAAGTCCGAGAGAGCCCACCCTCTGGATTCTCACACAGAGAATACCAAAGTCGCCTTATTGGTGGTGTCAGACTCAACTCGACACTGTCGACGTTTATTGGAGGTCGTTCGTGGTGCTTTGGAGGAGTCTGTTCGTGGTGTTGCGGAGGAGTTCATGACCGAAGAGATTCTTGAAGACGAGCGCGAAGAGTTCGTGTTGTGTTCGTGCGGTGTTGCGGTTGTGTAGATCGAGCACTTGTGCTTGCGGTTGTTCGACTAGAGTCGCGCATTGGAGCGTGGAGACGTCTCTGCATATGTTTGTAGAGTTTGCTATGCATTTGTACTTATTCATGTTGTAATTTCTATGTATAATCGCATAACCGTTTGTATTGAAGTCGATTGTAAATGATTGTTGATTCATGATTGTAATTTGGAATAGTCTTGCTTCCGCTGCTCATGGAAATCCTGATTCCGCTTTCCTTCAGAGGCAAATGTTGTTTCATTCTCCTAGCCGCTCCATAGAGGTTCGACCTCAGTAACGAAGTGTTAACCTTCTACTTCTAACTCTGAAAAGGGGAAGAAGAAGAAGGTGGTAAGGGAAAAGGGAAGGCACCTGCTAACCCACCGCCTATCGCCCCAAGGAGGTGTCCACAGGTTGCTAAGGGCAAGTATTTCCACTGCAACCAAGATGGACACTAGAAGAGGAACTGTCCTCGGTATTTGAAAGAGAAAAAAGTAGCCAAGGCTAAGGCCAAGGTCGATACAGGTAAATGTGATTTACTTGACCTTGAAACTTGTTTAGTGGAGAATGATGATTCTGCCTCGATAAATGATTCGGGTGACATTAAACATGTTTGTTCTTCTTTTCAGGGGATTAGATCTTGGTGACAGGTGAAGGCTGGTGAGATGACGATGCGAGTAGGCACCGGGCACGTCGTCTCAACTGTGGCAGTGGGAGGACTCTAGTTAGCTTTACATAATAGTTTTTTTTTTTTTTTTTTAAATGATGTATATATTGTTCCTAAACTAAAGAGGAACCTTATTTCTGTAAAGTGTTTATTGCAATGTAAATATACTATCTTGTTTAATGTGGATAAAGCATTTATTCATAAAGATGGTGTTTTTATTTGCACAACAAATTTGGAATCGAATTTATATGTGCTAAGACCGTTAGCCATTAATTTCCTCCATAATACTGAATTGTTCAGAACTGTCGTAACTCAATCAAAAGGTTGACATATTTCTCCAAAAGAAAATGCCCAACTTTGGCATCTATGTTTAGGGCATATCAACCTCAATAAGATTGAGAGATTGATGAAGAATGGACTTCTAAAGGAGTTAAAAGAAAATTCTTTGCCAGTGTGCGAATCTTGCCTTAAGGGTAAGATGACTAAACGACCTTTTACTAGAAACGGTTATAGAGTCAAGGAGCCTCTTGAGTTAGTACATTCTGACCTTTGTGGTCCTATGAATGTACGAGCCCGAGGTGGCTATGAGTATTTTATCAGTTTTACTGCTGATTACTCCAGGTACGAGTATGTTTATCTTATGCAACAGAAGTCTGAATCCTTTGAAAAGTTCAAAAAGTTCAAGGCTGAAGTTGAAAACGCATTAGATAGACGGATTCAAACACTTCTATCGAATCGAGGTGGAGAGTTTTTGGACTTGACATTCCAAGACTATTTGCTAGAACATGGAATCGTTTTCCAACTCTCAGTGTCGGGTACACCTCAGCAGAATGGTGTAGCGGAGAGGAGAAATAGGACCTTGTTAAACATGGTTCGCTCGATGATGAGTTACGCTTCCTTACCGAACTCATTTTGGGGATTCACAGTGGACCATTGGATTTTGGAAAAGAAAAATCAATGGTGGAGATTTTAAACTAAACTAGTCGTTAGATACAAACAAAATATAATATTAAATTCCCTTTCTTTTGAAATTCATTTTCTTTTTAAAATTAATCCAAAAAATAAAAAAACATACCATGTGTCAAAAACTAGCCGTTAGACACAAACATAAAATAATATTAAATTCATTTTTATTTTAATTCATTTTCTTTTTAAATTCATTCTTTTTAAAGTCAATTCAAAAATAAAAAACATACCATGTGTAAAAAAACTAGTCGTTAGACACAAACATAAAATAATATTAAATTTATTTTCCTTTTAAATTTCTTTTTAATTTCAATTTTTTTTATTTTAAATCAATCCAAAAATCAAAAGTCCATCATATGTTAATCTCTTAATGATCCACCATTCAGCCATTATGTTGCCACATATCTATATGCAAATGGTCCGATTATGCCACGTCATCCACCACAGTATTTTCTCTATAGACTTCGTTTCGGTCATATCGTCTTTGTTTTAGCTCCGATTTGAGTGATTCAAGAGGTGTTGGAATCGTTGTTCCGAACTCTACGCTATGAACATATTAAAATACTAAGATTTTTAGCAATTAAAAATTGAGTTTGTTATCATCAAAATATTAATTAATTAATTAATTAAAATTAATTAATTTGAGATTAAAGGCCAAAAAGCCAACAATCTCCCATTTTTTTATGATGACAAACCATTCAAGAAAAATAGTTTGAAATACATGTAAACCATATGTAACACATAATAAAATTCAACATATCACCATAAAGATCATTCTTGAAATTCACTCAAAATAAATTCTCCGCCTAATTAATACAATCAAAATCATAACAAATTTATAGCATATTTTTCTTAAACTTCTCCCTCTTTGGAATCATCAAAAAGAATAATTAAGAAAAAATTTAGAACTACATAAATGTTTCCCTTAAAAACATGAACATAAATTTAGCACAACTCCCCCTAAGAATATCAACACATGCTTTCCATATCTCCCCCTATCAAAATGCCTTATAAAAGATTTAACAAGTAAAATTATAAAATCAAGAGGCATCACAACAAATAATACCGAGCTCAAGCCTATTTTTGCAAAAGTTTTCTTCATTCAAAGGCTTGGTAAAAATATCCACTAATTGATTATTAGAGCCTACAAATTCAAGAGTAATATTATCATTTTGCACATGCTCTCTAATAAAGGGATGCCTAATATCAATATGCTTAGTCGTATAGGATTTTTAGTCAAATTAATAGCACTAGTATTATCACAAAATATAGGCACATTATCAAACTTTAATCCAAAATCACAAAGAGTTTGTTTCTTCCAAAGAATTTGAGCACAACATCTAGCAACTGTAATATATTCCGCTTCGATAGTGGATAAGGCAACCAAATTTTGCTTTTTACTAAACCAAGAAACTAATGAACTACCAAGTAATTGACAAATCCCACTAGTACTCTTATGATAAAGTAAACTACTCGCAAAATCCGCATCGGAATATCCTACTAAATTAAATTCAACATTTCTAGAATACCATAGTACCAAGCAAATATTTAAAAAATCTTTTAACGGCATGTTAATGTGATTCCTTAGGACAAGATTGAAATCTAGCACAAAGACATACACTAAACATAATATCGGATCTACTAGCGGTTAAATAAAGTAAAGATCCAATCATACCTCTATAAGTTTTTATATCCACACACTTACCTTTTTCATCCTTGTCAAGCTTAGTGGATGTGCTCATAGGAGTTTTTGTAATTTTACCTTCATTGAATTTGAACCTTTCGAGCAAATCCCTTGTGTATTTTTCTTGACTTATGAAAATACCATCCTTGAGTTGTTTGATTTGGAGTCCAAGGAAGAAGCTAAGTTTTCCCATCATACTCATCTCAAATTCACTATGCATACACTTAGAAAATTCTTCACACAAAGATGGATTAGTAGAACCAAAAATAATATCATCCACATATATTTGTACTAAAAGCATATCATTTTCTTTAGTCTTAATAAAAAGAGTAGTATCAATTTTACCCATTTTAAATCCATTCTCAAGCAAGAAATTACTAAGTCTATCATACCAAGCTCTTGGAGCTTGTTTTAAGCCATAAAGAGTCTTTTTCAACTTATAGACATGATTAGGAAAATCAAAACTTTCAAACCCTGGAGGTTGTTCTACATAAACTTTCTCCATGATATAACCATTTAAAAATGTACTTTTCACATCCATTTGATACAAAATGAAATTCTTATAAGAAGCAAAAGCAAGCAACATTCTAATAGCTTCTAATCTAGCAACGGGTGCAAAAGTTTATTCATAATCTATTCCTTCATCTTGACAATAACCTTGAGCTACAAGTCTAGCTTTATTTCTAATGATATTTCCATTTCCATCCATTTTATTTCTAAAGACCCATTTAGTTCCAATTATAGAAGCATGAGAGGGCCTAGGGACTAACTCCCAAATTTTATTCCTTTCAAATTGATTTAATTCTTCTTGCATAGCTAAAATCCAAAATTCATCATTTTCGGCATCTTTAAGACTTTTTGGTTCAATTTGAGAAACAAAAGCAAGATTATTAAATATATTAAGAGAGGAACGAGTTTTCACACCTTGTTCGGGATCACCAAGAATTAATTCTTTGGGATGGGACGGAACATACCACCACTCTTTAGGCATGGATGAAGAACCAACTTCGTTCTTTTCGATTAAGCTCACCTCTTGCTTACTTGAAACAATTTCCTTGCCTTTGTCACTAACAAGTAAATCTCCAAAATTTCCTTCTAAAACATCACTACAAATAGGCTCATCAAAAATAATATTAAAAGATTCATCAAATACTACATGCATAGATTCCTCAATTACTAAAGTTCTTTTATTGAAAATTCTATAAGCTTTACTAGTAGAAGAATAGCCAAGGAAAATACCAACATCCGTCTTATAATCAAATTTTCCATGTTTTTCTTTGTTATTCAAAATAAAACATTTGCAATCAAAAACTTTGAAATACCCAATATTTGGAATTTTGTTATGCCAAAGTTCATAAGGAGTTTTATTCAAAGAAGGTCTAATTAAAACTTTATTTAAAACATAACAAGCAGTGTTAACGGCTTCCGCCCAAAAGTTTGTAGGTAAACCATAATCATGCAACATTGATCTAGCAAATTCTTGTAAAGTACGATTTTTCCTTTCAACTACACCATTTTGTTGAGAAGTTCTTGGAGGGGAGAAATTATGAGAAAAACCATTTTCTTCACAAAAAGTTTCAAAAGCATTGCTATCAAATTCTCCTCCATGATCACTCCTAACTTTAGAAATCAAAAAACCTTTTTCATTTTGAACTCTTTTTGCAAAACTAGAAAAGCTTTTCAAAGCATCATCCTTATGTTTTAGCATCAAAACTCAAGTAAATCTTGAAAAATCATCAACTGTCACAAAGGCATAATAGTTCCCTCCAAAACTAGCAATTCTAGAAAGACCAAATAAGTCCATGTGTAATAGTTGAAGGGGTCTAATTGTAGAGATTACATTTTTAGATTTGAAAGAGAACTTAGTTTGCTTACCCATTTGACAAGCATCACAAACTTTGTCTTTTTCAAATTTAAATTTGGGAAGACCTCTAACCAAAGAATTCTTGGAAATATTTGAAATTAAGTGCATGCTAGCATGTCCTAGTCTTCTATGCCATGACCAAGAATCATTATGTAAAGTCGATAAACATTTATCATTAATTGGACAATCATTCAAATCAATAGTATAAACATTTTCATCTCTATTTCCAACAAATATAACTTTTCTATCACTAGCATTTTCAATGATGCAATTTTTTTTATCAAACACAACTCTAAAGCCTTTATCACACAATTGATTAATACTAAGTAAATCATACTTCAAACCATCAACCAAAAGTACATTTTCAATTAAAATAGAAGATTCATACCTATACTTCCTTTACCAATTATTTTACCTTTCTTGTTGTCACCAAAGGTTACAAGACCTCCATCCTTTTTGGAGAGAGAGACAAACTTGGATGGGTCTCCCGTCATATGCCTTGAGCAACCACTATCCAAGTACCACTTGTTTTTCTTAGAGGTTTTCAAACAAACCTACAAACACAAATGTTCAAGTTTGATTCTTTGGTACCTACACACTTGTTTGGGTCCTAGATGGTTAGCATTGACAAACTTGGGAATCCATTTCATTTTTGCATAGACATTTAAGGCATTGGATTTAGACAAGTAACAAGAATAAGTTGTATGTCCAAACTTGTCACATGAGAAACAAACAACATTATGCAAAGATTTATCTCTTACAACAAATTTATACACTCTACTTTTCTTGGAGAAATTATTCCTTAGAGCATTGTGAAACTTTGTCCTTTGAGAAAAATTTCTTCTTGGAGAAGTAGTATGAGCATATTTAAATTTAAAACACTTAGGTCTAATGTGGCCTTCAACACCACAATAATGACATATAGGCACAAAATTAGATTTAACATGCTTAGACACAACCTTAGGCATATTAAGCTTAGGCATATTATGAGATGCTTTAACAAAGATAGTTTTAGAACTTGAAGGAGTAGAGCCTAAATCTCTTTTATCACCAAAAAGCTTGCTTACTTCAATTATTTTTTCTAATCTTTGAGCACCTATTATCAACTTTTTAATAGATTCTTTAGCCTTATCAAGTTCTTGCAAAGAACTAAATTCCTTTTCTTTGAGTAATTTAATCAAATTATCTTTTTCACAACTATCATGCTCAAGAAATTTAACTTTGTCAAGCAAGGCATTTTTCTCATCACAATCAAAAGCATGCTTGTCACAAGGGATATTCATTTCATCAATATGCATAGCATCATGCTCATTCTCTTTTAAGCAAGCAATTTCTTCAAGTAAAGACTTGTTTTTACTAGATAAAACATTGTATTTCTTTTTAAGCACAATATACTTAGAACTAAGATTTTCTAAATCATTTTGCATATTTTGAAAAGCTTCGAACAATTCATTATAAGAAAGAGGTTCTAGAGTTACCTTATCATTTTGTTCATCCTCTTTGTCATTGTGAGCCATGAAGCAAAAATTGGCCACTTCTTCATTATCACTCCCACTTTCACTTTCATCACTATCATCCCAAGTAGCTTTCATTGCTTTCTTCTTGGATTTCTTGGATGATTTGAGAAAAGGACAATCGGTTCTAATATGACCCGGCTTCTTGCATTCATAACATATTACCTCATCCTTTTTGCTCTTTTCACCTTTTGACTCTTTTTGGTTGGAGAGATGCTTCTTGAATTGCTTCTTTCTCTTGATGAAGTTCTTATACTTACGTGAAAGATAGGCAACATCATCTTCATCAAGGTTATCTTCATCTTGGGAGTCAACTTCTAAAGAGATGGTCTTTAAAGCTATATTCTTTTCTTTCTTTTTCTTCTCATCCTCCATGTTTTTCTTGATCTTTATCTCATGCGTCAACAACGAGCCCATGGGTTCATCAATGGAGAGAGATTTGAGATCCTTTGCCTCTTGAATGGTGGTGACTTTAGGCTCCCATTGTTTAGGCAAAGACCACAATAGCTTCTTTATCTTCTCAAGATTTGAGTACTTTTTCCCAAGTCCTTCTAAAGCATTGACAATGTTAGTAAATCTAATAAACATATCGGAAATAGCTTCATTTTCATCAATTTTAAACATTTCATATTGATGAACTAACATGTCAATCTTTGTTTCTTTTACTTGACTAGTTCCTTCATGAGTAATTTCTAATTTATCCCATATCTCTTTAGCAGTTTTACAGATAGACATTCTATTATACTCAACTTCATTCAAAGCATAAAATAAGCAATTAATAGCTTTGGCATTTAAAGAGCATGCTTTCTTTTCATTTAATGACCATTCTTCCTTAGGGTTTATAGTGCTAACACCATCAACATCTTTTGTTGGAATTTTAAAACCTTCCTCAACAATATTCCATAAATCATAATCAATAGAAAGTAAGAAAAATCTGATTCTATTTTTCCAATAACTATAATTAGTATCATTAAAGAAAGGAGACTTTGTAATAGATTGACTATCGGTAAAGGGATAAAACCTAAAGTTGCCATAGCTCAAAAACAATTAAGTTTATCAAGAAATAAATATTTCAAGAAGAGCAACCCGCTCTGATACCAATTGTTGGATCGATATGGCAACCCTAGAGGGGAGTGAATAGGGTTTAATTAAATTTTTTTTTTCTAAATTAACCAAATTAAACTAATTAATATACTTTTTATAAATAATAAGAAAAATTCAATTTATGCAACAAATAAGATGAAAAAAATGTGATAATTTAATTCTATCAAATTTTAACAAAAAAATAAGAACAAACTAAAACATACAATAAATTGCTTAAATTAATTACAAAAATAAAAAGGAAAGAGTTAGAGAAGAAGACACCGTAATTTTTATAATGGTTCGGTCAAACTCGACCTACTCCACTCCCCAAGCGCCTCTTGGGAATTTGAATAAAATCTTTCCGACTCTTTCCACGGATTAGAGCCCAACCATTACACCACCACTTCTTTTACGGGTTCAAGAGCAAACCCGATCCTTTCCATGGTTTAGGATCAAACCATTACAAATGTTGGAAATTTTGAAGAACACAATACAACTCTCACTAGAGTGGATTTACAAGTTTAAGCACTCAACAAGTTTATCCTCACAATACAATAACACTCTCTCAAGAATAAGATGAAAAGAAAAAAAATTGGGAACTTAGAGAAAGCAACAATGGAACTTTTGAGTTTTGGAGGATTGTGAAATGTAAAATTTGTTGAAAATTTGGAGAGGAAGATGATTTATATAGAGATGGAAAAATTTTTAGAAACCACAATTAATTTGGACCATTGGATTTTGGAAAAGAAAAATCAATGGTGGAGATTTTAAACTAAACTAGTCGTTAGATACAAACAAAATATAATATTAAATTCATTTTCTTTTGAAATTCATTTTCTTTTTAAAATTAATCCAAAAAATAAAAAAAACATACCATGTGTCAAAAACTAGCCGTTAGATACAACATAAAATAATATTAAATTTATTTTCCTTTTAATTCATTTTCTTTTTAAATTCATTCTTTTTAAAGTCAATCCAAAAATAAAAAACCTACCATGTGTAACAAAACTAGCCATTAGACACAAACTTAAAATAATATTAAATTTATTTTCCTTTTAAATTTCTTTTTAATTTCAATCTCTTTTATTTTATATCAATCCAAAAATCAAAAGTCCATCATATGTTAATCTCTTAATGATCTACCATTCAACCTGCCACATGTCTACATGCAAATGGTCTGGTTATGCCACGTTATCTACCATGGTATTTTCTTTATAGACTTGTTTCGGTCATATCGTCTTCGTTTTAGCTCCGATATGATTGAATCAAGAAGTGCTGAAATCGTTGTTCCGAGCTCTACATATGGACGTATTAAAATACTAAGATTTTCAGTAATTAAAAATAGAGTTTGTTATCATCAAAACATTGATTAATTACTTAATTAAAATTAATTAATTTAAGATTAATGGCCAAAAAGCCAATAGAGTCCGACCCATATGAGTTGTGGAAGAAATTGGAAGGTCTTTATGAAAAGAAGACTGCACATAACAAAGCTTTCTTAATCAAGTAACTTGTTAATTTGAAATTGAAGAGTGGAAAGTATGTTTCTGAGCATTTGAGTGACTTTTAGGATATTATGAATAAGTTGAATACCATGAAGATTGAACTTAATGACCTGGAGACTTTGTTCTTGTTGAGTTCTTTACTAGACAATTAGGAAACTTTAGTTTATTAGTAACTCTGCTCCAAAAGGTGTTCTTTCTTTGGATGTTATCGAACAAAGTATGTTCAATGAAGAGATAAGAAGAAAGGAGATAGGAGTTGATAATTCACATGCTTTTGTTGCTGAGAATCGTGGAAAAAACAAGAGTAAAAGACCCAAAGGTCATGGTAACTTAATGGGGAGGTCCAAGTCTAGAGACAAAGAGACTAGGACATGTCATTACTGCAACAAGTCTGGCCATATCAAAAAGTTTTGCTACTGTTGGAAGAAAGAACAAGGTAAGAAGCAAGACTCACAAAAAGAGGAGATGATAAAAATACTGCAGCAATTATTTCTCATAGTGATAATGTTGTCACCTTACTTTGTGCAACTAGTGAGTGTCATCATTGTAGAGAGTTCAAATACAAAGTCAGTGGTAGATTCAAGTGCTTCATACCACTGTGTTCAGAAAGGGAGTATTTCGTGAAATATTAATTTGGTGATTTTGGTAATGTGAAAATGGAAAACGAGAACTCGACTAACATAGTTGGGTTAGGAGATATTCGTGTGAAGACAAGTGTTGGGTGCACGTTTATATTAAATAATGTGTGACACATTCCTGATTTACACCTTATCTTGTTGTCTGCAAATGTCCTTGATCAAGAAGGATTTTGACATACATTCAATGATGGTAAATGAAAATTCTCTAAGGGTTCAATAATAGTTGCTCGGGGTGAGTTGTGTTGTTCTTTGTATAAAGAAAACTTGAGTATATGTTCTTCTAAGCTAAATGTGGCCGAAGAAAAGAATTCTCTAAATTTTTGGCATCGAAGACTAAGGTATATAAGTGATAAAGGGATTAAATTGTTGGCAGGTAAATCTCTTATCCCTGTTGATAAAACAGTTTCTCTTGACCCTTGTGATCATTATTTGGCAAATAAGCAGCATAGAATTTTCTTTTCTGGAAAATCCACCAAAAGGCAAGGAAAATTGGAGTTAATACATTTTGATGTTTGTAGTTAAACTAAGGCGAAGTTTCATGATGGAAATAAATATTTTGTCACTTTTATTGATGATGCTACTCGAAGAACATGGGTGCATATGTTGAAGACAAAAAGTCAAGTATTCGAGATTCTTAGAAAGTTTCATGTCATGGTAGATAGGGAAACTGAAATAAAATTGAAGTGACTTTGATCTAACAATGGTGGTGAGTATACTTCGAATGAGTTCAAGTATTATTGTTCACAACATGGCATTAGACATGAGAAGATAGAGCTCGACACACCATAACACAATGGAGTTGCTGAGAGAATTAAC
Source organism: Benincasa hispida (assembly GCF_027475165.1). Taxonomy (NCBI): domain Eukaryota; kingdom Viridiplantae; phylum Streptophyta; class Magnoliopsida; order Cucurbitales; family Cucurbitaceae; genus Benincasa; species Benincasa hispida. The sequence goes on along the minus strand of NC_143487.1, from coordinate 34,193,941 downwards.
AGGACCATTGTGGAGAAGGTGAAGTGCATGCTTAGAATGTCTGATCTTCCTAAGACATTTTAGGGTGAAGTAGTGCAATGTGCCGTATATTTGATTAATCAATCTCCATCAATTTCTCTTGGTTTAGACATTTCAAAGAAAGCATGGAAGGGACATGATCCCATTTATTTTCATCTCATAGTCTTTGGTAGCAAGGCATACATGCATGTGCCTAAAGAACAAAGGTCAAAGCTTGATTTGAAGACCAATCCATGTGTTTTTGTTGCGTATGGGGATGAAGAATGTGGTTACAGGCTCTCCAATCCAAAAAAGAAAATAGTTGTGAGAAGCAGAGATGTAATATTCTTTGAGCACAAAAGGAGTGCAGATCTTCTGAGTACAAGGTACGCTTCTACTTCAGAGTTGTGTTTTGATACTACTGATGATTCTACTTCTACTCCTTATGTTGTTCAGTCGACAAATAAGAATGTTGATGATGTACATGATGATCTTGGTGAGATACAACCTAGTGGCAATGTACCAGGTCATGTTGATTGATGATTTTGATGAGTCTTCATTTGATGAAGAAATTCATGAGGAAGATGCATATAAGAAAGTGATTCATGAAGAAGTTGATGTCCAAGTTATTTGACATGAAAGATTTGCGTCTTGCAAAGAAAATCTTAGGTATGGAGATTGCTCGTAATAGGAAAACTGGGAAACTATGGTTATTGCAAGAGAAGTATACTGAACGGGTGCTTGAAACGTTCAATATGAAATATACTAATCTTGTTATTACATCGCTAGCAAATCACTTTAAGCTAAGTAAGAGAGTTTGTCCTACAAAAGAGAAAGAGAAAGAAGTAATGTCATCCATTCCTTACTCTTCTGTTGTTGGTACTTTAATGCACACTATGGTGTGTACTAGACCTAATATTACATATGCAATCAGTCTAGTGATTCGTTTTCTATCCAATTCAGGTCAAACTCACTGGGAAGTAGTGAAATGGATCTTCAGATACTTGTTGGACACCTCCAAATAAAGTTTGTGTTATAAAGGTAACAAACCTATGTTTGAAGACTATACTAATGCAGATATAACAGATGATCTTGATAATAGAAAGTCTACCTCAAGTTATGTATTTATATTCTCAAGGAGCCATCTCATGGCAATCCAAGCTACAAAAATGCATATCAATGTCCACAACCAAGGCAGAGTATAATGCAGCAGTGGAAGTAAGCAAAGAGATGTTATAGCTTAAAAGGTTCCTTCAAGAGTTAGATTTGAAGCAAGGTAAGTATGTAATACTCTATGATAGTCAAAGTGTTATAGATTTGAGCAAGAATTCAATGCAACATGCTCGTACCAAACACATTAACATTAGATATCATTGGTTACGAGATGTAATTGAAGAAAAGAGATTGAATCTGAAGAAAGTCTACACCGAAAAGAACTGTTCAGATATGTTAACTAAGGTGTTCCCAAAAGCAAGATTGAGCTTTGCAGTAAGCTTGTTGGGATGAGGTTCAAGTGATCATGGATGTGAGTGTATCTTTCCTGTGTTGGGTTGGAGGGGGAGATTGTTGTGGGTGTCCAACCCAGTTGTTGCACAAGTAAGACTTTATTTTAAACTTGTGTTTTGTGAGCCCAATTGGGATTAATTTTTTGGGTTGACCCATCTTGAAAGCCCTAGGTTTTCTTTATGTGATATGGGTATGACCTAAGGAGAGAGAGAGAAACAGAAGCAAAAAATCAAAGGGAAAGACAGCAGTTCGATTTTTCAGCAACAACTTTCACAAAATTGTTGAGTGTCGAAGTTTAAACCGTTGGATCATGCTAAAATTTGGCCAGTCTATTTGGGACAAATAGAATTTTGTTTTGAATGGTTGGATCGTTATTTGGAGCTCTAGTTTGTCCATAAGCGCTATTGAACAAAGTCTGTAAAATTGAATGATTTTCATTCTTTTTATCTCTCAAGTGTTGATCTTTTACGTATGATAGTAGTGGTTGATAGTGAATCTTTGTATGACTAATTTGGATTCTTTTCTCCTCAATTTTATCATAATAAGAGAGCTTGACAAGGATAGACTCCTCACAAGTTCCATGGTTTTTACTCTTCACATCGAAAGGGTTTTCCACGTACAATTTGTGTGTGCTCTTTGTTTTTAATCTTCCAGAATTTTATGGTTTATTATTGTCCTTGTTGGTTAATTGCTTGGTAATTATTTGGTGATTAATTTGTGGTGTTCTAGAATACAATTGTTCGGTTGATTGTCTTGGGGAAGATCCTAGTGGATTGTTATTATATTGTTTGGGTCCTATCTCGTTGGAGTTGGCTACCGGGGATGATGTTAGAGTTTATTGTCAGTGGGTAGAGTTATTGGAAAACATTGAAGAGATGGAGAGTTGGTTATTATAACCACCGAGTTGTAAATAATTTTAATGTAGCAAACCTGGAGTTAATATAACTCTTACTTTCCATTATTTTAACACACACCCTAAATAGTGAGTATATAGCCCACTCAACCCACCCTAAATTAAAGCTCCCAAACACCCCTTAATAACTAAAAAGGCACATTTTCAAAATTTTATGTAAATTTGATGACCAACGAGATATTTTATATCGTTATTAAACATTATTCTCAACTAATTGACAAGCAATAAATCTATCTATTTGTTAAAAAGCAATTATTATTTTTATAATTATAGCATAATTTTCCTATCTTGTCAAGTTATATATATTGAAAGTTAAACATAGAATCGGAATGGAATGACTAAAAATTTGCTCCCTCAACAAGACTATACAAGTTGAATTTAATTCATCTTGAATTTTTCTAGAATGAGATTCATAATAGTGTGAAGGTTCAATTTTTTTTTTCAAGATAAAGAAGATGGAGAGTTTTTTTATCTTAAATAAATATTTGAAATCACTATACTTTTCTTTTGGAAATGTGAAATTATTATATTTATTTGTTTTTTTGTTTTATAACATATATTTAGTTGTTGTGACATTCCTGTTCTAGTATATCAATTACTGTATCCCGTTATTGGTTTCTTCTTTGTACAAAATTAATATCACTTTCCTATAATTCATGGAGTCTTTTTAAATATAAAAAATATTTAAAAATATTTACACTTTATAGTAAAAAATTCCAAAAGTATAATACAAGTCTAAATATTTTTAGAATTTTTCTGTTTATAAGAATTTTCCTTAATATATACACATGCATTAGCATCACTTTCGAATAGATAAATTGGTGCATATATTTTGTAAGGCACACTTTCTAGGAGTTTTCAAATTGATATATGTCTCTCTTTTGAGTTGAGTTTTTATTTTTTACGTGTGATGTTTATTTTAGAAACAAAAAAACATAATTATAATTTTAAAAGTAATGATTAGGTATAGTCTAGGTTGTATCTAATTCATATGCTCCTAACTTCTTTACCGCACAAAAAAAAATTATAAAAATTTGATTTAAAAAAAAATATATATAATTGTCACTTGATAGTATTTTATTGGACTATATTTAAGATGCACCAAGATAGATGCATCCAAGGAAGCATCCCAGTTATGCCTGTTTTATATTATTTTATTAAAAAATTAAATGCTCATAAATTGGAGGGGTTCAACATAACTTTAGTGTTTTAATTAACACGAGATTAAAAGTATCATTTTTTTTACCAAAAACGGAATTTATTATTATTTCAGTTAAATTTCAATTATAAAATAGACTTTATTTAAAATAACACCAAATCGACAATCAAAGAAAGCAAGCAAGCATAAATAGTAAAACAAACCAATACAGAGATTGGCGTGATTCACTAACAATGTATTTCCTACGTCCACGAATAAAGGCAAAAAAACAATCTATTAGATAGAAATATTAGATACTACATATTCAAATCCGGTGTCAATAGGGTTAAAAGAGTTTATATATAGCACACATCTATAAAATCCTAAGAGCAAAATAGTAAATAACACGAATTCGTATACAATAACAATCGTGCATAGTCATTCGAAGCACTAGATTAAACATTGAAAACATACCGACAACACCTTTTCCGAAATCATTAAAAAAAACATATTAAAATTGAATGACAATCACATTTAGAATTACAATAGAAAATGTTCGTTAATGCCTTAAATATTTATACATAGGCTCTTTGTTTAGGTCCTATACATAGGGTGTGTACTTAAGATGTGTACAACTAATTCTCATATAAATAAATATACCAAAATTTTAAAGCATAGCTCAACTAACGTATGGTATATGTTAATGATCAAGAGATTTGTGATTCAAATTATTTTTTAAAAAAAAATGAGAGAGACGTTATAAGATGATGAATGATCAATGTCATACATTTTTTTTTTTTTTTTTTTTTTTGAAATAAGATGATTATGGAATTGTGGTAGGTAAATAGGGTAGTTTAAGAAGTTAGAGAGAGAGAGGGAAGAGATGAAGTCCACGTGGAAGCATTAGAACCACTGAATGGTATTGATGGAATGCTTAGTAGGTAATGTTATATAGCTTAATCTTGAATTGAAATTGAATGGAAATCCAAATGTGTAGAAGCATCCACGCCCTATACTTTGGGTTGTTTATCCCTAAACACTTCTTTTTAAGTCTTCTGACTCTTGTAAACAAAATTCAACAAAACTCATTACTTTTTTCTTTTTCTCTTCTTCTACGCTTTGTTTTTATTTTATTATGTCCAACATTGTCACGGACACAAATCGAACCACCATCTCAAGAAATAAGAGGATGGCCTTTTTAAACTTAAATTCGGTGTCCTCAACTACCTTTGTTCTTTGTATCCATTTCCGTTTTAGTTTTTGGTTTTTTAAAATCAAACTTATTAACACTATTTCAATCTCTAAGTTCTTTTTTTTTTCTACTTTCCTCTAATATTTTCAAAAACAAAACCAAAATTTGAAAATTATAAAAATAATTTTTTTTAAAATATGATTTTTACTATAGATATTATAAAAATAGATGTCCAATGCTTAGTGTCCTAAAAGTCATGTGTCATTTTTCGTGTTGTTCATATGTCTTGTATTAATTCATACTTGATATCCATGTAAATCCACATTTTACTTGCCGCTTTGCTTATAAATAGTAACATTTAGTAGATCTTAAAATTAAGCACATGGATGAGAATAAAAAGATTTATTTCCTATTTCCATAAAATCATATTTTCTATTTCTATTATTCACATTTCCATAAAATTATAATTTTAGTTATTTATAAGGTTAGTTATATTTTATTATTTTATTATTATTATTATTATTATTATTATTATTATATATATATATATATATATTATATTTTCTCCATATCTGTTGTGCTTCATTCTGCTCCTCATTTTCATAACAGTTTTGTTTTGGAATTTGACTCAAAATTCAAGTATTATCAAGAAATGTGAAAAATAATAGAATGAAATTTACAAGAAAACAATTATAAATTCCAAAAACTAAAAACTAAAAGAAAACATCGTTACGGAATGGAACTACTCTTTCTTTTTCTTTTTCTTTTCCTTGAAAATGAATGGGGTTATCGAACCCCTAATCTTGAGGTCGATAATATTATTTGACTCATCTTTTATGAATTTAATAGTCAATTTAAACACGTACTTGAAGCCTAGCTAACCATGCATGTAGTAGTAGTTAAGTTAAACAAACTTTTAATGTAATACTTGAAAATTATAAACGAGCGAAAATAAAAACAGCCAATGATTGGCTAGATGCACCCAGTCTAATATATTCAATTCTATTTTACAAATAAAAATTTTAAAAAAAATTATTTTAAATTAAAAATATCCATCACATGACAATTTTTTATTAAATAACTGTCTGAGCTTCTTTTTCATTACAAATTAGACGTGAAAGTTAGAAGTGAGTAAAATAAATTATATAAAAGGAGAAGTGTTCCGAGAAAACAAACATAAAATTTAATTAAAAAGAATAATTTAAAAAGGAAAAAGTTCGATAAAGCCAACATGGAGGCAGGGGAGAAGCGTGGACGCCAACCTTAGGTGAGTTAGCAAAATAAATAAATAAAAAGTTAGAAAAAAAATAATTAAAATAAAAAAAGGCAAACACAAAAGAGACAAAATAGGATATTGGGTAATGAGTAGTAATTAAGTTACACATGGCATGGCCTTCTTACACCTTCAACCGACGGTGGACGGGAGTTAGCCCATTCCTTCATTTACCAAAACTCACCTCCCTCCCACTCTCCCCTTTTTTATTCTCCACACAAAAATTGAAAATGTTTCTAAATATAAATTCCAACTCTAATTTATTTTTTATTTTTTTTAAAAAAGCACATATTTGTGTTTTTATTCATTAAAAATGTGGAGTATTCATATCCCAACAACAAAAATATGGATCACGAGTGTGGTGGTAATTAATAAGTGAATGGAGTTATTTCCCTCAACACATCCTTACAAAAACAGTTCCAACGAAAACTGTTGTACAATAAATTGGCACACTCGCAGTTAGCACCTTACCAAACAGAAAAAAAAATAATAATAACCAAAAAATTCAAGCATTTTAACAGAACTTGATCTAAATAAAACATTAATATATAAAAAGAGAGAGAGAGAGGGGGTATTAAATTGAATCTCATAATATAGTTGGCATTAAAGGAAGAAATTTAGGTGTATGTGTATGAAAAGATAAAGGATTATTATTATTTACAAGACTAATAATAATATTATTCCTACAACTATGGTTACTAATTCTACAAATAATGTTCCCATTCTTATCTCTTAATTCCATTTCCAACCACTCTTTGCCACCACTATCTCTCTGTTTCTCACTCCAACAATTATTACTACATTTTTTCACTTCTTCACCCACTTCTCTGCTTTTTTCTGTGTCTTTTCTTCGGATTGTAATCCAATTCTCATCGTCTCTCCATCTGGGCTCTCCTGAAACCATCCACAGCCGTCGGATCTGCTCCTCTGCTGCAGCTGCGGGTTTAATCAATTTGCTTTCTCTGATTTCACTTTCTTCAATTGATCTCCAAATCCCCTGTTCTAGAATACTCGTTGGTGAATCTAAATGAACTTCCTGGATTTTCCTTGGGGTTGCGGAATTCAATTCCCTTAAAAATGGGTGATTCACTAGCTGATTCGCTGTCCATCTCTCACTTGGATTCCCTTTTAAACACTTCTCTAGGAAATCCTTTGCTTCCTCGGATAAAAAACATGGAATTTCCGGTGACTCCTCGGAATACCCAATTCGGTACAGGGTGGAAATCGGGTCGGTGTCGTCGGTTGTTTTCGGCCAGGGTGAGCCGCCGCCGGTGGCCATTTCGATAATTGTACACCCAATTGACCAAATATCGGCAGCGAAACCTTGGTGTTCACCACGAGCCACTTCCGGTGCCATGAACAGCGGCGTGCCGCCAATTGGATCGGTTTGGCTTGTTGCCCACTTGGCGCACCCGAAATCAGCCAATTTAGCCACACCGTCTCGACCAATCAAAATGTTACGAGCTTTAATGTCGCAATGTACTAACCCTTTGGAATGAATGTACTGTAAACCCATTAGTAACTGCCGCGTGTAGATTCCGATCCTCGCCTCATCGAGCCGCCGCCCTCCACAGCGACGAATTACATCGGCGAGCGAGCCATTGGGGAAATACTCCATGAAAAGATTGAACATCATAACCCCATTCTGTTCTCTACTAACCTCAAAGCCTCTATAAGAAACTATATAAGGAGAGACTAAAAAAGAAAGAAACTGTTGCTCTTTTTGTAGAGATTGCGAGCGCGAAAGCTCAGCGGATTTGACGGCAAAGACATCGCGGATGGGAGAAGCAGTGGCGAGGAAGACAGTGGCGGAGGAGCCGTGGCCGATGACATGGCCTCTAGTCCAATCCATCTGGTTGAAGAATAGAAAAGAAACTTGGATATGTATATGAGTAAAGAACGAAATGGAATTGGGGTTATATATAAAGAGAGAGAGTGAATTTACCAAAAAAGTGGGTATAGTAAAAAAGGGTTGGTTTTGATTGGTTGGGTAGTTCTGTCTTTTAGAAGGGTTTGACAATTTCTCTACGGAGAGATTGCCACGTGTCAAGTTTTTTGGATGGGTGATTGGGAGAAGTTCGGTTCCGGGCTGCCTACTTGATGATGGCATGGCAAAATGGAAAAGGGGCATGTGTTAGATTTTTGGTTCTTTGGATAATACGCCAATGGCTTTCATACAATTTGGATGTAAATTTTTAATGTGTTTTTTGTGTTGGGTGGGAGTGATGGGGGGATAGCTACTTTTTGGTTTTGAGGTGGGGGAGCTTTAATTCTTCTACTAATTGCACTTTGGTCCTTCATCTAGGGAGCAAATTGTAAATATAATATACCTTAGAATTGAAACTGAATTTTTTTTAGAAAGTATTGTAAATAAGGTAGAGTATCTGTACATGGGAGTTTTCATGTTTGAATTTATGATTAGTAAGGAAAATTATGTTTTATTATAAATAAATTAGAACATGAGTAACTATAGATTTATTATGGGAAACCCCCCTCAATTTTATACCTTCTAGTCTTTTCTAGATCTAAATTCAAATCCCACTCATTATATTTATTTCTACTAAATTATATAAAGTTTTCTGTCAACAAAATTTTTGGACCACTGAATATGAGTGACATTATTTGGTTAGAGAAGGTTAGAAAAAGTTTCACTTAGTTGAAAGACATCCTCTTTCTTGGAAAAGATTTCATATGAGTTGGATTGATATAACTATCTTAGAAGATGTTGAATTGTGTAGGATTTTTATGATTAAAATCTAAATTTAAATCAACAAATTAGTATCGATGTAAAACAAAAAGAATGAGTGAAAATGTGGTTACAATATTTGTTACAATATTGTAATATATATATATATATATATATATATATACTTACATTAATAGAGGGTGAGAAATTTGTAAATTTTAATTAGACGATTGGATGAGTTGTACAAAAGATAGATGGAGTTTAGAATGAACATAAATATTTTTTATTTATAAATACTATTTGTTTATAAGGGATGGCACTAAATATTTAAACTTTTAATAACTCATACAATAATCTGTTTTTTTTTTTAAATCAACCCATACAATACTAAAACAAGTAAACAACTAAGTTGTAAAGTACAATTCCCTTCCCAAAAAAAATGTAAAGTACATTTTTCAAAAATAATTATTTGTTTGGTCCATTTTGATAGAATTAATCTAAATCTATATTTAAAAATATATCAATTTCTTTATTAATGTTTCCACACTATTAAAGTAAAAGAAAGTATAACTTAATAGTAATTGACATATACTCTTTTCTCTTGAGGTCGAAGATTCAAATCTTCGTAAGTACTTGTTATATTACAAAAAAAAAACAATTATTTTAGAATTAAACATATATTTAAAAGGAATAGAAAAATCAAAGTCATAAGATTAATCTAAATATTCATCCAATTGTCTTTTATATATATATATATATATATATATAGTCTTGAAATTTAGTTAGGGTAACAATCCATTCTTATTTTCAAATTTGAACTCTAGCATGTAACCACTAAGCTTCTATAAAATTTTAAAAATTCGTAACGATTTATTTATCGTTATAAAAATTTAAACGAGTTTCTTATTATATATTGTAGACCAATAAATTAATGATGGTTGTTAAATATTTTTATAAACTATTAGGATTATAAACAATCACACAATAAAAATTTACATTTAATTTTGACGATATTTTCGCAATTGTTAAATAAGAAAGTGTATCAATTTAATAGTATGTGAATCAAATCCTTACAAACAAAATAGGAAGTTACTTAAATCAAAATATAACTAGCAAAAGTGCTTTTTAAAATAAAGGTGTAAATTGGAATTGATATTTGAGATTTATTGAACCTTTGTGAGTAAATATAACATTAAACGATATTATATGCAATGTATGAAAGCAATTCTTTTTTGGTATCTTTTTATAAGTAAAAAAGGGTTAGAAATTTCCCATTCAACAAAAATAAGAATTTGTCAAATTTTAAGAATTGGGTCATCCGTCAAAGTCAACAAGTAAGAAAGTTTGGTAACTTTTGGGCCTTTTTTTTTCCTCTTAGTAATCAAATTAAGTATAGATCATAATGAAATTGAAATAAGTAAACACATTGTTGTTTAAATAATAATTCACACTCATCAAAACTTTCTAGAAACCTTCCTTTTTATTTTATCTTTGCTGTAAAAATGACTTAATTGGAGAATCTGTATCCTCTAAGTGAAGCAATCATGATATAAATTGGATGAGGCACTCAAAGAAACAAAAAGGGGGAAAAAAAACTTGAAAAAAAGCACCAAAATCTTTGCTTGCAATTTAGAATTGTGTGTAAAGAAACAATAAGAGCTCTCTTTAAATTACCCAAAATAATAATAATAATCATAATCAATTTAATGGAGTTTAAAATATATATTTTTTTTATCCAGTACCTTATAACTGGTTTAATTTTAGTTTATATACTTTTAAATATTTAATTTAATTTTAAAAAAATATTTTTTTTAATCTTCAAATTTTGAAAAATATTTGTTTGATCTTTGAATTTTCAATCTCAAGTTTTTATCAATTCCTCATTTGGTTACTGAGTTTTGAAAATATGTTTATCTTTTTTTTTTTTTTGTCCTTGAGATTTTTAAGATTTTTAAGAATATAGGTTTAGAAGATTTCTAAAGTAATTTTTTAAAAAATTATTTTAAGTAATTATATGACATTTTAGGTTAAAGAGATATTTTTTAATTTCCATATAATTACTTAAAATAGTAAAAAATTTATTTAAGTGACCATTTAGGCTATTGTCGGCAATTGGAGGATTAAAAATGTATATTTTGAAAATTTAGAGACCAAATAGACATTCTTAAAAACTTGAAGACTAAAAAGATATATTTAGAAAACTAAAGGACCAATACACAAATTTTTCAAAACTCGTTGACTAAAAGAATAATTTTCTTTATAGTCCATGTAATTTTAATAAATCTTAAATTTAGTCCTATGATAATTTATTTTTTATTTTTCACAATTGAAAACAATCTTTTAGCTTTTTATTATAAAATTTGAAAACATATTTACATAACCTCTCTATATATATTTGCATGAATATTATTATTTATTATATAATCAATTTAAAAAAAAAAATTGAAAGACTTAAACAAGATTTATTAAAAATATGAGGGCTAGAATTGTACATTTTCTTTTAAAAGAAAGGGGTAATTATTTGAAATGGCAAAATTATTGGAAATATTTTCAAATATAGCAAAGTATCATTGTTCATCCATAATAATAACACTGAGGGGCATTTGGCGTGCAGAGTTGAGTTGAGTTGAATTGATAATTATTATAGGAGAAGAGTAATTGGGAGAGGTGATGCGTGAGTTAACGCGAATAACGAAGTAATAAACCTCTTTAATAATTGATGAACTAAAATGGGTGGGTTTTTTTTACCCACCCAACCTAACCCAACTTAGGGGCCAAACACCTCCTGATAGACTCCATTAATATCAATGATAGGCATCGATATATGTCTATTATTGTTTATCACTATCTATCGATGACATATTATTACATTAACAATAAATTAGTTTATTTTTCTTTACATTAAAACAACGTTAAAAGACATCTAAAAATACAAAGATTAAAATTAAATAAAATTACAATAAAAATTATATTTAAAAAGAAAAGAAAAAAAAAAAAAAAAAAAAAAAAAAGGTGGAGCATTCTTTTATTTCGTGCTGTCTGTCACCAAACTAAAGTTTTCCATTTGACGTTTAACACCTTTCACTAAGCTAATCAATTACTTACCATCATTTATTGGTTACACCAAAAAGTAACCAAATTTCATGAATTTCACCTCTTCAAAAGGGGTGAACAAGAAGAAGTGTCATTCAACGTCATTTAATGACACCTTTTTAATAAAACTCAAGTTTTTTCAAATTTGAATATTCTTTATGACATTTTAAAGTTATCCCTCGATATTGATAATATAGTTTTTATTTTAGCAATATCATTTCCATAAGTGATGTTTTTTCAATATAGAAACTACTAAAAAAAAGATATTTTCAAATAACAAAATTTCTTAATTTATCATTAATAAATATTGATAGATATATATCAGAGTCTATTACTGTCTATCGCGGGTAGACAATGATTCTTTTGCTATATTTAAAAATATTTTTAATAATTTTATCATTTAAGTCAATTACCCATTTTGATAATGTGGTATTTTTTCTTGTACTTAGTAACTTTGTTTTTAGCATTAAATGGTAGGAATAAAAATTTGAACATATGATTTAGTTTTAAAATATTATGTTTTAGGAAAAATGTCAATTTACATCTATAAACTTTAGGATTTATACCAATTTAAATTCAAGAATTAATAATTGATCTTCAACTTTTATAAATATATCAATTTACATTCTTCACTATGTCTTATTTGAAAAAGTCTCGTACGAAACATATAATTGTATCATCATATATTTTTAATTCACGTTTTTTTTTTTGGAGGGAATCTCGTATGAATTTTGTTAGAGCTTGTATTTTATCTCACGTTTATTAAATTTAACATCAGTCATTTAAAATAATTATTGAAGACAATGCGAAAATTTATCAAAACTTGAATATTTAGGAAAGTTTAAAGACTAGTGCAAAGATCAAAATAATATTTTCTTTAAAAAATTAATAAATATAGGAACATATGACAAGTAAAATAATATTACTTATATTACAAGTAGTCTCTCAACTTTTATGGTTACGTTTTTTTAGTCTATGGATTTTAAAGGTGTTTAATATGTTTCTCAAATTTCAATTTTATGTCCATTTATTTCTTAAAAAAAAAAATATAATAAATTCTTAATCTATCCATATTACGTCATTGAATTTTAAATTTTGTATCTAATAAGTGACTAACCTATTTAACATATTTTTAATTACGAATATACTATACATAAAATTCAACGTTTGATTCTACTAGACATGAAGTTTTATTTTACATCAAGAAAATTAATTAATTTTTAATAGGTTGAATTATTAAAAATGTTCTTGAGCTTTATATTTTGTGTAAAAAAAATTTCTTGAAGTTTCAAAAGTTTCAAAAATACCTTAAATTTTCAAAACGAGTTCAAAAAATACCCTTGCCGTTAGTTTTGGATAGAAACCATTATAATTTTGTTTAAAAAATACCCATGAATTTTCAAAACATTTCAAAAATACCCTTAACTTAATAAAAATTTAAAAATACCTCCACTGTTAGTATTTGAACAAAAACCGTTGATAAAAAAATTTAAAAATATACCTATTGATCAATTTGTTTGAAGTTTTCTTAAGTGTGAAAAGAACCAATTTACAAATAAATTATATAGTTATCCTCGTCTTTTTAATATAGGTACTCTCATATCTCTCTTAATTTTCCAATTCTTGGCTTACATCAATTTTCTCAACAACCAAATAAAAACCATAATTTTAAGCTAAAATATAAAATACCACAACATTTCACAAAAATCCAAAATCAAACTACACAAAATTTCACAAAATTCCAAAATCAAAATCTCCTATGGATCAAATGCACGAAAACGATAAATAATCAAATAAAAAATGTATCAACCTAAATCTATTGGTTCTTAGGAATTTAATATTTACTTTAGTTCTTTGATAGATTATCAAGCAAAAGAAGCCATCGGGACGTTTTGGATGCAATTCGGGCTTAAATGGAGCAATTAACAAGAAATAGGAGGCAAAACAGTGAAATAGAGTAAGGGGAGGCACGACATTGCACAAGCGTTGCGACACTTGTGCCCCCGCCATTCATAGAGACAGTCTACTAGGCCACTATTGCAGTGTTGCCTGTGGCGGTCCAGGGCTCTTCATTTGATACGCGCAATGAAGAGACACTCCTTCCAATTTGCTCTCCAAGGCACTTCGTGATGGGGCATTTAGCGTCACAGCGTTTTGGTATGTTTTGGTTGTTGAGAAAATTGGTGTAAGCTAAGAATTGAAAAATTAAGAGAAATATGAAAGTATCTATATGTACGATAAATAGTCAAATATTTTTTTTTGTTTGACTATTTATCGTTTTGGTATGTTTCAGGAGGAGATTTTAATTTTGGTAATTTGTGAAATTTTCTGAAATTTTGTAGTATTTTATATTTTAATTTAAAATTTTGGTTGTTGAGAAAATTGGCATAAGCTAAGAATTGGAAAATTAAGAGAAATATGAGAGTACCTATATGAAAAAAAAAATATATCTATATAACTTATTTGAAAGTTGATTCTTTTCGAGCTTAAGAAAACTTCAAACAAGTTGATCAGTGGGAGCATTATTTTATTTTATTTTTCTAATTTTTAAAGTAACTTTTGTCATGAGAAATTAACCGTTTTTGTTCAAATACTAATTGTGGAGATATTTTTTTAACTCTTAATAAGTTAAGAGTATTTTTGAAACGTTTTGAAAGTTCGGGATATTATTGAAACAAAACTTAACATTTCCATCTAAAACTAACGACAACGGTATTTTTTTACTCTTTTTGACACCTTTTTGACACAAAGTGTAAAGTTCAAAGACATTTTTTTTTAATAATTTAACCTTTTTAATATATTGAAGACTTATTCACCCACGTTTTTTAAGTTTAGAAACAAAATAGATGTAAAATTAAAAGTTGACTTAACCCATTAAATACTTTAGAATTTAGTAAGGTTTAAAATACAAACTTAAAGAGGCATATGAGCTCCCAACTTTAAGTAGGTGAAGTGAGCTATTATAACTCAATCCACTCCATATAATTTTAGACTTTAGTTATAATAATAATGGGTATTTTCGAATTTTCGAATATTATAATCTATATTACAATTTCAAATATCTCTTTATTACCATGTTTACTACTTATTATAATATTTATTATTTCCTACTTATTATTTTTTTTTTTTATAATGTTTATAAATATCGATTATTATAATCTATATATTATTATAATTCAAAAATTATAATAACTACCCTATAATAACCAACTTAACATCGTAAATACTGCCTACAAGTTTATCTAATATTTCAGCATAATTAATATTTAAAGTTTGAAATCGAATTTTTGTAAAGAAATGGGGACAAAATGGCTTGTCATGAACTGGCGTAACTGAATTTCCAAAAAGGTGCATTGTCGGTCGGCTGAGTTAGCTGTGCTGTGCTTGTGGCTGTCGGTGGTGCTCCTCTCTTTCAATCCAATTTTAAATTAAATTTGGAGATTAAATTATAAGTTCCTTTTATTCTCTTTACGATATGTTTGAAATGTATTTTCAAATTTTCAATTTAAATACAAGTCAATTTAAAAAAAATTATAGTATTTGACAACCATTCAAAATATATTTTAAAATATATTTTATTAAAAGTATTTAAATAAAAATGAGTTTCTTAAACTCTCAAGCTAATTCAAATGAGCCTTTAGTCTTTCGATTTTGAAAAGAGTAATAATTCAATGAAATTTTAATTTTGATGTCTCTTGTAAGAGACTTATAATCTAAATCTAAATTAAATTAGTGCGTAAAATTAATTTTGAGGTCTCTTGTAAGAGACTTATAATTTTGCATATTAATCGATAGGACAGTTGCAAGAATAGGGAGAGAAAAATTAAATTTGCAAAGCTAGCAATGATTTTTTTAAAAAATCAAATATAACAAAAAAAAAAAAAAAATCTAATTTTCGTCTTCTATTATTCCAATCTCCCACATTGGTGTATTAGTATGTATTTCTCTACGTTTGGTCTATCAATCAATTGCTATACCAAATTTACCGATCAACAAATGTTTTTGCATTTATTATTATTTATAGAATTAATTTGAATTATTATTCATTTTATTAGAGCATTACCTTTCTAGCATGTTATCATCAGTTTATAATACATTTAGTTCAACATACATGTCGTTAACCATTCTGAATTAATGTTGATTAACTTTGATAGCCAAATGTTACACTTGAAATTGAATTTTGAATTAATGTATTATATACTACTAATAAATCAATGTTATACTTGAAATTTTATTTAAAATTAATATACTAGTGATATATTAATGATATATTGAAACTTAGTTTTTTATAGGTATTGATACACTATTGATACCTTAATGTTATTATACTTTAAATGAGTTTTAAATAAGTGTTGCTTAATTATTAATACACTAAAATATATTTGAAATTACATTACTGACGCAATATTAATATACTATAATTAATATTACTAATATACTATAATATACTTTAAATTCGTATTTTACATTATTATTGATACACCAACTTTGTACCTAAAATGGGTTTAAAATGAGTGTTAATATATTACTAATGCACGAATGATATGTTTGAAATGTCATTCTTTTTGCCACTGAACTTCCCAATCAAATTCGTCATTGGTATTCCATGGTATTCCGGAAGCTCGCAGCATTGGTCTTTTAAAGACTATTGATATAATATTAGTTCCGATGTATTATATTTTAAATGAGTTTCAAATGATTGGTGATAAACTATTGATACACTAATGTAATTTCAATATTATATTTTGAACAAAAGACGATATATTATTGATACATTAAAAATATATTTAAAATACATTTTAAATTAGTATTGATATATAATTAAAATACTAACATGTATTTATATACAAAATATGAAGTATATCTATTATACAATTGATCTACAAAATAAAATGTAACTTTTGATCAAAACCATAATAAAATTTCGAAAATATAACAAATTAATTAATAGACATTACATTTGGTATATTAATTGACATAATTAATACAATAAAATATAATATCAAAATGTGATAAAAAAAATCTAAACCATAATCTATAATACCAAAACCTAAATTAGACCATCAGAATATAACTAATCAAAATAAAAAAAAATCATAATCGAAATGAAATAAAAAAACACAATTAAAGTGATTGTATATTAGTTACAACATATATGATATATTTTATAATTTTATTTAAAACTATATTTACATATTTAGAAATTCATGGCTATATTAAACTTTCTTTTTTTTGGTTATTACCAAATGCAATCTCTCTAAATTGGAAGTCGAAAGCATGAGAAAATAAAACTTGCAAAATGCAAACACTAATTGCTTGGCTTGCAAGAGTATTAATAATATATGGTGGGAAGTCTATCTTCCCTCACACGCAAGTCACGTGCCACATTTGTTTTTAACTTTCTCTCCTTTTGATTATCATTTTATTTTTTTGGGGAGAGAGGAAGTGGACCATGGGGAAGATGCCACGTGTAAAACGAAATAGTTGATTGGTTGTGCTGAAAAGCCACGTAACCATGTTATTATATTTGAATGGGTATGGAGTTGCCAACGTTGCCATGCGTTTGCGTTTGGTGCAAAAACCCCAAATTAAAACAAAAACCGGTGGGGCTTCTAACAACCTTTTTTGGTATTTAAAAAATTAAAAAAATAAAAATGTTTTGTTGTCTTTTGGCGGCAGTGTCGGCTGGAATTGGAAATAACATGCATTTCTTCCCTCTAAAACTTACGCACGTGGATTTTCTCTAATAAATTTTAGACAAATATTTAATATCTTTATTTATTTCACAAAATCTCACTTTTAAATCCGTGATTTTATTACCTAGAACAAGAACGGATTTAGTATGAACTCAAGGACTCGAACCCCATCAACTTTATGCTCTTTATAATATATATATAAACTAACATAGTATCAAACCTACTAGTTAGCTTAGTGATAAATCTATCTTCCCCTCTAGACTTAGGTTTGAAAGCTATTCATTATATTTATTTTTACTAAATTATATAAAGTTCCTTGTCAACAAAATTTCTAGATCCACCATTGATTTAGAATACTTTAAAATCCATACATGAGTTTTTTAATTTCCTACATACTGTTGGAATTTTTATGTTGGAAAAATGAACAATAAAAATATATTTTAATTAATTGATAAATTGGTATAAGTTATTCATTACTATTCATTTTAACTAATCATTAAATATAAAAGTATTATTTAGATTTAATAGATTTCGACTAATATGTTTATGATTAATATTTTATTCTATCTTAACTATTTAATATGAATTATTAATATTTTAATTAATTTATATTTGCTTAGTTATTTTTAGTAATTAATTTATATAATTTATTTATGTTTAGTAAATGTTTAGTATAGAAATATTCATTTTTTTTAATTTAATTGATTATTAATTAATTAGTATATCAATAAATTAAATATGGGTAAATTTAATTGATGACTACATTAATAAGTCTCTTGCATTTAATTAAATAATTATGTAATTTTGGTTTTTATATACAAAATTGGTAAACTGAACACAAATATTTAACTTCTAGAGATCATATCCAAACACAAACATTAATTATCTCAAACATTTAAATCCCATATATTTAATATCTATACTCATGTAGCAATATCTGTGATCTAAATGGACCTCTAGTGTTCTGTTAAAAAAATATCCATGAACGTTCAAATTTTTTAAAAATATCCTTCAATTTAAAAGACTTCAAAATACCATCACGGTTAGGATATAAACAAAAATAGTTAATACTCGTTTAAAAAATACTTTTAAACTTCAAAAGTTGCATTCGTGCCCTTATTTTTTTTTTTTTAAAAAAAGAATCTTAGGATTTAAAAGTTTTAACAAGTTTGTTCATTAGTACTTTTTTTAGTACAAATAAAGATGAAGTGATTTGACCTACAGACCTCTTGGTCCTCAGCACATACCGATTGATGTATATTAGTAGTTACTGTTTTAGTAGGTGAACAAATAGCAATGTGCTTTTTGTATCTTCATTATTTATCGTTTTGGTAAGTTTATAGGGGCGATCTTGATTTTGGGATGTGAGATTTTGTGAGACTTTATGTTTTAATTAACTTGAAGTTTTGGTTTATACTTAGTTTCTAAAAAAATTGGTAAGAATTGGATAAAAGGAAGAAAAATAAGAATATCTATATGAAAAAAAAAATGAGAGTATCTATATTATTTGTTTTAAATTTGGTTATTTTTCAACTCAAGATAACTTTAAATAATTTGATGACTACACTAATTATTAGAACAATTTTAAACTATTTTTTAAAAGTTAAGAATATCATTGCAAAATGATTCAACAATTCTTTTGAAATGAGGTATAAACGGTTTCTATTCATCTATTGAGATTTGATTCATTCCGAATTCTTTAATTCGGCGACATAAAGACTCCTTATTTTTATTTTATTTAAATTTCATAAACCTAAATTAAAACTAAACTAAATGATAAATATGATAAATGAACACCTCCAATTCTTATTACTTTTCAATATCAATATGGAAAAAAAAAAAAATGAAAAATGAAAAGGTCGTCTTATTCAAAACCCCTTCTCTCCCACTTTTCTCTCTCACTTCACACCTTCAATAGAGATATTTATGAAGATTTTTAAAGTTTAGGGGTGTTATTGAAACTTTTGAAAATTCAAAGATATTTTTGATACAAAGTACTGACGGTTTCCATCCAAAGCTAACGGTAATTGTTTAGGGTATTTAGGAACCATTTTTTTTTTAAAGTTTAAGGTTATTATTGAACTTTTTAAAGTTCAAATATTTTTTACACGAAGTACAAAACTTAGGGACATTTTTATAACTTAGCCTATATATATATATATAACAAAACATTCGAATATAATATAAAGGGTTGTTCGCAAATATAGAAAAATGAGCCAACTTACTTACAAATATAACAAAATATCACATTCTGTTAGTAATAGACCGTGAGAGATAGTGATATATATTTGAAAATATTCCTGCAATTTTTCTATTTAAAACAATTATCCTAATATAAATAATAAAAATATTTACTTATTGATTTATAAACATATATATTTTGAATATCTTGTTTTATAATTTTTATAAAAAAATTATTTTATTGATATTTATATCAACATTTTTGTAAAATTGAGATCTCAACAACATCTTTGTTGACATCAAAATTATAAATGTTCGTATAGATAAATAGCAATAATTTTATTTTCGGAACAAGTACAATATCTCAAAATATCCATATGTAATCCTATACATGCAGTAATGATTTGCACCATAGATAATCTGTTCATGAACGTTTCAATGGATTGAACCCTGTAGCGGAAGCGAGTGATTGCTTTGCTTTTAATTTTATTCTAGAAAGTTCAATACATAGTACAGAAAAATATACTGAACATTCATAATGCCATAAATTTAGGTTAAGAATGTATATATTACAGGGAAAAACTTACCTTTGAAGACTGTCTTCAAGTATTCCAATAACTTCTTCTTCCTCAACGAACTATCTTCATGTACAACATCATAGGATCTTACCTACTATTCTCTGGCAATGAGCCAATTTGTAGGAACATCTTTTGAAAATGAAAGAAATTGAATTTGGAGTGATTTCATAGTGAACTCACTTGTCTGTAAAAATCATTGAGAGAGAAGAGAAGGAGATTGGAGTAATTTTTTTTCTATAATAACCAACCCCAATTTTTTTTCCCAGTTTCATCCATAATGCGGAGTGGGATTAAAGCCATCCACTTCAAATTTTCTCAATTTAAATTAAATTACACTAATTTAATTTAATTTAAAATAATTGTTAATTAATTTACAAAATCAAGTATCTAATATTTAATTTAAATATTTAAATCTTATTTAAATATATATCTCTTTCATGACCTATAGATTTTAATATGAATCTCATTCATATTAATTTTTAACCTATAATTTTAATATGAATCTAATTCATATTAATTATTATTTGAATCTTCTTCAAATACATTCAATCTTCTTTTATTATATAGTTTAATTTTGAATCTTATTTATATTATAATGTATCTATATACATAATATTAATTGTATCATATACAATTAATGAAAATTTCCTTAATAAATTTAAACATTTCAAATTCTTTTAGAACTAATGGTCCTTGGTTACCTGTTATGAGCTAGTAGGGGACCTAATGAACTTACAGATTAAAAGCTCCAATGGTTCGATATTAATTAATTAAACACTTTAATTAAATTAATCAACATTTATTAACTATGGATCACTCCACTAAAGATTCATAGCTGCACTCTTCGCAATGTAGAACATATTATGTTCATGGATTTAACCATTACAAGTAAGTCGATCTTTCACGAGTTTTTCCAATTATAGATGGTTCAAATTATCGTTTTACACCTTTAATTACTTCTTATTTCTTAAGTACCACTAATCCCTCTAATAAACAATCCGTTAATGGTCCTACCATAAATCAAGTCCTTCTCAGGCTAATGAGAGAACTAGTACCATTTGTTCAAGACCCGAAACTAGCATTTAAGAGAACAAATCATCTACTTACCCTAAAGGCGAGAATGAGTGAATTTCATCTTGTATAGTTATGTTCCCAGCTCCCCATTCGATCTCATCCCAAAATAGTAGGCTTACTAAGTCGATGATCAATTAAAAATGCTTTGCTCAATTGAAAACTTTTTTAAAGAAAAGTCTTCAGTCTAGTGCAAGTGCACACTGTTGACAAGTAGTAAAAAATTTAGAAGGATTCCAAGTCGTCTTCCAATGATACGATTTTTTAACAAAAAATTCTTATGAACAACAAAATTTTCCTCGAAATTGCAACCTTAGTAACCAAGAGAAAATTCTTTTCATGAGTTTTTTTTTTTTTTTTGTAAGATCTTAACTAGATAAAAATAATAATAAGAAAATAAGGATTCAAACAAGTTCATACTCATTTTGAAAGTAGTTGTAATCTAATATGAAAACTTGTATCTTATCTCAAATTCAATACTTTGGTGAAACGAATTCAACACCTATCTGATCTTTTAAGAAGTGTCTTTAGGAGGCTAATCTATTAAACCAATATTTCTATGGCTAATGTGAACTTAGATAATTAAAAATACAATCAATTGTTTTAAAGGTTTTGTCCTATATTTAGGATAAAAAAACAAATCCTATTTCTACGTTTTTTCCCTACTCACTTTTATGAGAATCCAATTGCACCTAACCATTTTGGTATTAGACTCAATTTTAATATGTTAATCTAGGCAATCAATCTAGACCAATAAAAACCAATAAAAGTGAACCAAACTATAAATTAAACCAAATAGCTTTGTTTTACATATCTGGCTTTGGCCTCTTTCTTTTGGGCATTCACTTATTTGGATCCCAAAGAAAAACTTAACTCATGAGGGAAGAAATAAAGAACACACATTTAGATGAAAAGAAATACATAGTAAATTAAATAAGAAACAAACAGATCTAAAAGGAAAGACCGAATTAAAATTAAAAATAAATTAAAAACAGAAGCAATGTCTTCCCTTATTTCAATCGAACTTGTTTCTCCTTTTTAATTTCAAGTTATTACCATCCTAACTTTCAAATAGGATTGGATCGATTAATAAGGAAAAAATAACATTAAAATTAATCACAACTAAAATAATAAGAATCGAAAAAATAATGAAGAACTAAATCAACTAAAAATAAAAACACTTAATTAGGTGAACTACTATAAAATAAAATGGACATATATAAACTAAACTACTGGAAAATTAAACTGAAGAAATGAAATACATAACTTAAACTAAAAATAAACCTTGAACAATGAATTAGAGCAAAATGAGATACACTAGCCTTGGATCTATCTTGATTCACTCTTTGTCAAGATGAATCTAGATTCGACAACCCCAACTTTCGAAGGACACTGGATCTATGTAAGTGCTTCAGCTTGAGGCTAAAAAAAAAGCACTAATAGAAAGTTACAGTGTAGAAAGATAAATAACCGTGCATAATTTCTTGTGTAGGAAGAGGAATGGTTCCTTTTAGAGAGCTTTTGAGGTCCTTTTATAGAGCTTAAGAATTTGGTGGTTGCTACTGAAGATGGAAGGCTGCTGGGCTGCCTTAATTTGCAAGATTGGAGGAGAGAATCCCAAAATTCCAGCCTAATCTGTAATAAATTTTCTACTATGGTCGATTGCTATAGCAATCTAGCAATCTGTTTTTCTGGATTTTTTTTAAAATAATATTTTTTTTAATAAATAATGACAAAAATAGGATTAGAGGGAACATATTCCAAAAATAGGTTTTTAAATCGTGTACCCGATACACGATTACACCTTAATCGTGTACCGGATATACGATAAGCCCTAAATCATGTATTGAGTACACGAGTACTTGGCCAACTGGCACGCACAGTCTGGCGTGGCAGTCATGCAAGTTTGACGAGAAAATCTTGTACCTGGTACAAGATTACCCGAAGTCGTGTACCGCATTAAAATCTCCCTCCGCCCCTTCTTCTTCCTCACCGAAACGTTTGGGTTCTCCATCAATTTCTGCTTTCCTTCGATCGTTTTCCTCTATTTTGCTTTCCACTTTCCAAAATCTTGTTGATTTTCCTCACCGATGTCTCCATTTCACCGAATCCTCAATTTTCCTCACCGAAATCTGCCTCTTTGGCTGCCGATTTTTGCTCGCTTCTGTGGTAAGCTTATGTGGTATATTTCTTTCTCTAGTTGTTTTTAATATATTTTAAACTTAGAAATATATGTATGTTTTTGGAATTCTTTCTCTAGTTTATGGATGTTTTTGGGCTGATCTATATGTATATATATGTTTTTCAATATATTTTAAAGTTAGAAATATATGTATGTTTAGGTTGATCTTATATTTATGTGGTAAATCTTGGAATTCTTTCTCTAGTTTATGTATGTTTTTGGGCTGATGCATGTTTTTGTATGTTTTTGGGCTGATCTAGTTTATGTATGTTTTTGGGTTGATCTAGTTTATGTATGTTTTTTATGTATGTTTTTGGGTTGATCAATAAAATTCTTATATTTTTTTTATTTGTATATTTTTGGGATGATCTAGTTTATGTATGTTTTTGGGCTGATCTAGTTTATGTATGTTTTTGGGTTGATCTTATATATATATATATATTTTTATTTATTTGGGCTGATTTAAACTTAGAAATATATGTTAAAAAATATATGTATGTTAAACTTAGAAATCTTATATGTATTTGTTGGGCTATATTAAACTTAGAAATCTTATATGTATTTGTTGGGTTGATCTTTATATGTATATGTTTGTAGATCTTAAATCTTAGAATATTTTTTTTATTTGTTTGGGTTGATTTAAATATATAATTTATAAATCTTATATTTGGTCTGATTTAAATATATAATATTTAAATCTTATATGTTAAACTTAGAAATTGGAGTTTGTTGGGTTGACATATTAACATATTTTTTTGTCAACTATAACAGTTGAAAAAATCATAATAAATATGTCGATGCGTCCTAAAGATTTAGTAATTCTTGAACCTGGAATTGATAGAGATAGTGACATAGACGTTGAAGTTGATGAATTATTTGGAAACGACAGTAGCGGTGAACATGATCTTGA
Organism: Benincasa hispida; assembly: GCF_027475165.1. Lineage (NCBI taxonomy): Eukaryota > Viridiplantae > Streptophyta > Magnoliopsida > Cucurbitales > Cucurbitaceae > Benincasa > Benincasa hispida. Next base: position 34,169,525 of record NC_143487.1, on the reverse strand, counting down.
ATTGGTATCGTCGGAAATTTTGGGAAATGACAAATTCAACATGTGAACTAGGGTCTACTTTGAAAGAAAGGAATGTAGGAGTAGATAACTGTAGTTTAATACAAAAAAGAATGTTGTTTAATACCAAAAAAGATTTACAGCTTGCTGTAAAAAAATATTCTGTGACAGAACACTATGAAATTATCGTAGTGAATCAAATCAGGATCTTTGGTATGTTAAATGTAAATCATGGAGTGACGGTTGTGCTTGGAGGCTACGGGCATGTCGGTGCAAAACTCATGGGATGTTCGAAATCACAAAACTTCAAGGAGAACACTCATGTTTGTTTTTAGAATTGACATTGGATCATTCACAGCTGGATTCAAATTTCATGAGTATCGAAATTCAAAATTTGGTTAGAGCTGATCCTGGAGTACCTGTGGCCCTACTCCAAGAAGCCATTAAAAAACAATATGGCTATAATGTCAATTATAGACGGGTATGGCAAGCCAAGAGAAAAACGTTAATTGCTGTGTTTGGCGATTGGGAGAAATCATATTCAGAGCTTCTGTATTGGCTGAGTGCTCTTGTTCATTACAATCCAGGAATACGAACAGATTGGTTTTTCCTTCCCTCTAATGTGCCAGGTACGACTATTTTTGTACAAGTTTTTTGGTCTTTTGGTCCTGCAAGAGAAGGGTTCAACCATTGTAGGCCATTAATCCAGATTGATGGAACTCATCTCTACGGAAAGTATAAGGGAAAATTATTGACAACCTTATCTATTGATGCAAACGGACATATATTTTCCCTTGCTTTTGCTATTGTAGAAGGTGAGAATTCGTCCAGTTGGTCATGGTTTTTATGGGCATTGCGTGAATATGTTACCCAAAGAGAGGGAATTTGCTTGATTTCTGACAGACATAAGGGCATTATTGCTGCAATTAATAATGAAGAAATTGGTTGGAGTGAACCCAGAGCGTACCACGATATTGTCTTCGCCATGTTGTCAGTAATTTCAATACAAAATACAAATCGAAGCAACTAAAAAATTTGGTGTTTAAGGCCGAAAATCAACACCAAAGGCGTAAGTTCATTTGGTGCATGGAAGAATTGAAACAATTGCACCCTGAATGTCTTGAATTTTTTTCAGACATTGACTTGGAAAAATGGACATAGTCACATGACGGTGGGTACCACTGTGGGTGGATGACAAGCAATCCTGAATGCATGAACGTTGTTTTCAAAGGTGCTAGAATGTTACCAATTACTTCTTTGGTTAGGCTAACATTCTATTGCACAATACTGTATTTTGAACGTCGGAGACAAGAAATCAGTGAAGCACTCGATCGTGGGGACATATATATAGAATATGCCCTAAAAAAACTGAAGAGGTGGGAAAAACGAGCATCGACACATATGGTGACATCATTGACAGGGAAAGTCAAACTTTCGAAGTACAAACTGGAATAAGTATGATTTCTCCCTACAAAGGACAACACATCCAAGTTTTAAGCTTGAAAGAAGGGACATGTTCTTGCAATAAGTGACAATCATTCAAGATTTCATGCTCTCATGTAATTGCAGTTTATAATTACATGCATATAAAATACCTACCACTTATTAATGAATGCTACAAATTGTCCAATTTCAAGCGTTGTTATGAAGGCCGCTTCCATCCAATTCAACGCCCAGATTATTGGCAAGAATTATCATTTATAGAAGTTCGTCCAAATGCGGACTTACTAAGAGAACAAAGTTGACCAAAAAGTACGCGCATTCATAATGAAATGGATTAGAGAGAAGCAAGCCAAAAAGTGCGATGTACAATTTGTAAAAGAGAAGGACATAACAGACGCACTTGTCCACACCGTACACTGGGTGCTTCGTCGTCTTCGGGTCATTAGGTGTATTTTTTTTTAATATTTCATGTATTTGTATTCTTTATGTATTTATATTTTTCATGTACTTGTATATTTCATGTATTTTTATTCTTTATGTATTTATATTTTTCATATAATTGTATATTTCATGTATTTGTATTCTTTATGTATTTATATTTTTCATGTAATTGTATATTTCATGTATTTATATTCTTTATGTACTTATAATTTTCATGTAATTGTATATTTTATGTACTTGTATTCTTTATGTATTTATAATGAATTTATGTAATAAATTTATTTTATGTAATTGTATTTTTTTATGTACTTTTTATTATCTTTTATGTCATGGATTTTATTATGTAATGTAATTTGAACTTTTTAGGTAATGGAGCCTAGTCCTTGTAATCCCGTACAATTGTACCAACAAACACGCATCGTTCACAGACAGTATAGAATAGTTTTTCCACTATAGTGTTGAGTTGTCAGAGAAGGGAAGTGACTGCACAACGTACTATCCCATTTGATCACCGCATTATTCCATATGTTCAGCAGGCAGGTTTTCTTGGGTTGCACAAATTGGTTTCATCCAACTTGATTGACACCTTATTACTGCTCTAGTTGAGTGTTGGAGACTAGAGATCCACACATTTCACCTGCCTTGTGGGGAATGTACGATTACGCTACAGGATGTTACCATACAATTTGGGTTACGAGTGGACGGGCAACCATTGACAGGTTCACTACAGTATGATTGGAAGAACGTTTGTGAAGAGCTCTTAGGCGTTCTACTAGAGGATCTGAAGGGATCAAGATTGAGTATCCCTTGGTTGGCATCCTAGTTTCCAAAATAACCTCCCGATACCGACGACATCAGCGTACGTAGGTACGCACGAGCATACATCCTACTTGGAGGATTTTTATTTGCTGACAAGTCAAATACTTTGGTGCATCTCATGTTCCTCCCATTATTGTCTGATTTTGAGCACGCTGGTACGTACTCGTGAGGTGGTGCATGTCTTGCATGGTTGTACAGAAAACTTTGTTGGGCTTCCAATGCACAAGTGTTGGAAATAGCGGGGCCACTGATACTATTACAAGTATGGGTTTATGATCGATTTCCAATTATAGCACCACAAGTCCAACTATAGGCCCCAGATCATCTCCACTTAGTGCCAGGTATTATTTCAATTATATATTTATTTCGTTACCATTTTATGTAAGAATATAAATTAATTGTATTTTTTATAATTTTAGATGGAGTTGTGTATTAGCTGCTTCTGAACAGTCAACAAATATGTTGCTCGTGTATAGAAAAATATTCGACATGCTGATGCACAATCAGGTAGTAAATATGTATATAAATGAATATTTAAAACATTTTATATGTATACTTATTATTATTTTTTTTGGTCAGGTTATTTGGACGCCATACACACAGATTTGGTCATCCTTACCTGATTATTGTCGTGATGGTGAAGCATCTGGTTGACTGTTAACCCTCTTATATGCTTTCATATAGTAGAGTGGCATCATCCAGATCGTGTGCTGAGACATTTCGGTCTGCGACAAATGATACTTTCGTTGTCCTATACACTCCCAACACTACACCAGATCAATTTAAGAGGTAAGCATGACCAAGACTAGCGTCGAATCCATGCGAAATATTTATCCTACTGGCATGGACGACATGATCGTTGTGCACAGGGAGAATTAACAAATGGGCCAGCTGTATCAGATGACTACTTTTTTTGGTACAATTCGATCATGAAGCGATTTATCTCACCTGACAACGTTTACTATTACTGCATGGTAAGAGATTTAAAATCAGAAATTTTCCATATATATGATATGAATATTTTTAATATTTATTTTTTTATTGTACAGAATAATTTTATTGGCGATGTTCAATAATATTCAGTGCAAAACAACTTACCAGAATTGGGTTCAATGTGTCAGCAAACATTGGTCAACGTAGAAGGTATTATTCAACAAACAAGACGACTCAATGTTCCTGACATCGATCGAAGACGTATTCTTCGTAGACGATAGCGACAATAGGGTGAACCTAATTTAGAGGGACACGAAGACAACTCCTATGAGGGGTAAGGGCCAGGGGGTCGTTTTTAAATCCCACATTGTATCATTTTCAAATTGTAAATTAAAGAATTAATTGTAAATATTCTTTAATATTATGATATATTTTTTAATATGAGTACAAGATATTTTCATTGTAGATTAAATATATAATTAAGTTTAATAATGAAGGAATTAAGTTTAACAATTAAAAAAATAATAGTCAACAAACTTTAAAAAAAAAAGAAAAAAATTATAAGCAAATCGTGTACTAGGTACACGAGTTTGCTTGACCAGTTAGCCGTCGTGGTTAGCTGGCTGGATTAAACAGTATTCATATATCGGGTACACGAGTATGCCACATGGAAGTCGTGTACTCGGTACACGATTACACTACCCTATTTTTGTCAATAGTTTCCCAAAATACCTATTCTTAGAAATTGTTTCCCTCCAATCCTATTTTTGTCATTATTTATTAAAAAAAAACCGTTTTTCTAGAATGTCGCAACAATTTGGCTTCAAGTAATTTTCTGCAGACATATTTCTTGCCAAATTCAACTTTTTTTTTCACACTTAAGATTAAAAATGTCATCTATGAATTATTTTCTATTTTAATCTTAATTTTTCTATGCAAAATACTAAATGTATGCATTTGTATATCAAAATCCTTAGGTTTAGAAGCTAAATAATTATATAAAAAATAAGAATTATCAATCGGCGACTCGACCCACTCTTATCCATACAAATTAAAGGACAAACCTTCAGGAGTTCATAACTCACTCAAGATTGAGATTGAATTACATATGGTTATTCTATGTAACAACGTTACAAAGAAAAATTAAGTATTTTAATTGTTTGGTCTTATATAATTTCATTGTAACTTAAAACTTAAACATTCAATACACATTGACCATTTAATCGATCAACATTAACAAAAATCCTGTGCATCATGAGTAATATGCTAACAAGTATATGATTTTTATGAGTTAGAACATTTATAGGTCAAGTATTGAGCAGTTTTTTCAATAAGAAACTTTCAGCTCTTTTAATAGGTATATAATGGATATCCTCATCATACCTTCGTCATAAAACACGTAATGAGTTACTAAATTTGAAGTGGCAAATTTTAGAACAAAACTAAGAGGTTGTGTTGGAGCACTGAGGTGATTTAGGATGTAGGAAGTTCTAATGTCTGGAGAATTTTGATGTCTGGGGAGTTCTGATCAAGTATAATCAAGTATGTTCAAGCACTGAGATGATATATAATACATGAAAGAAAAATGATGGTGAGATACGAAACATGTTTTGAAATAGGCCCACGAACAATTAAAATCAGTGAGATAGGATAATGGGTCTCCAAACACTGAGATAATATAGGATGTAGGGATATACCATCTCATGTTGACCCCCAAATAGCCCCTAAGAGTCTCTCGGTCGAATGAAGGGGATGAATACCAGATGAATGAGGGTTATTAAATTTTGCTTTTGAAAAAACAATTCATTAATATGATGTATTTGTTGTTGGGTGAAGTGTGCCTAGCTATTGATGATATTTTTTTTTAGGTGCAATTGTAAATATAGTAATCAAATAAAAAAGTATTCGCAGATATCACACAATTCTAATAGGAGTCTATCACTCTATTCACCTTAAAATACTACCAACTACAATTACCTATTTCTTAGGGTTTTAAATATTTTGGTACACAGTATTTAAAAGATATTTTGCAATATTTTGTTTGGTATGTTACTAAGAAAATGCTGGTTATTTATCTTTTGATTTAATTTAATTTATTTATATTTAGAAAGATATATTTGAATCTTTGGTACACGGTACTTTGAACTTTTTAAACACAGTAGGTTTTTTTTTTGTAGGAAGGGTATATATGTACATTTGAATATTTAATAAATTAATAAATTTATTCATTAGTCATTTTTCAAAACAAAAAATACCATTGCCTATTTTTAAAAAATGGCTTCTAATTTTAGTCATTTGTACAATTGCTCCCACCACTTTGGTCAAAACAGGCTTCGAAGTGTTGAAGGCCCATAGCGATTAAGCCCAATGTTAATGATCGGTCATGGTTAATCATCTACTTTTGAAATCTGGGCTTGCTTACACTTCCTTTTGGCCCAAAACAAATTAAGCCCACTGGGCTTTTACGAACCCAGAATGTGTCAAGGCCTAAAGTAGAGGAGGTACTGTGATGCCATTTTTGTGTAATTTGTATGAAAAAAAAAAAAAAAACAACATTATACTAAACTTTAAAATTGTTTCACTTAAAATTCTAAACTAATCATTGTATTAATTAAATTTTAAAATTTCTTAAATTTATACCACTAAACTTCAAAACTGTATTAGTTAAACCTTTGAACTAATTATTGCAAACAATTTAAATATTAAATTTTCGTAAATCCTAAATCTTATTTTGATTTTCTTTTTAAAACCAATCAAAAATCAAAAGCCCACTTGATGTGAGTCTTTCATTGCTCCACATGTTAGGTTCATTTTGATGATTTAACCACTACGTCATCATCTTAGATATTTTTCTGTTAAGCTTGTTAGAGTCATACATTTTTCGTTTGAGCTTCGATTTAAGTAATTCAAATTGCGTTGGATTCGTTATTTCGAGCTCTACTAAATATGTACTTCAGAACACTCAAATTGTTAATGAATCAAAGAAGAAAGTTTGTTATCATGGAAACAACAATCAATTAATGAATTCAGGCAGTAGCCTCACACATAGTTCTACAACAGAGAGCTCTTAGACAACATACTTTTTGATACAATAAAGGTGCTAACCATAAAAAGAAAGGAAACACCCAAATATATATGAGCAACTAGGAAGATATAACCTCAGAAAAGGAGAAAATGTTCATGTAGAATATGTATGGAAAGTTGTAAATGATGAAGAAAGAAATTGGGATGAACACTGTATTCTCTCTCTTCCACCTGCATGCAATCAGAACACAAGCTAGCTCTGTTTTGAAATGGATATGAAGTCAATATATTCAATCTGTTCTGTAATACAACTTTATGGTAACTGAAGGAAAGAAAGAGGAGTTAGTGATGAGACAATAGGGTATTTTGTTATTATTTTATTTTATTATTATTATTTTTTAAATTTAACCAAGTAAATATCAGTATAGAAATAATTGATTGGAGGGAGAGAAAAAAAAAACCTTGGAACCCCAACTAGTGCTGATCTTATAAACTCATAGCCACTTGGTTAGCAGCTTCAAGATTATTGTTCAAAAGATGTTTTGGAAGATAGCCACATGTGGTTTCTTCAAAAGCATTAGTTGCTGAATTTGCAAAAGCTTTTGAATATCCAAATGTTTTGATTAATTCTTGGTCAGAAGCTTTTCCTACAAGAGGATTAAAAACAATAGTTTTTTTTGTTAATTAAGATTAACATTTGTATTAATGAGATGTTTGAAAGTAATTTTAAAAAGGTTAAAATCACTTTTATCATTTTTAAAGTCCATTCGAAATACGTCTTTAATCACTTAAAATTTATTTAATATTTAATTTTAATTTTTAAAGACAAATTTTGTATCACTAAAATTAGTTTTGAATGATTAAAAATATATATAAAATTATTTTGAAAATGACACAGTGATGTCCTAAATTAGTTCAAGTGTATATTATTGACTAACACATCAAGTTTGTTCTAACATCACATCTCACTTGTTATCTAACAAAAAAAATAATAGAAATGAAGAGAATCGACTTCCCGCAGTGAAAGCAAGTGATCGTTCTGTTTTAGAAATTCGTTTTGTAGAACTTAATAAAACAGAGCAAGATGGAAACATACAAGATAAACAATATTCTAAGCATGCTTTCTACACATAATAAAGAGGAAGAGGGAGATGATAATACATACCCTTAAAGATCAAATCTTCTCATTTCCTCTCTGGTGTGGTCACGAACGTGTTTCTTCTCTCGAACCTGAAAAAATACAACGAACATAGTAGCAAACTCTTTTGCTCTTTGGACACCACTACAAAGGAGTCTTCCTTATTATTCTCCAGAAGAGAATCAAAGGCGGAGTCGTGTGGACTTACATTTTGATAAAAGAATTGAGAGAATTCTAGAGAGGGAAAGAAAACATAGAGGAGAAGAGGGAAGAAAAGATGATTTTGAGAGCCATTCTCTCATTCACATTAGAATTGTACATAGCCACAAACTTCTCTATATCGTTTAATTTTTTTTTGGGAGAAGTGAGTTAAATAAATAAATAAATAACTCCCAAGGAGTTATATTTAATTTGAATTAAAAAATTTGAAATTTAATTATATTATATTAATATAATTAAATATCATATATTATATCTTATATGATATTTAAAAATTAATCAAATCCATATTTTATTATATCTAAAATAACCTATAGTTTATAATTCTCTCATATAACTATAATATTAATATGAATCTAATCCATATTAATTTGAACCTATAGTTTTTATAGGAATAATATTGATATAGTTAATATTTGAATCATATTCAAATATTTATTTCTCTCATAAAGTTTTATATTTAATTTGAATCATAATCACATTAATTTTAACATATAATTTTTATATGTATCTCATTCATACAATAAATATTTATCTCGCTCATTAAACTATATAATGTATCAACATACGTTATACTTTATAATAATATATCAATATATATTATATTAATTGTATCTTATACAATTAATTCCCTTTTAATTAATTCAAATAATTCAAATTAAATCAAAATTAGTTTGATTCTCATCAAGGCTTATCGAGCTAACAAGGGGATCTTATGGACCTACAGATTGAAGCTTCAATAATACAAGATTAATTGATTAAACTCATCGATCAAATTAATCAACATTCATTAATTGTCGGTCACTCCACTAAAGACCGACAACTACACTCTTCGTACTGTAGATATATTTTTGTGTCTATTGGATATAATCAATCAACAGTGTGTTGAGTGTGTTGACCCTTCACAAATTACTTGTAAGTACAATTGGGTCAAAATTACCGTTCTATTGTTGTAGTTACATCTAACTTTTAAAGTACCAATGATCCCTCTAATGAACCATTAGTCATAGTCCCACTATAACTAGACCCTCTTTGGCCAGTGAGAGAGTGATGACTGTCATTGTTCAAGATCTGGAACCAGCCCTTAAGGGAGCAATTCATCTACTTATCCTAACAAAGGGAAGAAGTGAATTCCATCAGTTGAGTTCCCGACTCTTCACTCAGAAAAATTCCCAAAATGGTAAGCATATTAAGTCAGAGAATCTGACCACTCTCACCCATGTAGATCAAAGAACTACCTTCATAGGTAAAAGTTTGCAACTCACTCAGGATTAAGGTCAATCACTTATGGTCATCCTAATGAAATTTAAGTCTTTTCTAATAACGGTATTAGAAAGAGAGACTAATCATTTTGTGGTCCGGTCTTATACAAACTCCTTGTACAGAATACCCTTGCTCATATGTCTCCACATCAGGATTAGATCATTTGTAATACTTTACAACAATTGTAGCAATTACAAAGCAGATTGTATCTGGAGTGTCACAAGGATAAAGTACCTGACCTTATCCATCTACTACAGACCGTTCAAGTTATATTACTTAAACATGATTCACCTGTATATCTTTACATACATGTTTAAGTTACATAAAATAACCTAGGATCTCATTTTATTAGATTGAGTTAACGCACATTAAAATAACAATCACAAGTTTACAAACTATGAGAATATAAGAAACTTAGGATACCAATCCTAACAAGAAATGAGGGTGTAATTTGATACACTTATGAATTAATTGATTTTCTATTATAAAGAATAATTGGCATGATCTTTCTCTCTATAGGTTGGAAGTTTCCCATCCTCATAATCGTACTAAAAAAATTGTGTTGCATTAACAATTCTCAAATATAGTATTAATAAATATTCTACATTTATTCACTCGTAACAATTTAGAACTTTAACCACAATATTTTTCAAGCTAAATGTGGGGAGAGAGTAACTTGATACAATTATTAAAATTCAAAGTTTAAATTGATGTCATTATTATGGTTTAAATTGATACAACTTGGGTGAATTCAAAATTTCTCAAAATAATATAAATAAATAAAAACAATAGGCTCCCAACTAAAATTCACAGTCCCAAATCTGTTGATACAAAATTTAAGAACATTATGATTATATATATAATACAATAACGATAATATTTTAGACTACGTATTTGTAGTCGGTAAATTATAATATAAACTTTTTTAATTCAACAATTATATGAGTTTGACCAAAGACCTACTAACTTAGTAGATAATTGGATATAAAGTACTAGTTACACTTATCCAAAGTTGAATCCAATCCTAACCACCTAATAACCATAAAATGTTGAACCCAAAAAGTAAATACGAAATAATAAGCAAGAAAATTGTTCAAGTTGTAGGTTTAAACTATCCATCTTTAGAGTTGTAATGAGTGTGTTACTGTGAAAATTGTTTTCCCCCAATTTCAATGTGAATTGTTTTGTCAATAGTAATAAGAAGAAATCTAGGTAGAATTCTTTTCAAGTATACACGTATCAATCAAATGAATTTATCATATCAATTCAAATAAATTTCTTTAATGTATTAACCAAGGTCCTGTTTATTAATCATTTAAGTCTCGCCTGATAGGCATTTTGTTTTTTGTTTTTGTTTATAAAAATAAAGTCTATAAACACTATTTTTGCCTCTAAATTTATTTTTTTGTTATCTACTTTTCACTAATGGTTTAAAAACCAAACCAAATTTGAAGACTAAAAAAAGTAGCTTTCAAAAAGTTAATTTTGTTTTTAGAATTTGGCTAAGAATTCAACTATTGTACTTAAGAAAGATGCAAATCATGATAAGAAATGTAGATGATATAGACTTGATTTTCAAAAATTAAAACAAAAAAGAGAATTGTTACCAAATGGGGGCCTTTATTTTATTTTATTTTATTTTTGGTTTTTTAAAAATAAATCTATTTCCTCCCCATTACTTACAAAGATTTGCATCTTTCTTGAGTACAGTGGTTGAATTCTTAGACAAATTCTAGAAACAAAAATAAGTTTTAAAAAACTACTTTTTCTAGTTTTCAAATTTTGGTTTGGTTTTTTAAATCATTGATGAAAAGGTAGATAACAAAGGAATAAATTTGGAGGTATAATATTTATAGACTTAATTTTTTTTTTTTTTAAAAAAATCAAATGGTTACCAAATGAAACCTAAATTAATTGTTATTTAAGCCTATATTTTGTGGTATTTTTAGTTGTTTACCCATTGAGTACAATATGCTAATTATCTCATTGAACTAAGGTCAATTTACTGTTACTTAGCGCCAATTGAGCTTCTTGGAATTTGTATTATAATTGTGATAAACTACATCTTCCATAAATAAAATGAAAAGAGTTAATTTAGTCTTTGTAGTATAAGTCTTTATTAGTTCCAAATTAAATTTGGACATTTGAATTCTATTTTTACTCTTTTCTTTTTTAATTTACAATAAATAAGATGGAGGATCAAACCTCAAACTTCGAAGTTTTTCGTATATATTCTAGTTGAATTATGTCCATTTATCGAACAAAATTGAGAAGATGGTAGTGTAGACTGAAAAATTTACGAAATCGTGATTTTAATTAATGGAATCTCTCCAAAATTAATGTGAAGGTATATATGTAAAGAGTGGATATTAAAATGGTAGCTAAAATACCATGCTAAAAATGGTAGGTACCTTTTTTTTTTTTTCCTTTCTTTTGTTATAAATTCCTTTTTCCCCCTTAAAAGCCAAAAGGGACAGAGATGAACTAGTACAGGAGTACCCTTATTACGATGGGATGGTCTTTGGTGTGGACATTGGAGAAAGCAGCCAAGTCAAGTCCTACTTCATGTGAACCAAATCTCTTCTCTTTTGCTTCCTCAATTTTCGTCTCATATTCAATCCGAGTTAAAATTACAACAAAGTTCAAAATATTAGTAAAAATAGTATAGTATAATATAATTTTTTTTTTCAGATATAGCAAAATTTATTATATTGCTAATAAAAGTCAATCAACAATAATATATCATGATAGGTTTTATCATATTTGTAATTCTTTAAAAACATTGTTATATACTTAACTGTTAACATTAAATTTATTACTTATTGCAATTAGCATTATTTTTACCTAAATAATTACATATTTATCCTTTATTAGTTTATCAATTTAGTACTATTAAACTTTTTATGTTTTTAATTATTTTCTATGACGGAATAAAAACTTCTGTTAAACTGTTTCATTATTGTTAAAATACTATTTTAGTTTCTCTATTATTAGACTTTGTTTAATTTTAATCCATATATTTTTAAATGTTAAATTTTAGTTTTTGTAATCAATTTCATGAAAATGAATAAATTAATTTTCTTGATATTGATTGAATAATAATAATATTTCCGTGCAATAAGGTACACAATACAAATGCGCTTATGAATGTTAGAGGGAAAGGGCTAGTAATGATAAAAATTTTGGAAAAAATTAACCATAAACAAGGCAAAAATATAAGATTGAGGTGTGAATTTTAAAATTTCACGTTTGAAAATATAGAGACTATAATTGAAAAAGTCTCTTAGTACCAAAATCTTATTTTACTAATTTCTTTTTTTTTTAATTGTTTGTTTTTTCAAAAAAGGTTTCTAAAATTTAAGCTGATTTCAAAGAAAAACATTAAAAAATAGTTTACAACTTTGTTATCATTTTTGAATTTTGACGAGGAATTCATTTTTTTTTTTTTTTTTGTAAAAATAAATGAAAGCACACAATTGAAATTCAGGAAGAATAGAACATAGGTTTCTATTTAAAAACAAAAATATTAAAAATAAAAAATTTATAGGTTAAAATATAAATTTGGTTCTTGTAGTTTGAAATTTGTTCGATTTTAGCCTTTTTTACTTTTAAATGAACAATTTTTGTTCCTATAATCTCAATAAATCTTAAAATTTATTCTGCAAGGTACTTTTTTTTGAAATTTGCTTAATAATAATATAATGATTTCCATGCAAAAAAATATAATATGTGAATATGTTTTAAAAATTTATAGTGCAAATGCTTGAAAATAAGAAAGGAGTTGTCTACTGCGTGATAACTATGTTACCTACAATGTTCAACATTCCAAACAACAATTACTAGAAATTATAAAGCGATAAATGGACACAGAAGATTAGTAACCAAGTTCAGTGTAAATCACCTACATCTGGGAGGTAGTGTGCCCAGGAAAGATAACTTCACTAATACCAATGAAATGCAGTTACAACTTAGTATTTATCTATAATGATAACACAATTATAGTGATTCCCAAACAGCTCTATCATTCAACCGATCACCTAGGCTCCCTCTAAGTGTAAGACTCGTTCTTAAGGTAACTTAGGCTTCGCTAAGATGTAGTATCAGTGAAGAATGTCTTGAACTCCCCTTAAGATAGAGACTCCCTCTCTACAAGATTCGAGCTCCCCTCAAGTCGTGAGACTCATTCTCACTTGAATCGTATCTTTCTTCCTAAAAACAAAGTCCCCTTTGCTTGATTAGTTTAGGCTCTCCCAAAGCTTGAAAATCTCTTCCCAAATGAATCTTGTTACACGAGACGTGAGTAACTTGAAGTACATCTCTAAGCAATTCAACTCTTTCACTTTCATGCAATTGCGACCGAACACATACTATAGTATACACAATGTTGCTCTAGAAACAAAATGACTAACCCTAATCGGAGGATTAAGTATCCTTTAAAAATGCACAGCAAACATACAATGAGCAAATATTCTAAATTCCATAGCAATCACACACTGAATATGGAAAAGATATCGGCAAAATAAGACAGTAAAGGAAACCACTGATAAGAAAAATATTTTACAGGATCAAAATTTCCGTAAAACATTCATTTTTTAGAAACCACCAAAGAAATGACATTTCAGATAACATCTGAAGACGTAAAAATAAATATTGTCAATCTTATAATTTCTAACAAACTCCCCCTTTGGTAATATGTTTTTTAGACAACCATAGAGATCATAAAGGAATAAGACACAATTTATTGAAGTAGAACATAACATACTGAGGAACAATTTCAAAAAATAGCACCACCAAGACCAAACTAAAAAGAAAAAAAGAAATAGAAACAAACTAACACAATCCAAAAACATCAACAAAGCAAACCACCAACAAAACAATCACTTCTCCCCCTTTGGAAATGCTTAGAAAAGATGCAAAAAAGAATCAAGTAAACAAACCTTCAACCACATCATCATCCTGTACACTAGAGCTTCCAACCTGATCAGGACCATCTAAAGAACCACGGAGAAGTTTCAACAAGTCATCCACCTTTGAGTTTCGAGCAGAAATATTCTGAATCACCATACCAAGATCCTTTGACTCCTTAGCTAACAAATACATCCCCTTTTTCCTACAAGGAGGTTGGAGAAACTCTCTAGTGGAACCACTCTTGGAACCAAATCAAGGACATATTTCCCTTTATATATGCAATAACTAAAAGACAAGGCAGAAGGACAAGAACTAGGAACATTTGAGTCAAGCAAAAGATTAGGTTTCTGAGTTAGAAGAATACCACAAATTAGCCTTGGAAAGCACATAGGAACTTTGGTGGTTGAAGAACCAATGTGTCGCTTGATTTGGTTATTTTGAGCCCCTGTGCCAATTTGAAACAAAAGACTTGCTAAAGTGGTGAAGAGTTCGGATTTGTTGTAGGATGGACACCAATTCACAATTCCAATCTTGTGAAACAACACATATTTCACATTGAGTTCAAAACAAGGCAGTTGCCCCTTCTTGGGCCAGACTCGTTTGACTCCTCCAATGAGTTCAAAGACAAGATTTGACATGGAGGGTTGTTGTTCTGTGACATTTTATGGAACTTGTCTACCAAGACACTTGTTAATGAAGGAGGCTGAAAAGACAAAGCAATGTCCTTTCACATGAACATGTCCAAAATCAGGGTTGCCTTCAACATCAAACTATTGAGAGGGATTCACATAGAATTCAAGAACTAACTATAACGACCCAACCCCCTAAGACTTAAGTTAGGCCGTTACTAAACACATGCATGCTTGGAACTTAAAACGACATCCTTTTATAGTGAAATAAATGTTAAATAAATAAATTGAACTCGAAAGACCTTCATTAAATTCAGATATTAAAAACAGACGAAAGGGTACCCATAAATCATAAATGATAATAAATAGGCATGAAAACAAATCTTAATAGTAAATTTCAAACATCAAATTGAAAGTTGAAAAAACATGATAAGAAATCTAAATATCATGAGCGGAAGCATAAAACTGGTCCCCAGTGGCTCGTTCAAGGATTCTTCTTGTCATTTACCAGTACATCCTTGCCCTTACCTGAAACATAAACATGAGAAAGGGTGAGTATAAAATACTCAGTAAGTAACCCCACTACTGGGGTCAGGCTAGGCATCTATGTCTTCTAGATGCCTACCTCTAGTGGAACATATAAACTGCTCTAGTCCTCATGAGACACATATATACATGAAAAACTTATTTTTATCATACTGTAGTTAACTATGTCCATACCTCTAGTAAGTCCCATAGGACCCACAACCTTTGGTGAATCTCGAAGGAAACACAATCCATGGTGAATTCCGAAGGAAACACAATCTCTGGTGAATCCCGAAGGAAACACAATCTCTTATGTATGCATAGTTATGCATACACCTCTTTCGTATACACATAACCTACTTAATGTGTACCTCTTTCGTACACATGGTTACATATACACCTCTTTCGTATACACATAACCCACTGAATGTATACCTCTTTCGTACACCTGGTTAAGTATACATCTCTTTCGTATACACATAACCCACTGAATGTGCCTCTTTCGTACACCTAGTTAAGTATACACCTCTTTCGTATACATATAACCCACTGAGTGTGTACCTCTTTTGTACACATGATTATGTATACATCTCTTTCGTATACACATAACCCACTAAGCGTGAACCTCTTACGTATACCCCAGTACCCTCTAGTATGTATCACTTTCATACACACCAGTCCTAGTACATATCTTTCATATACTAACGCCCTTGGACGTGTATCCCTTTCATGTAGTCACATAGTCTAGAAAGGAAAAGAGATTGCATCTAACTTCATATTACAAACAACATTTACATAATCATGAGTCCTTTAAAATCTCCTTATCAAGGTCATGTTAATTAACCTCAATATACATAATTAATCTAGTGTTAATGGATCTACTCTAGTACATCACTTCCATGCACTAAACTATGTAAATAATATATAGTACGACCTACACATTCTCATAATAAATTGCATAACTATATGAATCAGCCGATGTCGAATCCTCATCTAACTTTAAGATATCCTAGTAGGAGTGCCACTTAACTTATATTTAAGGGTCATGCTCATTCATCCTTTTAATATAACTCATAAATTTCTAAATCGTTCTCATACATTAAAATGCTTCAGACATATTATTACATGCTCAAATATCTTTTCTAGAAAATCCACTAAATCTCAGAACAGTCAAAATTATCCTTGTAACTAGTCTTAAAATCCTAAAAAAAAAATCATAAATTTATCGCATGACACAAAGGCGATTCCAGTAGTAACATTCCAAACTTTTCCTTTAAGCAAAATTGAATTTCGAAGTGAGCAAAATTGCTCTCAAATTTCTTAAATTGTCTGATTTCACTAGAAGTTGCATGATTTCAAGGTTGTCTTGAGCTTGTTCAGAGAGATCATGCTCAAATGCTATCCTTTTATTCGCAATAAACTTCTACATTTTGGCACTATCTTCAGAGTGGAAAGAAATGTTATCTAGATGCACAACAACAACATATTTCTTCTTCACTCTTCTTTTAGCCGAAGTTTTCTTAACCTTTTCGTTGGATACATTCTGAGAGACATCTCATTTTCATCCTCTTCCATTAAACATGTAAAATTCATGAATGAGCTCGAATTAAGCTTGAAAAAATAGAACTTTTATAGTGCTATCACCTGTGACGTGAGAATGAGGTCACCCAATGTAGGGTTACTCTACGCTAAGCACCCTTAACTTTGGAGTTCCTATGATTAAGCCACTGAAAATGAAGGTGCAGTTTATTGATATAGGAAGTGACTTCAATTCTTTTAAGCCCTTCCTAACCATACTTTCATGTCATCAAGGTCCCTTTCATCAAATGTGATCTCAGTTCATTCATGCCCCTCTTTCTTAACCATACTTTCTTGTCATCAAGATCCCTTTCATTTAGATGTGATCCCGGTTCATTCACGCCCCTTCCTAAACTCGGGGCATTACGTTTCTAATCCTAATAAGTTACTATTAAATATGATTAGATAAATCCACTTTATCTAGTATATATCTTCACTTCTTTTTTTTTTCCTGATTTTCTGCATATTTAGTGAGGTCCAAATTCACCCACAATATTATTCCCCACTCCCAAGTTAGAATTCATGGTTTAGATTTTTATTATTATATAATATATGTTGGACACTTGAGCTCAACTTGGGAGTACTATTTTCTAAAGAATATAAAGGATTATAACAAAATAATTATGTTAGGCACATTTTTCCACACCCCCTCCCAGATTACCCTCTTAATCTAGAAGAGAATGCGACAACAGCAGTTACCACCCCTTTTGTGGCAGTCACTGTCTAACCTATATTTTTAACCTGCTTAGAAATTCCTAGAATACATAGATAATACTTTAAGATACTTAATTTCAGATATCCTAACCAGGGTTAAGCATACAACATATTTACATCATTGACAAATACAGAGTTCAGTGGGTCCCAACACCTAGCCCTTGTCCTTAACATGAACAACACTTATGTACAAATATTTACAAATAAACACCTAAACATCTTTGAAAACTAGAGTTCTTAAGTGGCAGAGTAGCAGTGTAATTAACCTCTGGGGAATTGACCACTACCTGGGGAAGAAAACATTTAAAACGAGTAAGCTACTAGCCTAGTGAGTGACTAATAAATCATAAACATCACGCTTAAAACTGAAAACTACCAATCAAACTCATACTTAAAACTTACAAAATATATCATAGCTTAAGACATAGCTTAGCATGATCCTTAGTTGAGAGAAAACCTTTTTGCTCAATTCCTCAACGACAAACCTTAGTTGGTGTAGAGTATCTTCAACACAACTAGCACGTGGTAACAACTATGTACTGTCATACCTTAGATACTACTGTCCAGATACCTTTTCAATGTCCTTCAGTGTCGGGTTCTAGTAATCATCATAAAATCATACTTTGAAGTAAAACATACTTTGGGAGCATAAGCAACATACATCATATGCTTAAATATCTTTACTATAAAGCTTCCAATGCATGCTTCCCGAAAATTAAGTATAGAAATACTTACATCATGCTATCACAATCTTTTTTAAACTAGCATGCGTTAATAGGTTCATGAAACCTTGTTTTCTTGGAAACTATTTTAAGCATTCTTTAAATATAAGCAAGCATGTGTCTAAACATTTAAAAGTAAAGCATATGTTACTAAAATATTAGGAAAACATTAGTTTTGTCACTCACAACCTTGGGCGTTCCTCCTAGGATTGTCAGGCTTTCCTATTGGCATTAAACCTGTGGAAGTGAATAATATGTTTAGCCGACGCCATAAGTCTCCTTGTGAGACTAACTCAATTGAAAAAACTTAATACTTAACTTAAAGCATCCTTTTTAGGCTCAACGCATACCTCCTTATGCATTCAACACTTAGAATTTTCTTAAGTTATGTTTCTAGGCTATGTGGCCACAAGACCATCCATATGCCCATTGCATGCCTCATGTGCTCGTTCCGCACACACACTCACACCTCCTCTTGCGCATAACCGAGTGCCCTTACCTGCACAATGCCTTGCGTTAACCAACCCTCGGGCGCCTACTCATTAGTGCCTCTGCCTGGCTGTTCAAGCTGCTTGCTTGTTCATCCTAAGCAGCTGCTTACTTATTCAAACCAAAATTCCCGATTCAACTTTGAGCTCAAATAACTAAATCAGTAGGAGAATTATAGAGTAGAGAAGAAATCAAAAGTTCAAGTTCTAGATTAAGATCTAGATCCGAAGTTCAGTTACCTCACATGAAGTTATAATGATGTATTTATAAGGAGAATGAAATAGAATTTTCCTTTTTCTCTTATGATAAGGGTGAGATGAATCTTTTTCTAATCCTCATAAGTTAGGACTGGATATGATTAAATAAAAATCTAGTTTATCTATTATTTATCTTCCATTATCTTTCATGATTTTTTGCATATCTTGTAAGTTCCAAATTCACCCACCACATACTCAATTATGTTCCATTTAGATAAACGTCGTGTATGACTTTTAATTTTATCAATTAAACATCTAAATATTCCTATGTTAATTGACTCTCAATTAAGATTAATTTTGGAAGTTCTCGATGCATAAATTCTAATAGACCATTATTTATTAAATTGATATATGTTTAAAGAAGGTTACACATGAAATGAAATAAAATTTATGTAGGAAAGTGATCGCCCCGTTTCTCTCATGAATTGTCGTTGGGGGGGGGGGGGGGGAGGGGGCTAAGAGGTACGGGTGTTGGTAGATTTCAGGTATTGTGGTGTGGTTTTAACCACGGTGAGATCTGGTGACGATGGTGCATAAACAGTCGCCTTTAAGACTGAAGAAGAAGAATGGAGGCCGAGTTGCTCGACAACCCTTTCGTCTGCTTAGAACATAGATCAAATCGTGATTGGTTGCTTATTCTTCGAAGGTGAGGAATTTTAAGATGTCTGACGATCATTCTCAGGAGGGTGAAGAGTCTGTTACGAGAAGTATTGTCGAAGTTGGTTTGGGGAGGTTGACGGTGGGTGATCTGGCGATGCTCGAAGGGTTGAAGAAGCCTCTATTTTCTAACCTAAAATCAGAAGAAAACTGGGTTGTGAGGGATGAATCAGGTGGGTTGGGTTTTGGGTTAGTTGATGGGCAAGGGAGTTTGGGCTCTAGTGGAGTTGGGGCCCAGGATGTGAGAGGTGTGTCTAGGAGCCTTGAGGGTATTGGAGGCCCGGAAGAAAATCGGGTTGTGAGGGGTGTTGGGTTGGGCCTTGAGGGAGCTGGGGTGAGCAGGCCTATTGGGAGTGGGCAGAGGCTGAGCGAAGGGAGTGGATTGGTGCATGGGGCTGGAGAAAGGGTCGAGAGGCATGGAGGCTTTGGTGGGTGGGTCGCGTGGTGCTGAGCCGGAATTGAGAGCCTTGAGGGGAGTGGGGGAGGGGGGTAGAAGTTAGGCCGTGAGGAGGTTTCATGGGCTGGGCTTATTGGAAGTGAGGGTCGTTCGATGGACGTGCAGGATTTTGTGAGCGGGAGGAGCCAGTTCTCAAAATCGGTTGAGCTAGGGGGTTTGGTTCAAAGTCAGACCAGTTGGATGAGCGGTCTGGTTCTGTTGGTTCCGGTTCCAACGTGAAAGGGGAAAATTCATGGGCGACCCTTTTTGGGTCTAATTTGAGGAGAAATTTAGAGTTTATTCCCTCATTGGTTGAAAACGATAAAGTTATTGTTGAACCTTGTGAAGAGATTATTGATGCGGTTGTTTATTTGTGGGAGGAAAAGGTGCGAGAGGAAAAGGAAACAATGGAGGGATCTTTGGTCGGTCAGTTTGTGGATGCAAAACTCCTATATTCTATTATTGTCACCTTATTCAAAGAATTTGGGGATGTGTAGAGATGCCAACTATTACCTTGTTGGAGAACAGTTGGAATATCTTTAAATTTTAGAAGATAGAGTCATAGGATTGGGTGCTGAAGAATGGTCTGTGGAACTTGGATGGCAAGCCCATCTTATTACGACAGTGGTCACCAGGTATTGTTCCTGATGTTGGGATTGGTGTCCTATTTTTCCCAGAGTCTCGTTTTTTTGTAAAGATGCACATTGTTTAATTGATAAAATAAGTGTTATTTAATTCTGGCATTTACTCATATCTAATAAACAAAGCTCCTTGGTTATCTTATGTTCATTTATGATTGTGATTTGGAATTATATTGCTCTGCTGCACATGGAAATCTCGAATCTGATTTCTTTCACCTGAAACCTTTGTTTTTTTTATTCTGTTCCTATTTGGATTAAACTGGAGAATGTTCCCCTGGAGCTGTGGACAGATAGGGGTTTAGCTGTTGGGATTGGTATCTTAATTCTCCTGGAGTCCCGTTGTTTGTAATATACACATTGTTTATGAACAAAATAACGGTTATTTCATTTTGACATTTACTCACATCTAATAAACAAAGCTTTATGGTTATAGTATGTAAACTACAACATGTATATAAGATATACAAGTGGATCATGCCTTAAGTGATACCCTAAATAGGCCTGTAGTATAAGGATTAAGATGGAATACCTGATCTTGGTGATACTACGGATACGACCCACTTTGTAGAGGTTTGCAAGTGTTGTGAACTACTACAGATGGTAGATCCTGACCATTCATGTGGAGACATGCGAACGGGGGTGTCCTATACAAAGATTTTTTATAAGACCGAACCACGAGATGATTCGTCTTGTATATAACGCTGTTGATACTGGAGACTTACATCTCACCTAAACGACCATAGGTGACATGACCTCAATCCTGAGTGTTTTTGGGAACTCCTACCTTTGAGGGTGGTCCTTTGATTAGTATGGGTGAGAGTGGGCAGATTGCCAACTCAACATGCCTACCTTTTTGGGAACTTGTCTGATCTGGGAGCTGGGAACTCAATCCATAAGATGGAATTCATTTCTTTCACGAAGTAGGGATAAATAGAGAGATTGCTCTTTTAAGGGCTAATTTCGAGGCTTAAACATAGTGGCCACAACGTCTCTTTGGAAGAGAAGACTCAGTCATAGCAGGACTATAACTTATTTCATTAGAGCGATCAGTGGTATTTAAGAAGACAGATGTAACTACAGAGGCATAACGC
Organism: Benincasa hispida; assembly: GCF_027475165.1. Lineage (NCBI taxonomy): Eukaryota > Viridiplantae > Streptophyta > Magnoliopsida > Cucurbitales > Cucurbitaceae > Benincasa > Benincasa hispida. The sequence continues at coordinate 34,147,601 of NC_143487.1, read as the reverse complement.
TTATTGGCCCAACTATACCTACGAGTAATCTATGAAGGGTTGTCGTACTGATGATTGGTTAAGATGGACACATAATATATTTGTGGTAAGGAGAGTTCAACTATCGGTCTTTAGTGGAATGCCTGGCAGTTAACGGATGGTGGATCCCATGACTAAAGAGTTTAGTCAGTTATTCATGTACTGTTGAAGCTTCGAGCTACAGGTCCATGAGGTCCCCTTGGTAGCTCAATGGATTCAGTTGAGGATCAGTTGTTGGTGTTGATTTGAAATGTTCAAATTGACAAGAGGTATTTTGATTATATATGATATAATCGGTATGATGTATGTGTTACATCTAGTGGAGGATTGATGTAAATGAGATTTACATTAAGTACCATGGAATAGAAAAAGAATTATGGTTTATATGTTTTATGAGATGAAATATTAAAACTATAGGTTATAAATATAGTATGATAAGTTGGTTATCATATATATTTATAATAATATTAATTATTGGATAATTAATTCTTTTTCTTTAATAACCAAGTGAATGGGTGGTTATTGAATTCATGGTAACTGTGAGTTTAAAAGGAAAATAGTTTTCCTATTTTCAAAAAAAGATGATTTACAAACGCTGAAAAGTTTTTGTAAAAAGTTTTTTGAGTTTTTTCTCTCATGCAAAAGAAACTCACGTAGTCGTCAAGTAAATACAGATTTACTAAATGACGGCTGGGCGAGCTAAACGATCGTACAGTATTTACCAAACAATTGCATAGTTTTGCTACACGATCACTTGTCCAAAGTAAACGATCGTGTAGGGTCTATAGGCGATAGACCGAGCTAAACGATCGCATAGCTTTTGCTAGATGATCGCTTAGTTTTATCTAAACGATTGGGCATCGACGTATACGATAGGTCTCTGCCATCTCCGACTTTCCTCGTCATGTACACAATCAGTGTTTCCTCCTTGTTCGAACAGAGCCCACCCTCTGGATTCTCACACCGAGAATACTAAGGGAGCCTTGTTGGTGGTGTCAGACTCAACTCGACATCTTCGAGGTTTTCTGGAGGCCGTTTGTGCTGTTGCTGAGGAGTACGTGACCGAGGCAATCGTTGAGGACGAGCACAAAGTGTTTGTGCTGTATTCATGCGGTGTTGCGGTCGTGTAGATCGAGCGTTCGAGGTTGCTGTTGTTCGAGCGGTCAAGCGCAACGTAAAGTAGAGACGCATCTTCAAATGTTCGTAGAGTTTTTCTCTTTGTTCATTTGTATTTTCCATGTTGTAATTTCTGCATTTTAATTGTATAACCGTTTGTTTGAAGTAAACTGTAAATGTTATGTTCATTTATGATTGTGATTTGGAATTATCTTGTTCCGCTGCTTATGGAAATCTCGAATCCAATTTCCTTCAATTGGTATCAGTGCCAGGTTCTCTGATATTCCAAATTACAGATCTGAATTGAACGCATTTTTCAGTGGCAGTAGGTTTCTGCATTTGTGGTTAACCGTTTTCTGCATCTATGGTTGCGTTGATGAATGTTTCAGGTTTAAATTACCTTTTTGTTAAAGCTTTCGGTATTACAAAGTGTTAATTGTAAGGGCCTCAGTGTTTTTCGGCAAAATTAAATAGCAATCTGCAATTCAAAAAGTTTGAGTTCGTCAAGTTGTTCGTGATGAAGCTTCGGCGCAGATGCGGTTCTCAACAAAGAAGAAGACCAAGCGTTGGTTGGATCGTGTAGCCTCAAGTAAACGATCGTTGGATTTTACTAAGCGATCGTTTAGTAGTTTTTTCTAGACGATCATGTAGTATCTTCTAAAGATCGTTTAGCTAATGCTAAGCGATGGGGTAAATCGTTTACCATATCACATAGTATTGGTTGCCCGATTGCGTAAGCGCTGAGGGTAGACGATCATAGTGGGACATGCGATGCTTGTCGTTTAGTAAAAGGCGTGCGCTAGACGGTCGTGTTGTTAGAAAGCATCGCTTTGTTACTATCTATGCAATTGTGCGTATGCAATACGGAAGCACTTGCTAAGCGATCGCTTAACCGATGGTGCTCTGCGACATCATAGTCATTTAGGCAATCACCGATGGCAGGTGCTGTGCGGAGCATGCTAATCGATCGTGTACATCAGGCTTCATCGCTTAGTAAAGTTACACGATTGTGTAGTAATAACTAAACGATCGTTTGGATTTTTCTAGATGATGGTATAGTAAATGCTAAACGATGGTTTAGCTCTGGGAGCGCTGGTAAGCGATAAAGCAAAGAGTTTATTTTATCGTGTAGATGACGCGGGGTGCTTAGTACATGATGGTTGGTTAGTGAAGCGATGCTTTGCCCGAGCAGTTCAAGACCCGATTTGCCTGTTTGAACCAGAGACTCCTTGTCTTTGTAATAGTTAGCTCTTTTTTTTGTGATTTTATGGAAATTTTACCCAGTTCATCAACTTTGATTGCTTATACATGTGATGTATGGTACTAATATGCCAAAGTGTTTGTCATATAGTTAAAAACCCACCTTAGGTTGTGTAATTAATCATGCATCATGTATTATAATTGTTATAATTGAGCATGAAGAAATTACTTGAAAGCATGCGCATGCATCATGAAATATAAGAGTTATATTTTGCATGCATTGAGTATTCTCATGCATCATCCTTTTATTATAAATGTTATAGTCTAAGGGTGAATGGAACCATGTTTTGTTTGTTTCATTGCAGTTTTGTATAAGTGTTATATAAAAGAAGTAGCAATGAATGGACAATGCATTGAGCATGACACTTAGGTTATTTATAAGCGTTATGAATGCCTTATATGTGTTAGCTTAGCATTGTGGTTGTTTTCGTTTATAATTTTTATAAAGGAAATTAGACCTAAAATCAATAATTCAGAGTTGCATGCGGACTAAAGGTGAACTCAAGTTTTTAAAAGGGTTTTAAAATTGGATTGAGATAGACCTAAGTTCAAATGGTTCTAAAGAGTTTAGTAACCTAGATTAATCTTTTAAAATCGGTTTAATAGGATTAAATTGGTTGGAATAAAAGATTAAATTTGTTGTAAACCTATCTATTAGAGCCCTTTTGTCTAAGGCGGGTTCTGGCTAGGTTGGGGTTCTTAAGTTGACAGAAATATAACACCCCTACCTGGGAACCTACCTGGAAAGGTAAATTAGATAGATTTTCAACAAGCATATGACGATTTGATCAAAGACTCCGTTAAAGAATTTAATGGATGATGATCAAAAGTTGTTTAACTATCCAAGGTAAAAGTTACTTTTGGGCAAACTTAAAAGTCACTTAGTTAAAATTCTTAGCCGTGTTTTTTCTAAGTAAGCTAAACCTTAGGTTATAAAATACTCAATAGGAGGAAGAGGCGTATCAGATACGTTTATGATTCCACTCACGTTTCTCCCTGTATGTTCATGCCGTGAGATTCATGCTTGGCTTCGTGGTGCCCAGGATGCATCCCCCTTCGGATGGTGTTTGCATGAGTCAATATCAAGGTGAACAGAGAGAGTGTTTATAGTAAGTGGGTGAAGGGTGTGTGTCAATACGTCCTATGGTCTCTGTCATTGGTTCACACCATAAGATCATTCTGTACGCCCTCGTGTTGCCTTCGAAGCGTTCCCCTTCAGATGGGTTTTGTGCATTTGGTCAATATCAAGGTGAACTCCAAAAATGGATAGGGTCACTTTAGGTTTTACCCCAATCGAATTTTGTCCCTTCGGATTGGCCTTTTGGGATGGACCTCTAGGGCTTAAAATGGTGGGTCACACTTACGGGAGATTGTTAAGTAAGTTAATGATCTCTTGGCCAAATCAATGATGGCTAGTCGTTATAGGAGCAAGAGTTGTTCTAGTATTGATGACTGATTGAGAACTTCTCAATTCAGAGGAGGGATAACTGATCTCCCTTCGTTGGCTTTTGTCCTAAACCTTTGAAGTGTCATTGCAAAACTAGATGTCACACGGGGTTCATGTTAGTTTTGCTAAAACCTTATTGGATGTTGTTTTGTTTTACAACGAGTATTGCGTAGATCAATGTGTTTTTCTTTTAAGCAACTCGTTAGTATTTCCGTTTAAAGCTTTTAATAATGATCGATTATTTACAATGGAAAGAATCGTGTGAAACGAATTTTGTGGCAAATGACCTCCATCCCACTACTCTCCAAAATAAGAGACAAGATAGTAAATATGATTTATTGGTCTTGAAGACGTGTCTGGTAGAGAATGATGATTCTGCCTGGATCCTCGATTCAGGTACTACCAATCATGTCAGTTCCTCTTACCAAGGATTCAGTTTCTGGCAAACGTTGCTGCAAGGAGAGATGACTCTTCGAGTCAGTACTAGTGAGGTTGTTTCAACTGTTGCTGTAGGCAGGCTGAAGTTATTTGTTGATAAGAAACGTTATCTATTACTGGATAATGTATTTGTAGTTCCTCATATTAAGAGGAACTTGATCTCGGTTTCTTGTCTCATTGAACAAGGCTGTACCGTATCCTTTTTTTAGAATAAAGTGTTTATTTTCAAGAATGGAATGGAGATTGGTTATAGTTTAATGGAAAATAACTTATATGTACTAAGGCCGTTAGTCATAAAAGCCTTGTTTAACACTGAAATGTTCAGTATGGCAACAACAGCTAAAAGACCAAAGGTTTCTCCAAAGGAAAAGGCCCATCTTTGGCATCTTAGGTTAGGTCACATCAACCTCAATAGGATTGAGAAGTTGGTGAAGAGTGGACATCTAAAGAGTTTAGAAGAAAACTTCTTATCGGTATGTGAATCATGCCTCAAAGGCAAAATGACCAAACGACCTTTTATTGAAAAAGGTTACAGAGCCAAAGAAGCCTTGGAGCTTGTACATTCAGACTTCTGTGGTCCGATGAATGTTAGAGCTCGAGATGGGTATGAATATTTCATCTATTTCATAGATGATTACTCAAGGTTTGGGTATCTCTTTCTAATGCAACGTAAGTCTAAAGCTCTTGACAAGTTCAAGGAGTATAAGGCTGAAGTTGAAAACTTGTTAGGTAAGATGATAAAAAACTATGATCTAATCGTGATGGAGAGTATATGGACCTCAAATTCCAGAACTATATGATAGAACATGGGATTGCATCCCAACTCTCGACCCCTGGTATACCTCAGCAGAATGGTGTATCAGAAAGAAGAAAAAAAACCTTGTTGAACATGGTTCAGTCTATGATCAGTTATGCTCATCTTCCAGACTCGTTTTGGGGTTATGTAGTGCAGACTGCATGTTATATCTTGAACAACGTTCCTTCGAAAATTGATTCTGAAACACCTTTTGAGTTATGGAGTGGCCGTAAAGGTAGTTTATGCCACTTCAGGATTTGAGGCTGTCCGGCACATGTGCTAGCGACTTAACCCAAAAAAGTTGGAATCGTGTTCGAAGGTTTGCCTCTTTGTAGGCTACCCCAAAGAAGCGAGAGGTGGATACTTCTATGATCCGATTGAGAACAAAATTTTTGTTTCCACTAATGCTATCTTCTTGGAAGAAGATCACATGAGGTATTATAAGCCACGAAGTAAGCTTGTTTTACGTGAGATCTCTAGTGAGACTAAGATTGCCGAGGTTCAACAAGAGTTGTTGAATAGCCCGACTGATCAACAAGAGTTGTTGAACAACCCAACTGATCAACAAAAGTTGTTGAAGTCGGAATGTCTAGTCAACCAACTCAAGAGTTGAGACTAGCTCGACGTAGTGGGAGGGTTATGAACCCACCAGATTGCTACATGGGTTTGACTGAAGCTCAAAATGTCATTACGAATGATGGGATTGAGGGTTCGTTGTCTTTTAAGAAAACAATGAAGGATATGGACAAAGATGAATGGGTTAAGGCCATGAACCAGGAAATGGAGTCTATGTACTTCAATAACGTGTGGGAGCTTGTTGATCCACCTGATAGGGTAAGACCTATTGGGTGTATGTGGATCTATAAGTGAAAGAGAGGTGTAGATAGAAAGGTGCAAACCTTTAAGGCTAGGCTCGTGGCAAAGGGTTATACCCAGGTTGAGGGAGTTGACTATAAGGAAACTTTCTCACCCGTTGTCATGCTAAATTATATCAGGATTCTTCTATCCATAGCCACATTTTATGATTATGAAATATGGAAAATGGACGTCAAGATTTCCTTTCTGAATAGTAATCTTGAGGAGACCATCTATATGACTCAACCAGAGGGGTTCATTGTTCTAGATCAAGAGCAAAGAGTTTGCAAACTTAATAGGTCCATTTATGGGCTAAAACAAGCATCTAGATCTTGGAACATCAGATTTGACACTGTTGTCAAGTCGTTTGGCTTTGACTAGAACATTGATGAGCCTTGTGGTTATAAGAAGATCATCAATAACTCAGTAGCTTTCCTGATACTGTATGTGGATCATATCCTACTCATTGGGAATGATGTAGAGTATCTGATTGGCATTAAGAGTTGACTAGCTACCCAGTTCCAAATGATAGATTTGGGTGAGGCACAGTATGTTCTCGGGATCCAGATCATTCTGGATCGCAAGAACAAACGGTTAGCCCTATCTCAGGCATCGTACATTGATTAAATGTTAATCAGATACAAGATGCAGGTTTCTAAGTGGGGTTTGTTACCCTTCAGGCATGGAATCATTCTATCTAAGGATTAATGTCCTAACACACCTCAAGAAGTTGAAGAGATGAGACAGATTCCTTATGCTTTTGCTGTAGGAAGCTTGATGTATGCAATGTTGTGTACTCAACCCGACATTTGCTATGCAGTAGGGATTGTCAGTCGGTATTAGTCCAATCCAGGATTTGATCACTAGACGACGGTTAAGATCCTCAAGTATCTTTGGAGAATGAGAGACTACATGCTTGTGTATGGAGATAAGGATCTGATCCTTACAGGATACACAGACTCTGACTTTTAGACCGATAGAGATTCTCGCAAATCGACATCGGGGTCAGTGTTTATTCTGAATTAAGGGATTATAGTCTGTCGAAGCATCAAGCAAGTATACATCGCAGACTCCACTATGGAAGTTGAATACGTAGCGGCTTGTGAAGAACCTAAAGAGGCTGTTTGGTTGGGGAAGTTCCTTTCAGATTTGGAAGTTGTTCCAAATATGGATTTTCTGATCACACTGTATTGTGATAATAGCAGGGTTGTGGAAAATTCGAAGGAGCCTTGGAGTCATCGTCGAGGTAAGCACATAGAACGGAAATATCACTTGATCAGGGAGATTGTGCATCACAGTGATGTGATAGTCACAAAAATCGCATCGGAGCACAATGTTGCTCATCCCTTTACAAAGGCCCTCACGGCTAAAGTGTTCGAGGGTCACCTGGAGAGTCTGGGTCTGCGAGGCATGTGGCTTCTTGTCTAGGGCAAGTGGGAGATGATACTGGGGTATGCCCTAGTTTATTTTTTATTGTACATTTTTAAATTGTATTGTATATTAGTCTCCTGAGTCATTAGGACACGTGGAAGATTGTTGGGATTGATGTCTTAATTCTCTGGAGTCTCGTTGTTTTGCAAAGATACACATTATTTAATGAATAAAATAAGTGTTATTTAATTCTGGCATTTACTCATATCCAATAAACAAAGCTCCTTGGTTATCTTATGTGAACTTAAGCATGTATATGTGATATACAAGTGGATCATGCCTTAAGTGATAACCTAAATAGTTCTGTTGTATAAGGATTAAGGTGGGATACCTAATCCTTATGACACTACGGATACGACCCACTTTGTGGAAGTTTTCAAGTGTTGTTGTAAATTACTACAGATCGTAGATCCTAACCATTCATGTGGAGATGTGCGAGTGGGGGTTCTACTATGACTTATATTCATTAGAGGGATCAGTGGTACTTAAGAAGACAGATATAACTATAGAGGCATAACGGTTATTCGCCCAACTGTGCTTATGAATAATCTATGAAAGATTGTCGCACTGCTGATTGGTTAAGATGGACACATAATATATTTGTGGTAAGGAGAGTTCAATTATCGGTCTTTAGTGGAATGCCTGGCAGTTAACAGATGGTGGATCCCGTGACTAAAGAGTTTAGTCAGTTATTTACGTACCGTTGGAGCTTCGAGCTACAGGTCCATGAGGTCCCCTTGGTAGCTCAATGGATTCAATTGAGGACTAGTTCTTGGTATTGATTTGAAATGTTCAAATTGACAAGAGGTATTTTGATTATATATGATATAATCGGTATGATGTATGAGATACATCTAGTAGAGGATTGATGTAAATGAAATTTACATTAAGTACCATGGAATAGAAAAAGAACTATGGTTTATATGTTTCATGAGATGAAATATTAAAACTATAGGTTATAAATATAGTATGATAAGTTGGTTATCATATATATTTATAATAATATTAATTATTGGATAATTGATTCTTTTTCTTTAATAACCAAGTGAGTGGGTGGTTATTAAATTCATGGTAACCGTGAGTTTAAAAGGAAAATGGTTTTCCTATTTAAAAAAAAAGGTGATTTACAAATGCTGAAAAGTTTTCATAAAAAGTTTTTGAGTTTTTTCTCTCGCGCAAAAAAAAACTCACGTAGTCGTCAAGTAAATACGGATTTACTAAGTGATGTCTAGGCGAGCTAGACGATCGAGCAGTGGTGAGCTAAACGATCGTACAATATTTGTCAAACGATCGCATAGTTTTGCTAGACGATCGCTTACCCAAAGTAAACGATCGTGTAGGGTCTGTAGGCGACAGACCGAGCTAAACGATGAGCTAAATGATTGCATAGCTTTTGCTAGACGATCGTTTAGTTTTATCTAAACGATTGAGCATCGACCTATACGATAGGTCTCCGCCATCTCCCACTTGCCCATTCGTGTACATGATCTGTGTTTCCTCTTTCGTCTGCCTCATACCAAGTCCGAACAGAGCCCACCCTCTAGATTCTCATACCGAGAATACCAAGGTAGCATTGTTGGTGGTGTCAGACATAACTTGACACCATCAAGGTTTTCTGGAGGCTGTTGGTGTTGTTGCCGAGGAGTTCGTGATTAAGGCGATCGCTGAGGACGAGTGCGAAGTGTTTGTGCTATGTTCGTGCAGTCGTGTAAATCGAGCGTTCGAGGTTACTGTTGTTCGAGTGGTCGTGTGCAACGGAGCGTGAAGACGCATCTTCAAATGTTCGTAGAGTTTCTCTCTTTGTTCATTTGAGTTTTTCATGCTGCAATTTATGCATATTAATTGTATAACTGTTTGTTTGAAGTCGATTGTAAATGTTATTTTCTTTTGTGATTGTGATTTGGAATTATCTTGTTCTGCTGCTGATGGAAATTTTGAATCCGATTTCCTTCACTTGAAACCTTTGTTTTTTATTCCATTCCTATCTGAATTAAACTGAAGCGTGTTCCCCTGGAGTTGTGGATGAATAGGGGGTTTAGCTATTGAGATTGGTGTTCTAATTCTTTCAGTGTCCCGTTGTTTGTAATATACACATTGTTTATGAATAAAATAAGTGTTATTTCATTCTGATATTTACTCACATCCAATAAACAAAGCTTTATGGTTATAGTATGTAAACTGAAGCATGTATATGAGATATACAAGTGGATCGTGCCTAGGTCTGTAGTATAAGGATTAAGGTGGGATACCTGATCCTGATGACATTACGGATACGACCTACTTTGTAGAAGTTTGCAAGTGTTGTGAACTACTACAGATGGTAGATCCTGACCATTCATGTGGAGACATGCGAGTGAGGGTGTCTTATACAAAGAGTTTGTATAAGACGGACCACGAAATGATTTGTCTTGTATATAACGCCATTGATACTGGAGACTTACATCTCACCTAAACGACCATAGGTGACATGACCTCAATCCTGAGTGTTTTTGGGAACTTCTGCCTTTGGGGGTGGTCCTTTGATTAGTATGGGTGAGAGTGGCCAGATTGCCAACTCAACATGCCTACCTTTTTGGGAACTTGTCTGATTTAGAAGCTGGGAACTCAGTTACACAAGATGGAATTCACTCCTTCCCCGAAGCAGGGGTAAGTAGATAGATTGCTCCCTTAAGGGCTGATTCTGAAGCTTGAATATAGTGGCCACAATTTCTCTTTGGAAGAAAAGACTCAGTCATAGTAGGATTATGACTTATGTTCATTAGAGGGATCAATGGTACTTAAGGATTTAGATGTAACTACAGGGACATAACGATTATTGGCCGAGTTGTACATACGAACGATATGTGAAGGGTTTTTGCATTGTTGATTAGTTAAGATGGACATATAAAATATTTGTAGTAAAGAGAGTTCAGTTGTCCGTCTTTAGTGGAGTGCCTGGCAGTTAAAATGGAGGGTTAATGTAAATGAGATTTACATTAAGGACCATGGACTAGATAAAAAGCTATGGTTTATATGTTTCATGAGATGGAATATTAAAACTATAGATTATAAATATAGTATGGTAATTTGTTTATCCTATATATTTATAATAATATTAATTATTAGATAATTATCTCTTTTTCTCTAGTAACCAATTGAATGAGAGGTTGTTGGTGGTTTCAAGGTAACCGTGAGATAAAAGGAAAAATGTTTTCCTAATTTAAGTAATGTTGATTTGAGACTCCATTCTAGAAAAGTTCTCATGGAAAGGTTGTCAAGTAAATTAGATTTACTGAACGACAGCTTGGAGATAGACGATTGTGGAGTGTTTCTATACGATAGACACTCAGCTGGCATATGAGCTAAACGATCGCATAGTTTTTGTTAAACGATTGGTCATCGTCCTATACGATAGGCTTTGACATCTCCCACTTACTCAATTGTTTACACGATTGTCATCCTTTGGTCTCATCCTCTAACCAAGTCCACTCTGGATTCTCACACCGAGAATACCAAGGTAACTTTTGTGGTAGTATCATACTCAACTCGATGCTGTCGAGGTTCTGTGGAGGTTATTCGTTCACTGTGTTTCGTGACGTTAGTGATCGTTGTGTTCGAGATCGCTGTGATTGTGCAGTGTAGTGGTCGTGGTGTATGAGCGTTCGAGTGTTGTAGTCTTGTGGGTTGTTCGAACATTCGTGATCAAGGGTGTTGAAGATGAGTCTTCAAAGGTATGTTAATTCTATCCATTGATCTTTAGAAAAGCATGCTGTAATTTCACTTTATGCATGACCGTATGTTTCCGTTTCTTGATTGTAATTGTTAATGTTCATATATGATTGATATTTGGAACGATCATTCCGCTGCTCATGGAAATCCTCGTGTTCCGATTTCCTTCATTATTAGTGTTAGCTAGTGCCATGGGTAAGCCTATCTCTTTTGATGTTGCAACAAGAGAGTGGCGGTGGTTATCATATGCGAGGGTTTGTGTTCAGGTGGATGATGATTCGTTATTGCCCCCTTTAATCACTGTTAGAATACAAGGTTGAAAGTTTATTATTCTAGTATTGTATGAGTGGAAACCTTGTAGATGTGCTTACTGTGGTTCCTTTGGGCATAATGGGGTTGGGTGTGAGAAATAAGGTGTGGCAAAAGGTCAAAAGTTGTGTATTGTGGCGGTTAATGAAGGGTGTTTGGGGGAGAATGGGGGCCTTGAGAGTGTAAGGAAGGGGTAGGATTTGGGTATTGGTGGGAGGGGAGTTAGCCTAATGGTTGGAAATAAAGGTGCGAGAGTGATGACGAGTTTACTATGGTTAGTCGCCGTCAGCGTGATAGAGGAGGTGTAGGGCAAAGGGATGGCATGGGTCACCGGGTTTGGCGCTCTTAAGAAGCGGAGTAATTTATGGTTCCCCTGGAATTACGGGGTTTGTAAAGCATGTTGATGAACGTAATCAATTTGACGTTTTGTGTGATGAGGGGTGAAACTCGTTGGCACTGACATTAGTGCAGGTAGATCCTGATCCATTGTCTGTTATGGATGGGATGTTCGGAAGTTTGGGCAAAAGCCCAGTGGGAGGTGATAAGTGTGATTTCTTGCAGGGTTCATGATTTGGTGTTCTTAGAATATTAGGGGTTGAATGACCCTATCAAGTGTAGGGTGGTGGCAAACTTTCTAGCTTTCTCCTCTATTACTATCTGTTGTTTGCTTGAGATGAGGGTTCGTTGCGAAAACTTTAGTGTAGTGGCGAGTAGGTTTGGTGATGCTTGAAGTTGTGTGAGTAGCTATAGTGTGAGGGGAGTTGGGAGGATTTGGGTGATGTGGCGGAAGAATGTCTATAACTTTTTTATGGATGTTAGTGGGGATCAGTTCATTTCTGGAACTTTGATGGATATTGTATCTAATACTAGGGTACATATTGGTGTTGTGTATGCCTCTAATCATGTGAGCGAGAGAAGGAACTTGTGGTCTCATTTGATTGATGTGTGTGCCTCGTGGCAGCTTCCTAGAGTTATTTTGGGGGATTTTAATTCTATTCGTAGTAGTTCGGAGGATTTTGGTGGTTGCCCTAGCTTAAAGGAGATGGAAAAGTTTGATGGGGCGTTGTTGGAGGCGGATCTAGTTGAGATGGGTGTGACAGGTAACTAGTTTACTTAGACTAGTAAACTTCAGGGGAATGGTAACTTACGACGGTTAGATCGCTGCTTGTTTAATGAGGCGTGGAAGGTAGTTTTTCCGTATTCGGAGGTTAGGGTTGGTCAGTGAGGGATTTCTGATCATAGCCCTCTTCTGGTTTTTACAGGGGAGACGAGGAGTAGGCCGCCTCCTACATTTCGCTATTTTTCTCATTGGGCAGAGGCTGATGGTTTTATTGATACTATCAGGTTAGTGTGGAAAAGATCTGAGGATGTGTCTCCTATGGTTAGCTTTGTGCAAAATTTTAAGGTAGTGAAACGAATTTTACGTGCATTGTTTGGTTGGTGTATCTCTGTGTTATCTGATGAGGTGCGGGTGGCTAGGAAAATTATGGAGGCTGCTCAGGCTGAGGTGTAGAGGGATCCTTTCTCAGAGTCAGTATGTGTGGAGGCAGCTCGGGCCACTGAGGTGTTCTAGTTAGTGGCTAGATTAGAAGAGGCAATCTTCAGCAGAAGGCCAAGGTGAGGTGGCTGGAGTTAGATAATATGAACACGGCATTTTTTCATCGTTGTGTTCGTTCTCAATGCAGTTGCAGTGTTTATTTACGGTTGTGGATGCTAGGGGGACTCGCTAGATGGTGCATGATAAGGTGGCAGGGGTGACAGTAGAGTTCTTTCGGGGTAGTTTGGGGTCTCAGCCTGTGGGGTATAGGAATCTTACTGCCCGAATTAGGGATATTGTGTAGTTCAGCTGGTCCGAAGAGTGGGTGGAGGCTCTTGGTTGCCTAGTGAGTCGGGATGAGATTCAGAAGGCTTTATTCTCGATGAAGTCTGGGAAGGCTCTTGGGCCTGATGGGTTTTCGATGGATTTTTGCAGAGCTGCTTGGAGTGTGATTGGGGATGATTTCTGTGATGCTGTTCTGAATCTTTTTTTAGTCCTGTTATCTGCCTGGTGGAGTTAATTCTACTGTTATTACTCTTATCCCAAAGAGGTGGGGAGCTGAACGTATGGAGAAGTTTCGTCCTATTTCTTGTTGCAATGTTGTGTATAAGTGTATCTCGAGGGTCCTAGCTGAGAGATTGCGGTTGTGGTTGCCTTCTTTCATCAGTGGTAACCAGTCTGCGTTTGTTCTTGGTAGGCCGATTTTCGATAAAATTTTATTGTGTCAGGAGCTTGTGGGGGGCTATAAGGAGGGCAGAGGGAAGCCGTGTTGTGTGTTTAAGGTAGACCTTTAGAAGGCATACGATTCGGTCAATTGAGATTTTTTGTTTTGTGTGTTGCTGGCTATAGGTACGCCTCTTCAGTTTGTTAGTTGGGTGAGCGCTTGTGTTACTTCGCCTACGTTCTCTGTGATGATTAATGGTTCCCTTGTGTGGTTTTTTTCCTGATAGGAGAAGGGGTTGAGGTAAGAGAATCCATTGTCTTTTTTTTTGTTATTGATGGTGATGGAGGTTTTGTCCAGGTTGTTGAACAAACCTTTTGTGTGGTTTAGGTTCCATGATTGATGTGAGTGTATGGGCTTGACTCATTTGGTTTTTGTAGACGATTTGAAGATTTTCTATGCAACTGAGAGAGATTCTTTGAAGTTTGTGAGGCAGGTCCTGACGGAGTTTGTAGGGCTGTCTGGGTTAGTTGCAAATGTTGAGAAGAGTTCCATGTTTGTTACAGGTGTGGAGTCTGGTGAGGCGGAGGAGCTTGCTGCGTTTGTGGGATTCTCTCTTGGTTTGCTGTCTGTTAGGTATCTGGCGTGACCTTTATTGTCTGATTGGTTGAGGGATGTGGATTGTGCACCTTTGATACAAAGGGTTACAACTCGTATTAGAAGCTAGGCGACACAGTCCCTTTCTTTTGCTGGGAGGTTGCAACTTGTTAGGTCTATTTTACAGTCATTTCAGGTGTTTTGGTGTATCATTTTCATGTTTCATGCGTGTGTAACTCATGAGGTTGATCGTCTGTTACATAGTTATTTATGGAAGGGTAATGCGGTGAGTCGGGGTGGTGCGTAGGTGGAATGGGATGAGGTGTGCTTGCCATTGGGTGGGGGGGGGGGGGTTGGGATGTCGAGTTGAGTTGGTTGTGCTATTATGAAATATGTGGCTTCATGGAACCAGGCTGCTATTATGAAGCTGCTCTGACTTCTCTTAATTAAATCGGGATCATTATGAGTGGTGTGGGTGGAGGTGTATGTTTTGCATGGGTGGTCTTTGTGGGCTATTCGGAGTGAGGTTGGGAGGTCTTTGTGCTTGAGGGCTATCTTGTGTTGTAGAGATAGATTCAAGCATCTAGTTAGATTGATGGTCGACAATGGATGGTCATGTGTTGTTTGGTGGAATCCTTGGCTGCTAGGGGTGTGATTATGGATTTATATGGGTCTACGTGGTTTATAATGCAAGAAGTAGTTTGGAGGCGTGGTTTTCGGAGTTCATGGATGGTGATGGAGGTTGGAGGTGGCCTATAGTGTCTTGGGAGTTGTTTGAGATCTGAGGTCTTATTCAGGCAGTGGGACTTAGAGTGAGGGGGGAGGATTATTGGGTTTGGGTGCTGGGTGCTAGTGGTAGGTTTTCTATCGCTAGTGCATGGGATAGTTTGCGTCCTCGTCGTCCTAGGGTATCTTAGGCTAGTATTTTGTGGGTGGGGGATGGTATTCCGCGTCACTCCTTTTGTGCGTGTTTAGTTGTGAGAGACAGGTTGGGTACGCGGGATTGGTTGAGGAGTTGGGATGTGATGTTAGAAGGGGGGTGTTTTCTGTGTGGAGGAGGTGTGGAGTCGCGGAATCATCTATTTTTTGAGTATGGGTTTGGGAAAGAGGTGTGCACTAGTGTATTGCGTTAGTTGGGTTTGTCACATGGGGTGGCGGGTTGGGATGTCAAGTTGAGTTGGTTGTGTCGAGTGGGGTCGGGTAAGGGGGTATGTAGTAAATTGTTCCATGTCTTCTGGTGTTCTTCCATCTACTACATCTGACAGGAGCGTAATCGGTAGTTGCATGGAGGTTGACTGAGGATGGTGTTTGCTTTGTTTCACCTTATGGTCTTTACGGTTCGTGCTTGAGCTGCTTCCTGGCGAGTTTATCTTCTTGGTCTTATCTAGTTTGTTTATGGATGTTTTTTTCTTCTTTTTGAACTTGTCGTTGCTCTTTGTTTTACTGTTGGTCCTAGTTATGGGGTTTTGGTTTCTTTTCTCTGGCTTTCTCCTTGGTAGTTTGGGGGTATTTGCTTTTATATTTTGGTTATATTCTGGTCTTATCTTGTTGGCTTTGTTTTGGTAAGGTTGCCCTGTCATTGCTTGTGCTTTGTTGCTTTGATGCCTTGATTTCAGACTGTGGGATTCCCCTTGTTGTATAATAATATCACCTATTATAAAAAAAAAAAAATAAAAGTTACACATGTAACCATTAATACATAGACAATTTTCAAAGGTAAGCTTAATAAATGGTGTAAAATACTTTACTTATTACAACTTAGGAGTTTAATTGAAACAAATGATTAATTCCGGATGAAAAATCTTAAATCTCTTAAAATAAACAACATAATATTTCATATATGTTATTTAATAATCCAAACATGAGAGTTTAAAACAGCTTTTATATATATATATATAAATTATACATATACTATCTTATGTCTATAAACAACAAAACGTTGCTTTAAATATGTATTAATTTAATATAAAAAAAACATGTAATAATTTAGTGTTTTTGAAAAATAGAATAAACTGGACAAACATCGTGGAAAATGGAGCATGATCATTTCGGAACGGAACAAAACAATGTCTTTTTCGGGCTCTGTCTCCATGGAGGAAGTTCAACGTCCGTCCTTTCAATCGCCATTTTTCTATGGCCCATACCATTCCATAATTAAGTAAATACAACAAATTAATTTTGATGTATAATTGATTTAATGTGATGTGAATATGACTGTACCTTTTTTCAAAATAATAATAATCATAATAAAATGATTTTTAAAATCCTTGCTCAAAAGTACCTTTTAACTAAAATTTTCATATTTTGGTATAATAGAAAGTATTCTAGGGAAAAGTCATAATCACCCCCAAATTATATGATCAAATACTTATATCCTAAATTCCAAAAAACATTTACAAGAAGAAAAAATATTGAGCTTTTCAAAGGTTGTCCAAGACAAGGCCCAAAGCTCTCGAGTGGGTTCAAGCCCATAAAATATCGGAAAGGGCATAGGGGAGTGCACTTCTCAAAAGAGAAATGTTGATACCTTCGAATTTGGACCGACTGGTCTGCACATGAATATATACAAATCAAAAAAATAATCAAGTCGGGTTCGGATTGATACCTTGCAACCTCGAGCGTTAGAAATGTCCCTAATACTGTTGTCATCGTATGTTATTGTAGAAGTATATAAAAAGGTTGGCTTATAAATAGTCCTATTCAACCAACCCTGAATAGAAGAGTAAGTAATATTCAAAAGAGATATTTGACTTTACTTCTTTTTATGAGCCCCACTCAACCACTTTTGACTCTAAATTAGGATTATTTTTAGAAGTTGTCCATGCATCAATTCTAATAGTCCATTATTTATTAAGTGATAGATAATTGAAGAAGGTTACACATGTAATAGTTGATACATTGACAATTTTCAAAGGTAAGCTTAATAAATGGTGTAAATTACTTTACTTATGACAACTTAGGAGCTTAATTGAAACGAATGATTAATTTCACGTGAAAATTCTCTTAAAGCAAACAACAATACAACATAATATTTCATAATTAAGTTATTTAATAACCCACACATAAGTGTTTAAAAAGTTTATATATATCCAAATTATACATATAATATATGTATATTTTAATTTTCTACATACGTAGACACCGTTTTTGGTTCGGCATTTATTTATTTATTTACTATTATTATTGTTGTTAATTTTCTCTCCGCTCTCTTTCATGTGTGTATTTCATTTTAAGTTAATTTTGTTTTTAATTTAATTTTAGTTTTAAGCTTTCTTTAGTTAGTTGTTTGTTTTCATTATTATTATTATTATTTATTCAATGTCATTTCATTTATTAATATAATTTTTTAATTTTTTTACTATTTTCTATTTTAAACTCATTTTATTATTATTATTATTTTATTTGTTTATTATTATCATCCTCTCTCCTCTTTTAATCCAACGTATTCTTCAACCTCCCCTATTATTAGTTCTTCAAATTTCAACCTTCCTTTCCTTCCCCTCTTCTCTCCTTCTGAATTAGGAGAAAAATCTCAACTCCCATCCTTGCTTCTCCTATAAAATAGAAGGTGAAAAAGATATGGAGATTAGGAGAGTATAGATTTAGTGATTAAAGAAGAGGAAAATATATTGAGATAGTGAGAAAAATTAACGAGAGGGAAACAATAAAAGATTAATAAAGAGGAAGAAAAAATACGAATTAAGAAAAATTTGGGGTTTGGCCATTTGAGGAGTAGAAAGTAGAGTGGAAATCAAAGAGAAAGTGAGAGAAAAAAAACTTCCGACAAACCCACGAACGGAGAGACTTCCAATGATCACGCACCATTTCGACGAAACTCCATTGACACTTGAGGTGAAAAAATAAGAGAAATGAGGGAAAAATTCATTAAAGAAGGAAGAGGTTGCAGAATAAGGGAAAAGGAGAAAAATTGTGGAAGAAACAAAAAGAAAAGAAAAGAAAAAGAAATTGGTAAAGGTAAAGGTGGATCTCACCTTATTTTATAATATCTGTTATTTGTTTAATAGAAGTGGTGGACTCCACTCTATTTTTGTTTCTCTCAAATTTATTTGGTTATTATGTTCATCATTCTTCTTTTATATTTATTATTATTTTTATTATTTTACCTCTTAATTCTTTCAAAATATCTCATGGATTTCTCTTAGTTTATTTTTTTAAGTTGTTTTAAAGGTCTTTAATTCATTAGGTTGCATTTTAGGATTTTATAAATTAATTTTGAGACATAATTTGATGTTTTCAAATAACTTAAACAAGATTCAATGGTAAGTTTCTAAGCATAGGATTTTAATTCAAAAATCATCTTAAGATATTTAAACATTTTCTTTGCTAACTTTGTTCTCAAATTTAAATTTCTACTTTGATATTACTAAATATGAAAATAGTCAACTCTTAATTTAAAATTAAGATTTCTTAATAGTAGTTAAAATTGTTCGAATTTTAAAATCTTAAATACAAATCTTTAATAGATTATAATTTAGATTGACAAAATTTGAACTTTGATATTTTATGAAGTATTTCTTAATTTGGACTAATCTAAAATTTTCTTCAAATTTCAATTTTTTTTGGTGGGTTGAATTTGTAAGTAAAATCCAAATGAACTAAGGGAGAGAAGAATATTTCGGTGTTCTCAGCTAATTCATCCGAATTTTTGTTCAACTACTTCATGCAATCTGATTGCATGATAACTTGACACTAAATATGTCAAGTTTTAGTGGAAATATAGTGTTCAAAGTGGGAAAAACCCACTATGATTTATTTTCTAATTTTAGAAAATCAAGAAATCCAAATTTTTGTTTAATTGATTTTTAATTACAAATCAATTTGAAATTCAATTTCGAAATTCAAAAAAATTATAAAATTAATTTTAACCAAAAATTAATTCCAAAAATTAATTTTTAATCAAATTAATTATAATTAATTAAAATTTGACATCTAATATCAAATTATTAAACCACCAATTTCAAATACATGAATCTCTATTTATATAATTAATATTCAAATCATATTTAAATATTATCAAATTCTCCCATTTCATTTAATTCGATAATTAAACGTTTAATTATATCGCACACTATTCTAAGGTTTAAACCGCTTGTGAGCTAGTAGATGGATCTAATGGACTTACAAATCATGAGCTCCATCGATTCAAGATTAATTGGCTAAACACTTTAAACGAATTAATCAACATTCGTTAACTATTGAGTCACTCCAGTAAAGCCTAGTAGATGCATTCTCCTCACAGTAGATATATTTATGTCCATTTAATTTAACTATGGTCAGTAAGTCGATCCTTCACAGGCCTTTCATATTAACAGCTGGGTCAAAATTATCGTTTTACCCATGTAATACATTTTGCTCTTTAAGTCTCCACCGATCCACTAATGAACAATTGGTTTATGGTCCTATCAATAAACTGAGTCCCTCTCCACTATAAAGAAAGTGGGGCCCATTTGCTCAAGACTAGAAGTCAGTACTTGAGGGAAGACCCTATCTACTATCCTTAAAGCACCATGAGTGAATTTCATCTTGCAAGATTATATCCCCAACTATCTACTCGGGTAACCCTAAAATGGGAGGCTTATTGGACAGCGTTGTTGGCTCACTCTCACCCATGCAGATTAAAGGATAATCTCGAATAAACAGGACATCATAGTTAGCTCAAGATTGAGATTGAGTTACCGTAGGTCATTAGATTGAAATAGTCAGTTTTAACAGTAAACGACGTTATAAAGAAAAAGTGACTATTTCGTGATCCGGTCTTATGCAAACATTTTTTGCATAGGATGCCTCCACTTGCATGTCTCCACGTGAACGATTTCAGGTTCACATTGTTTGTATCAAATACAAAGCAGGTCACATCCATAGTGTCCCTAGGATAAGTACCCAACCCTATCCTTTACTTATAGACTGTTTTGGCTATATATCCAAACCTAATCCTGTTTTATGTCTCCACATAAGGTTCAAGTATTCATTCTATAGCTAGGGGTTCAACTGTTTATTAGATTTAATTTTTTAATAGTGCAATTTACATATTTAAAATCAATTTTGTTGGATCAACCTCAATAACATCTTTATTGCAAATAGATTATGTTTACTTTTATAAATTGCGAGTTTTAGGACACACAACCCAACAAATATCTTCCCTACACTCAATGACTCCCAAACCTATATTTGAAAAAATAGACCATTTTCATTTTCTTTTTTAATGGGTGACCAATCACACCTTAAAATGATTGGTGGCGACTTCAAACCTTTCACCTCGAAAGAGATTCCAAGGGAAGGACGTCGGCCGCTCCGCGTCGCAATGGCGTTGCGACACATACATATAATATCTTATAAGTAAATAAACATTAAAATTTTAGTTTAAACATGCATTAATTTAATTCTAAAAAAATGTATTAATGTAATGTTTTTAAGAAATAGAATAAACTTGGAAAACATTATGGAAAATGGATCATGATCATTGTGGGACGAAATAAAAAAACAATGTATTTTCGTCCCTTTCCCAAGACCATTTAGATGGGAGGAATTTTCTCCTTATATCCTACTTAATCAAGATTATCCCCTAGCTTGGGCTGAGGCGGGTCTTTTGGGATTGGTGTCCTAAATCTCTTGTATTCTCGTAGTTTGTAAACCTCTGTAAATAAATTTTTATTAATATATTAATTGTTATCTTAAGTGTAATGACTTATCCAATAAACTAAGATCCTAAGTTATTTTATATAGCTTAAACATGTATGTGGAGATATACATGTGCATCATGTTTAGGTAATAACCTAAATGGTCTGTAATAGATGGATAAAGTTGGGTACCTTATCCTGGTGACACTATAGATACGACTTGTTTTGTGGTTGTTACAAGTGTTGTAAAGTGCTACAAATGACTTGATCCTGATCATTCATGTGGAGACATGTGAGTAGAGTATTCTATACAAAGAGTTTGTATAAGATTAGTGAAGGAAATCAGACATGAGGATTTCCATGAGCAGCAGAAGGATCGTTCCAAATTCCATTCGAAATTGAATATAAACAATTACAGTACAAGAACGGAAACTAACAGATCATGCACAATAAGAAATTACAGCATGCTTTAAGAGTGTCAAAGGATAGAGTATGCGCACCTTTGAAGAACCATTCTTTAAACTCCCTCAAACAATCTACAAGCGTCCAGAGCAATACAGCCTTCGAACACAATGACCGGTGCAACATGATCACAACACGAACACAATGATCACGAACCCAACAAACGGCTTTCAGATCCTCGAAATCAATCGAGTTGAGTGAGGACACCAAAAAAATGGTTACCTTGTTATTCTCGGTGTCAGAATCCAGGAGTTGTGAGCTCTGTATGGAGTTGGTTAGAGGAAGAGACTAGAGGACAACTATCGTATAGATGATTGAGCAAGTGGGAGATAGGAAGGTGTCTATCGTATAAACGAATGCTCGATCGTGGAGTAAATGGAAGCCTATAGTAACAAAGAGACACGATCGTTTAGCTACGATCAGCTGAATGAACTATCGTATAGTCAAAGTCCTCGATCATTTAGTCTCTCTATAGCTATCGCTTAGTGAAACATTTTCCCTTGATAGCCTTGTCCGTGAGAAAATTTCCGATCAAGTAACTATCTAAATTTAGGAAAACATTTTCCTTTTATCTCATGGTTATCATAAAACCACCAATAACCTCGCACTGAATTGGTTATTAGAGAAAAAGAGATAATTATCAAATAATTAATATTATTATAAATAAATAAGATAACCAACTTACCATTATATTTATAAGCTATAGTTTTAATATTTCATCTCACGAAAAATATAAACCATAGTCTTTTTTTCTATTTCATGGTACTTAATGTAAATCATATTTACATTAATCCTCCACTTGATGTATCTCATACATCACACCAATATAATCATATATAATTGATTTTTGTCTTGTTAATTTGAACACTTCAAATCAACCCCAAGAACTGATTCTCAACTCGAATCCATTGAGCTACCAAGGAGACCTTCTGGACATGTAGCTTGAAACTTCAACTGTACATGAATAGCTAACTAAACTCTTAGTCACGGGATCCACCATCTGTTAACTATTGAGCACTTCACTAGCGATCGACAGCTGCACTTTCCTTACTACAGATATATTTCTGTGTCCATATCAACCAATCAATAGTGCGATAAATCTTCACAAATCGCTCGTAAGTACAGCTAGGCCAATTTACCATTATGTCCCTATAGTTACATCATACTCCTTAAGTACCACTAATTCCTCCAATGAACATAAGTCATAATCCTACTATGACTGAGTCCTCTCTTCCAAAGAGAGGATGTGGCCATTATGTTCAAGACCCAGAATCAACCCTTAACGGAGAAATCTATCTACTTAGCATTGTTTCTGGGAAGGAGTGAATTCCATCTTGTGTCATTGAGTTCCCAACTCCCCAATCAGAAAAATCCCCAAAAAGGTACGTATGTTGAGTTGGCAATCTAGCCACTCTCATCTATACTAATCAAAGGACCGCTCTAAAAGGTAGGAGGTCCCAAAACACTCAGGATTAAGGCCATGTCACCTATGGTCATTTAAGTGAGATGTATGTCTCAAGTATCAACGACGTTATATAAAAAGACGATTATCTCGTGGTCCGATCTTATAAATACTCTTTGTATAGGACACCCTAGCTCGCATGTCTCCACATGAATGGTCAGGATCAGACCATCTGTAGTAGTTCACAACACTTGTAAACCTCTACAAATCAGGTCGTATCTGTATGTCACCAGGATAAGATATCCCTCCTTTATCCTTATACTATAGACCTTTTAGCTTAATACTTAAGGCATGATCCACTTGTATATTTCATATACATTCTTAAGTTTACATATAATAACCATGGATCTTTGTTTTTTGGATATGAGTAAATGCAAATAAAATAACTCTTATTTTATTCATAACAATATGTACAATGTTTGCAAACTACGAGTCTCTAGGAGAATTAGGACACCAATCCCAATAATCTCCCACTTGTTCTAATTCATCGGGAGACTAATGTACAATACATGAAACAATAAGTGCAATATACAATAAATTAGGGCATACTCTATACCCCAGTATCATCTCACACTTGCCTTAGACAAGATGCCGCATGTCCCGTAGACCCAGACTTTCCAGATGACCCTCGAACAATTTAGCCATGAGGGCCTTTGTAAACGGATCAGCAACATTGTGCTTCAACGTGATCTTCGTGACTATCACATCATCACAATGCATAATCTTCCTAATCAAATGATATTTTCGTCTTATATAATTGCCTCCACGATGACTCCGAGGTTCCTTCGAATTTTCCATAGCCCCGCTGTTATAACAATAGAGAGTGATCGACAAAGACATATTTGGAACAACTTTCAAATCTTTAAGAAATTTCCTCAGGCAAATAGCCTCCTTAGCAGCTTCACAAGAAGCTACTTATTCAACTTCCATAGTGGAGTCTGCGATGCATCATTGCTTGATGCTTCACCAAACTACAACCCCTCCATTAAAAGTGAACACTAACCCTGATGTCGATTTCCGAGAATCTCTATTAGTTTAAAAGTTAGAGTTTGTGTATCCTGTAAGGATCAAATCCTTATCTCTATACACAAGCATGTAGTCCCTCGTTCTTTAAAGATACTTGAGGATCGTTTTGACCGCCGTCCAGTGATCTAATCCTAGATTGGACTGAAAACTACTGACAATCCTTACTACATAGCATGTCAGGTCTGGTACATAACATTGCATACATTAAGCTTCCAACAACCGAAGAAAAAGGAATCCATCTCATCACCTTAACCTCTTGAGGTGTCTTAGCACATTGATCCTTAGACAATTCCATGCCTGAAGGGTAATAAATCCCCCTTGGAATTCTGCATCCTGTACTTGATCAACATTTGATCAATGTACGATGCCTGAGACAACACTAACCTTTTGTTCTTACGATCCCGAGTGATCTAGATCCCTAGAACATACTGCGCCCCACCTAAATCTTTCATTTGGAATTGGGCAGCTAGCCACGATTTAATGTCAGTCAGAAAGCCTACATCATTCCCAATGAGTAGGATATCATCCACATACAGTACCAGGAAAGCTACTGAGCTATTGATGATCTTCTTGTAAACACAAAGCTCATCAACATTTTGATCAAAGCCAAACGATTTGATTGCACTGTCAAATCTAATGTTCCATGATCTAGACACTTGTTTCAGTCCATAAATGGACCTATTAAGCTTGCAATCCCTTTGCTCCTAATTTGGAACAATGAACTCCTTTGATTGAGCCATGTAGAGGTCTCCTTAAGATTACCATTAAGAAAGGTAGTCTTGATGTTCATTTTCCATATCTTATAATCATAAAATATGGCGATGAACAGAGTATGCTGATAGAATTCAACATGACAACATGTGAGAAAGTTTCCTCATAGTCCACTTTCTTGACCTGGGTATAACCTTTTTCCATGAGTCTAGCCTTAAAAGTTTGCACCTTTCCATCTACACCTCATTTTCACTTGTAAATCTACTTAATCCTATAGGTTTTACTCCATCAGGCTGATCCACAAGTTCCTAGACATTATTGAACTACATAGACTCTATTTCCTTGTTCATGCTTCAACATGACAACA
The DNA here is from genome assembly GCF_027475165.1 of Benincasa hispida. Taxonomy (NCBI): domain Eukaryota; kingdom Viridiplantae; phylum Streptophyta; class Magnoliopsida; order Cucurbitales; family Cucurbitaceae; genus Benincasa; species Benincasa hispida. The sequence goes on along the minus strand of NC_143487.1, from coordinate 34,122,762 downwards.
TGTGAGAAAGTTTCCTCATAGTCCACTTCCTTGACCTGGGTATAACCCTTTTCCATGAGTCTAGCCTTAAAAGTTTGTACCTTTCCATCTACACCTCATTTTCACTTGTAAATCTACTTAACCCTATAGGTTTTACTCCATCAGGCTGATCCATAAGTTCCCAGACATTATTGAACTACATAGACTCTATTTCCTTGTTCATGGCTTTAATCCACTCATCTTTGTCAACACCTCCATTGCTTGCTTATAAGACAATGGATCCTTGACCCTATCATCAGAAATGATGTTCTGGCTCTCAGTCAAACCCATGTAGAATTCCGATGTTCATAACCTTCCCACTACATCGAGGAAGTCTCAACTCTTGTGACGGTTGATTAGATGAACCGATCTCAACAACTCTTATTGATCTATCGATCTGTTCAACAACTCTTGTTGAACCCTCAGTAGTCTCACTAGAAGTCTCATGTAAAACAAGCTTACTTCATGGTTTATGATCCCTTATGTAGTCTTCTTCCAAGAAGATAGCATTTGTTGACACAAACACTTTGTTCTCATTCAGATCATAGAAGTATCCACCCCTCGTTTCCTTGGGGTAGCCTATAAAGTGGAAAACTTTCAAACGCGATTCCAACTTCTTCGGGTTAGCCACAAACATGTGAGCCAGACATCCCCAAATTTTGAAGTGGCGTAAACTACTTTTACGGCCTCTCCACAACTCTAAAGGTGTTTTAGAAACACTTTTCGATGGAACATTGTTCAAGATATAACATGCAATCCCCACTACAAATCCCCAAAATGAGTCTGGAAGATGAGCATAACTCATAATAGACCGAACCATGTCCAACAGGGTTCTATTTCTCCTTTTTGATACACCATTCTACTGAGATGTACTTGGGGCCGAGAGTTGGGACGTAATTCCATGTTCTATCATATAGTTCTGGAATTAGAGGTCCATATACTCTCTACCATGATCAGATCATAGTGTTTTTATCTTCTTACCTAACAGGTTTTCAACTTCAACCTTATACTCCTTGAACTTGTCAAGGGCTTCAAACTTACGTTGCATTAGGTAGAGATAACCGTACCGAATAATCATCTATGAAAGAAATGAAATATTCATACCCACCTCGAGCCTTAACACTCATCGGACCACAAAGGTTTGAATGTACAAGCTCCAAGGTGTCTTTGGCTCTATAACCTTTTCCAGTAAAAGGTCGTTTGGTCATCATGCATTCAAAGCATGATTCACACACCGACAAAGAGTTTTCTTTTAAACTTTTTAGAAGTTCACATTTCACCAATTGCCCATTCCTATTGAGATTGATGTGACCTAACCTTAGATGCCAAAGATGTGTATTTTTCTTAGAAGAAACCTTTGATCTTTTAGTTATCGTCTCCGTACTGAACATTTCAGTATTAAGCAAGGCTTTTATGACTAACGGCCTTAGTACATACAAGTTATTTTCCATTGAACCAAAACCAATCTTCATACCATTCTTGAAAATAAACACTTTACTCTTAGAAAAGGAGACAGTATAGCCTTGTTCAATGAGACAAGAAACCGAGATTAAGTTCCACTTGATATGAGGAACTATAAAAACATTATCCAATAACAGATAACGTTTTATGTCCAAAAATAACTTTAGCTTGCTTACGGCAACAGCTGAAACAACCTCACCAATACCAACTCGAAGAATCATCTCTCTCTGTGGCAACATTTTCCAAGAACTAAATCCTTGGTAAGGGAAATTGTCGTGATTAGTAGTACCCGAATCAAGGATCCAAGTAGAATCATAATTCTCTACCAAACACGTCTCCAAGACCAATAAATCACATTTACTGTCTTTAGACTTCCTCCTCTTTTTAAGAGTAGTGGGATCAATATCATAACATAAATAAGTTCCAAGTTCCATGTTAGAGAACACTTCTTGTCGATGAACTTTAACAGAGTCAGCAACACTTGATTTCTCATCCTGGAGGGTTATCTTGGGAACTAACATTACTAGTTTTGTCATCCATCCCATTGTGCTCAAAAAGTCAGAACTGATGTTCAAACAACTCTTGGAATGAGTCCATGATCTCACGTGCAATGACCATGTTCTTAACCCTTTTGGCTAAAGCATCAGGTATGCTAGCCAATATGTGAAGTTGAGCCAACAAGTTAGCCTTCATCCATACCTCATATGCATTACGAACACTTCACGATGCATCAAGGGCCGGGACTTGAGGACATTCTTCAACCATGACAAACTCGAGGTCGTTTACCACAAAATATGTTTTAACGGACTCTTTCCACTGTATGTAATCGATCAAACTAGAGGCATTTAACGGAAAAACATTTATGTTGTTGAAACAAACAAACACATTGACCAATGTTAGGTTTTAAGAAAATACTTGTTGAAAAAACACATCCAGTACGGTTTAGCAAAACTGAAATGGACCCCCGAGTGACAGGATCAATTTTAACAAGTCACACACTCATATTCCGAAAATACAGAAAAAAACTGGATAACCAACACTGAAAATCGTCTTTACATTGGATTGTTTGGTGTTTTGATGATCCTTACCTTATTGACTGCAACTTCTGTATTTATTATTGCCTTCATTGCTGCTCCTCCAGTAGAAATTCACAATGACGCTTTAAAGGTTTTGGACAAAAGCTGCCAAAGGGTGGTCAATTTATCCCTCCTCTGAATTGAGACATTCTCAACCAACCATTAATACCATAACAACTCTTGCTCCTATAACGACTAGCCATCATTGATTTAGTCCGGAAATCATTAAGTTGCTTAACAATTTTCCGTAAGTGTGACCCGTCATTTTAAGCCCTAGAGTTCCACCCTAAGCAGCCAATCCGAAGGAAAAAAATCCGATTAGGGAAATAACTAAAGTGACCATATCCATTTCTAGAGTTCACTTTGATATTAACCAACTGCACAAAACCTATACGAAGTGGGACGCTCCCAGGGCGCCATGAGGAAGTGCAAGAATGATCTCACGGTGCGAACCAATGAAGGAGACTGCAGGACGTGTTGACACACACCCTTCACCCACTTACTATAAATACTCTCTCCATCCTCCTTGATATTGACTGATGCAAACACCAACCGAAGGGAGATGCTCCCAAGGCACCACGAAACCAAGCATGAATCTCACGGTGTGAACGTTTAGGGAGAAACGTGAGTGGAATCATTGACATATCATATACATCTCTTCCTCCCACTGAGTATTTTATAAACTAGGGTTTAGTTTACTTAGAAAAAACTCGGCTAAGAATTTTAACTAAGTGACTTTTTAGGTTTTCCCAAGAATAACATTTATCTTGGAAAGTTGATACAACTTTTGATCATCATCCATTAAACTTTTTAATGGAGTCTTTGATCAACTATCACATGCTTGCAGAAAATCTATCTAACTCACCTTTCCAGGTAGGTTCCCAGGTAGAAGTGTTCTGTTTCCATCAGCTTAAATACCTCAGCCTAGATAGAACCCACCTTAGACAAAAGGTCCCTTATAGATAGATTTAATACAATTTTAATCTTTTATGCCAATAAATTTAATCCTATTAAACCAGTTTAAAAGATTAAACCTTAGGTATCTAATCGCATTATAATCTTGAACTTAAATCTATCTCAATCCAATTTTAAAACCTTTTTAAAACATGAGTTTGCCTATGTCCGCATGCAACTCTTTCTTATCGATTTTAGTTATAATTTCCATTATAACGCTTATAACAGAAAAAACCAAAACCATCCACAACACGAATTAAACACCTACAAGAAATTCATAACTTTTATAAACAAGCCTAAGTGTCATGCTCCATGTATTGTTCATTCATTGCTACTTTTATATAACAGATATATAACCAAGAAATGAACCAAGCACACATGCTTTCATACACCATTATACTATAACACTCATAATATAAAGATGATGCATGAATATGCTTACTGCATTCATAAATATAACTCCTATATTTCATGATGCATGTGCATGCTTGATAAGGGGTAGAAATGCACATTATTACAGCGCAAATAAGTAAAACAATGAGGGAATGCGACGGTAAAAATAAACAATATCATGTCGGAAAAGTAGTTAATTTACTTATTTTGTATAGGAAAAATGCATTGGCGCAAGTAAAATTGCGATCCAAGGAATTAGGCGTCCGCGCGCATTGAAAGACTGCAATGCAAAGTCATGCGATCGTATGCGATCGTGAGAAGTTGCTCAAGAAAGTGGCCGCATAAAGACTGCACATTAAGGTGATAGCATAATAAATCATGATGGGATGGAAAGTTGATGACAGTCGAATCTGAATTTAGTTGACAAGCCGTTAAAGCCACACTGTAGCAAGTACACCCAACTTTCGGTGACCATTAATCGGCGCATCAGAGCAGGAGATTTAATGACCGTCCATCATTGCAATCATTAAAGAGAAAGGCTGCGTCACCTTGAGCTCTATAAATACCGGAGGCCACCATTGTAAAAGAGGTTAACAACTTAGATCGCCATATAGAATAGAGAATAAGTTAAAGAGCCGTTAGTCTGTTCATATTCATATTCATACTTAGAAGACGGAAACGAGCTAAGAGATGGAGAAGCCGAGAGATCATTCCCAGGCAGATCGAGAGACTGTCAAGAAGTGCTACACAGGGAGAGAGGTCCAACACTTGCGAAAGCAAGAATATTCATCTGGACAGAGTTAGAGTAAAAAAAAAAAAGTCAGTGTAAAAAGCCACCGGAAGTAAGACATTGTTACCGGGCTTCTTATCTCTACATTCCATTGCTATTCTGTATTTTGCATTTTATTTATAGAAAATGGAAATCTCATTTCAGCTTATGTTCAATCTCTTCATACTTCGCATGAGTAGCTAAATTTTCGAATGGGTTAAGAAGTATTTAGCTAGCATGACCTAAGATTTACACTTTATGCGATCATCTTATCTTATGTATGCGTCATTCACCCTTTAGAGATACTTTAGAGAGTAGTCTAAAGAAAGAATCTAGACTTGAGAGAGTTAGATTAGAATCGAGGCTTGAGAAAGTCAGATTAGAACCGCATAAGCAAGAGATAGAAACTTAGACATAGGTTCTATTGCTATTAACGCATCACATGCACCCTAGAAATAGGATATGATAGTATGCGGTCAACTTGTGTATGTATGCAACATTCATCATCGCATAGACAAGAATAGAGGTTTAGACATAAGTCCTATCGACATTTTCGTATACATCGCATGTGCCCTAGAAATAGAAATTATGGCATTTGCATTGAAAGATGACATGCTGTTGTTTGTGTGTAGTATGGTCACATAACTTGTACAATATCTTAGGAAATGTTAGCTAGACCCTTCTCAACCTGTTCATCGCATACTCATTGTAATTATCGATTTCATCAACTCTTTATTTGAACTCCGTCGCATAAGAATTATTCTTAAACAAAACATCATCTAACTTTTTTGTTTTCACCACCACAAGGGAATCAAATTTACTGTCGCATAACTACTCAGTAGTCCCTGTGTTCGACCCTGGACTTACCAGGAAACCTAGTGAGGCTTATACTTGGGTCTTATTAGGAAAACTTGCATGTGTAATGCATAACACATCACTGCAACTTCACACCATAATCTCATCACATTTACAACGCATCAATGCTCTCTTGTAATTTCATCATGCCAATAGCTATATTATCACACTTATAATATATGATGCATGAATAATTGCACAACCTAAGGGTGGTTTCAAAATTATGTGTCATACACTCTGGCATAAAAACAAACATACATCTTATGTATATTAAATAAAAGTTGATGCGGGATAATTGGCCTCAAAATCCTAAAAAAACTAAGCTAACTATTACAAATAGCAAGGAGTTTCTGGTTCAAATAGGCAAACCGGATCTTGAATCGTCTAGGTGAAGAAACGCGTCTCCTTTGATCGTGTACCAAACGCATGTGATCGCCTACGCGAAAGAGTAAACACTTTACTCAATCGTTTACTAACGCTGCCTGAGCTAAACGATCATTTAGCAACGATCATGTACCTTGACTATGCGATGAAGCATGAGGTACGCAATCGTGCAGCGTGCAATGTACAACGCAAGCCTTAAGTGATCGACCAAACGACAACGATGCGGTGAAGCACAATCATCTAAACAATTGCTGAGCAAGCGTGAGGTATCGTATACCACATGATCGTGTAGTTAGTGACTATGTGATGAGGCATGCTAACTACACGATCGTTTAGTGTGCACGCCTTTTATTAAACAATGAGCATCATATGCTCTACGCAATTGTTTACCTCCAACATTCATGCGATCGGGCAACCAACGCTATGCGATAGAGTAAACGCTTTACCCCATCGTTTAGCATTAGCTAAATGATCATTTAGTAAATACTACACAATCGGGTAGAACTTTTCGACACGATCGTTTAGTAAAAACTCAACTATCGTTTACCTTAGGCTACACGATACGACCAACCTTTGGTCTTCTTCCTTGATGAGATCCGCATCTCCATGCTTTGAAACTTCATCACGAAGAACTCAACAAACTCAAACATTTTGAATTACAAACTCGATTGCTTGTTAATTATGCCCCAAAACGCAGGGGCGCTTACAAATTAATACTTTGTAATCTTTAAGAAAGCTTTAAACAGAGGCAATTAACCCATAAACATTCATCAACAACCATCCACAAATGCATTTAACAGTTAAAAGCAATGTAGAAAACTCACCACGACTATAAAAGAAGTTAAAAACAGAAGTGAAATTTAGAATATCATAACAACTTGGCTCTGATACCAATTGAAGGAAATCAAACATGAGGATTTCCATGAGCAGTGAAAGGATCATTCCAAATTCCATTCGAAATTGAACATAAACAATTACAGTACAAGAACAAAAACTAACATGTCATGCATAAAAAGAAATTACTGCATGCTTTAAGAGTGTCAAAGAATAGAGTGTGCGTACCTTTGAAGAATCATACTTCAAACTCCCTTGAACAATCTACAAATGTCACATCAACACAGCCCTCGAATGCAACAACCGGTGCAACATGATCACCAGCACGAACACAATGAACACAATGATCATGAACCCAACGAACAACCTTCAGATCCTCGAAATCAATCGAGTTGAGTGAGGACACCACCACAATGGTTAGCTTGGTATTCTGAGTGTGAGAATCCAGGAGTTGTGGGCTCTATATGGACTTGGTTGAGAAAGAGACTGGAGGACAACAATCGTATAGACAATCGAGCAAGTGAGAGATAGGAAGCTATCTATCGTATAGACGAATGCTCGATCGTGTAGTAAATGGCAGTCTATCGTATAGACAAAGCCACGCGATCGTTTAGCTACGATCAGCTTAATGAACTATCGTATATTCAAAGTCCACGATTGTTTAGTCTCTCTATAGCTATCGCTTAGTGAAACATTTTCACTTGATAGCCTTGTCCATGAGAAAATTTTCGAATAAAGTAACTATCTAAATTTAAAGAAACATTTCTCTTTTTATCTCATGGTTACCATAAAACCACCAATAACCTCCCACTCAATTGGTTCTTAGAGAAAAAGAGATAATTATCAAATAATTAATATTATTATAAATAAATATGATAACCAACTTACCATATTATATTTATAACCTATAGTTTTAATATTTCATCTCATGAAACATATAAACCATAGTTCTTTTTCTATTTGATATATAAACATATAAACATTTCTATTTACATTAATCCTCCACTTGATATATCTCATTCATCACACCAATTATATCATATATAATTAAATTTTCTCTTGTTAATTTGAACACTTGAAACTAACCCCAAGAACTGATTCTCAACTTGAATTTATTGAGCTACCTAGGGGACCTTATGGACCTGTAGCTTGAAGCTCGAACAGTACATGAATAGCTGACTAAACTCTTAGTCACGGGATCCACCATCTGTTAACTTCCAGGTACTCCACTAAAGACCGACAGCTGCACTCTCCGCACTACAGATATATTTCTGTGTCCATATCAACCAATCAATAGTGCGATAACTCTTCACAAATCGCATGTAAGTACAACTGGGCCAATTTACCGTTATGCCCTTGTAGTTACATCTAACTCCTTAAGTACCACTGATTCCTCAATGAACATAAGTCATAGTCCTACTATGACTGAGTCCTCTCTTCCAAAGAGAGGATGTGGCCACTATGTTTAAGATCCAGAATCAGCCCTTAAGGGAGCAATCTATCTACTTACCCCTACTTCCGGGAAGTAGTGAATTCCATCTTGTGTAACTGAGTTCCAAGCTCCCCAATCAGACAAATCCCTAAATAGGTAGGCATGTTGAGTTGGCAATCTAGCCACTCTCACCCATACTAAGCAAAGAACCGCCCTTAAAGGCAGGAGTTCCCAAACAATTAGGATTAAGGTCATGTCACCTTTGGTCATTTAAGTGAGATGTACGTCTCAAGTATCAATGACATTATATAAAGAGAAAAATCATCTCGTGGTCCGGTCTTATAGATACTCTTTGTATAGGACAGCCTCGCTCGTATGTCTTTGCATGAATGGTCAGAATTAGACTATCTGTAGTAGTTCACAACACTTGTAAACCTCTACAAAGCGGGCCGTATCTATAGTGTCACCAGGATAAGATATTCCTCATTTATCCTTATATTACAGACCTTTTAGGTTATTACCTAAGGCATGATCCACTTGTATCTCATATACATGCTTAAGTTTACATATAATAACCATGGATCTTTGTTTATTAGATATGAGTAAATGCAAATAAAAGAACTCTTATTTTATTCAAAACAATGTGTACTATGTTTACAAACTACGGGACTTCGGGTGAATTAGGACACCAATCCCAACAACCAGGCCATGGAATGAATAGTCTTTTTTTATAATATCATTGCTAGAAGAGACTTACAGTTCACAAGGATGACCATAGATGACTTGACCTAGATCCTGAGTGAGTTGTGAACTTCTTCCCATGAGGGCGATCATTTGATCTACATGGGTGAGAGTTGCCAGCTTCACCAACTCCATAAGCCTATTATTTTGGCTGATTTCAGGTCTTGAACAATGAGACCTCACCCTCTCATTGGCCCGAGAGAGGTTTAGTTATAGTTGGACTATAACTAATTATTCATTAGATAGATCAGTGGTGCTTAAGGAGTTAGATGTAACTACAGAGACAAAATAGTAATTTTTGTCTAATCACAAATGTTAAACAAGATGTCCAAGCACTTACTGAAAAAACAAAAGAACAACAAATAGTAAATCAACGAAGAATACACAAAGATTGGTAACCCAATATAGTGATAAAGTAGTGTACCCAAGAAAGATAATTCATTAATATTATAAAGTCAAGTGTTTACAACGTTGTACTTATCTGTAAGGTAATGGGATTTATAGTGACACGTGTAGATCATAAGGTACCAATCACTTGGGTTCCCTTAGATATGAGACACCTTATAAATTAAACTTAGGCTCCCCCTAAGTTTATGAATATTAGTGAAGAACACTTCGATCGTCCTCAGTGTATGAGGCTCCCTCTCTTTTGACTTTATCTTTTCATCTACTTGTGAAGACTCTTTACTTTAACAACTTACGATCCTTTAAGTTGGAGAACTCCTTCTCACGTAATAGAGTCTTAGGCTCTCCAACAACCGAGAATCCCTTCTCAAGAATAAATTTTTAGGCTCCCTCCGAGACCAAAAAAACTTCTTATTCTAAAAACTTCAACGATGATTTTACATAGAAAATAGTTTATTAAAGATGGTACTGAATTGAACTTGCAGTAAAACAACCATAGCCAAAAGAACTCCAAATCAATAGAGTAGAAGTGACAATCCTAGCAATGCAAAGACCTACAAATAAATAGGCACAACAGAAAAGGGTAACAACACCAGTTGAATTCTACAGATCATTGAGAAAGAAAATAATCCAGAAAATAATTCTGCAGAATTTTCCAAGTAATAAAAAAAAAACAAACTGTAGGAATGGTATCTTGTTAGACATCTTCTATGACAACTTCTTTAACAACACCAGATCATCCACAAAACCAAAAGCCATCAACCTTAAACAAATATTCAGCTAATAAAAAAACTCTAACAGCTAATATTTTCTAACGAAGAATCAGCAAAAGCATCATCCAATCATCATTAAAAAGATGTCAAAAGATATTAGCAAAAGTCTAAACATAATACAGAAACAACTGAGAAACACAAACAATAAGATGTCTTTACAATCTGAAAAAAAAAAAGAAAAAAAGAAAACCTCAACCACCAAGATTAATGGCACAAGCAACCAAACCCAAACACACAACCTAACCAGATCAACTTTAGCAACACAACATGATCTCTCCCCTTTTCTAGCTTACAAAAATCAGTCATCTTGTTTCTGAGAAGAAAAAACACCACCAGATTTGGACAAAAGCTATTCAAATCAAGTTTCCGAGTCGACAAAATATCACAAATCAGTGTGAGATAAAATTGAGCAGTTTAAGAGCTTGAGAGCCAATATGACGCATGGTTTGATTAAAAACAAATGTCCCATAATTGAATTGAGCAGATGTGCTAATCTGATAAAATAAAGTACCAAGCGAGATTGATCAACCAAATTTATGAGATGATGGGCACCAATTTTGAATCCTAATTGTGTGGAGAATATCATATTTCACACTTAAAACAATAGTAGATAACTGACTCTTCCTTGGTTAAGAAGATCTTGTACCACTAGTCAATTAAAAAACTAAGTTCTTCATGGAAGGGCATTGCTCAATCACATTAGTAGGAAGATCTCTATTAAGAAATTGATTTATTAGTGCAACTGAAAAAACATAGGAATTCCGTCTCACAGGAACTTTTTTATAATCAGAGTTGGACGGATTGTCAAAGTCTTGAGACAAATTGACAATAAATTTTCATATAATTTGTGAATAGTAGGGACCCAAATTCAACGCAGGTTGCTCCAAACCAACATTCAAGATGAGTTTCATGAGTTAAATGTTGCCTTATGTAAATCTCGTGGTTTGTAATGTATAAAAAAATTATTTATGGGATAAAATGAAGAGTTATATTATTTGACATTTAGACTTGTATAACTCAATCCAATAAACTAAGATCCAAGATTATTTCATATAACTTAAACAGTATGTGATTGAAATACAGGTAGATCATGTTCAAATGACAATCTAAATGGTCTATGATATATGGATAAGATTGTGTACATTATCTTGGTAACACTATGGATGCAGCTCACTTTGTAATTGTTACAAATGATTTGATCCAAATCGTTCATTTGAAGACATGTGACCAGAGGTATCCTATACAAAGAGTTGTATAAGATCGAACCAAGAAATAGTTAATCTCTTGTTGTAACATTGTTGACTGAAGAGATTAACATTTCATCGAATGACCATATATAACTTGATCTCAATAATCAGTGAGTTATAGATTCTTACCTATAAGGGCTTATCCTTTAATTTATATAGGTGAGAGTGGCCCATGTGGCCAATTCAATAAGCTCATCTTTTTAGGGCAAGACCGAGTAGGAAACTAGGAACATAGCTACACAAGATGGAATTCACTCCTTCCCCGATTTAAGGTAAAACCCCTTAATTACAGACTCCAGGTCTTGAACAATGGGGCCTCTTCCTCTCATTGGCCCGAGAGAGATTTTCTTTATGTTAGGAAATAAACAAGTTGTTCATTAGAGGACGAGTGAGACTTAAGGAGCAAGATGTAATTACTAAGATAAAATGGTAATTTGTTCCAGCTATAATTACGAACAATTCGTGAAGCATCAACTTACTTGTAACAGTTATATCCATGGACACAAAAATATTATGCAGTGTGAAAAGTGCAACTATGGGATTTTAGTGAAGTGATCCATAGTTAATGAATGTTGATTATTTCAATTAAAATGGTTTAATTAATTAATCTCGGATCATTGGAGCTTCTAATCTATAGGTTCATTAGGTTCCTCTACTAGCTCACTAATGGGTAACAATAAGGATCACAGAGTTTTGGAAGTACTTGAAATGTTCAAATAAAATAAAGGAAATGTGCATTAATCATATAAGATACAAATAATATGAGTGAAATATTTCAATAAGATTCACATAATATGAATGAGATTCACATAAAAACAATAGGTTAAAATTAATGTGAATAGGATTCATATTAAACCATAGGTTATGAGAGAAAGATGCATAAGAATATGATTCAAATGCATATTTTTTTAATATATGATATTTAATTATATTGAATAATTAATTTTTTAATTAATTAATATTTAATTAAATTAAAACTGCAGAGGAGTGGAAAACGTGTGTGAGAGAGATCTCTCCCTTTCACCTCTCACTCCTTTTAAGGTAGATGGTCTACATTCAAAGAAAAAAATCGGGTTTTCAAGTTGGTTTTACTTTCACACAAAATTTCTCTCACAAAGGAAGCTCTCTCATCCCAACTTTTACAGAAAAAAGGTGCTCTTCTGTAAAGTTTTCCCTTCTCTTAAAAAAGACAAAGGTTCCCATAAGTCAGTATCCATGGAGAATTGTAGGGAATGTTGGGGTTGATGACCTAAAATCTCCCGTCCTGTAGTTTGTAAACAGTTTGTACGAACACTTGTGATGTATAACATATGATATTTACTTTATTTCTTGATTTTGCTCACTTGAATGTTTTATTTGCTTTACCACAAACCAATAAACTAAAATCTCTAGTTGTCTTTATGTAACTTAAGCATGTATATGGTGACATACAAGTGGATCATGTCTTAAGTGATAACCAAAATGGTCTATAGTATATGGATATAGGAGGGAAACCTTATCTTGGTAACACTACGAATGCGACCCGCTTTGTAGAATAGTTACAAGTGTTGTGACTTATCATAGATGGTTTGATCCTAATCATTCGTGTAGGGGACATACGAGCGGAGGCATCCTATACAAAGAGTTTGTATAAGACCTGACCACGAAGTGTTAATATCTCGTTATACAACACCATTCATGACAGAGACTTCACTTCACTTGGATGACCATAGGTAACATGACCTCAATCCTGAGTGAGTTGAGAACTACTGCCATTGAGGGTCGTCGTTTGATTTGAATGGGTACGAGTGGCCAGGTCGCCGACTCAAACCAACCACTTTGAGGATTCGTTTGATTTTGGAGCTGGGAACTCAGGTACACAAGATGAAATTCACTCATTCCCCGAAGTAGAGGTAAGTAGATAGATAGCTCCCTTAAGGGCTGAGTCTTAGGCTTGAACGATGTGGCACCACACACCTTCTCACGGCCCGAGAGGTATTCACACATAGTTAGACTATGTTGTATTGTTCATTAGTTGGATCACTGGTATTTAAGGAGTGAGATGTAACTACAAGGGCAAAATGATAAATTCGCCTAACTGTACATACAAGCATCAGTGAAAGGTTATCATACTTATGATTGGTTATATCCGATGGACACAAAAATATATATGTGGTAAGAAGAGTTCAACTGTCGGTGTTTAGTGGAATGCCTGGCAGTTAATGGATGATGGATCTCGTGGCTAAAGAGTTTAGTCAACTATTCACGTACCGTTGGAGCTTCGAGCCATAGGTTCATAAGGTCCCCTTGGGAGCTTGGATACAAGTTGAGAATCAATTTTTGGGTCAGCTTGAAATTTTCAAATTGACAAGAGGGAGTTCGATTATATATGATATAATTGAACTGACTAATTATATATGATATGATTGATTAAATGTATGAGATATATTATTTTGGAAGAAATTGGATATAAATATGATTTATATCAAGATGAGGAGAAAACACTATGGTTGATATATATATCAAACTATAGGTCATGAATATAATACAATTATATTTATTATTTTATTAAATGGACGGTTATGAGATAATTGACCAACATTTTCTTTGAATTAGTGTGTTAGTGGGAAGATCAATTTAGTTTTAGTAATTGAAGAATAAAATGAAAATGGTTTTCATTTTGCAAAAGAGACGCATAATTGCTCACGATGTGAAAAGCCTTCTATCGCTTAGTGTTGAGAGCCTATATGATAGTGCATGCTCACTAAATGATCGCACACCTACGCCCACGCTTTCCTAAACGATCGACCGCGCTATTCTAAACGATTGCCTACCTTTTCATAGACGATCACTTAGCATTTGAGCTGAATTAAACAATCATATAGACGATCGCTTAGCTTTTACTACACGATCGTGTACCCCACACTAAATGATCAAGCACCCGATTATATGATAGTCTTTTAATTCTCCCACTTGCTTGATCGTAGTACACAATAGCCTTTCCTCCTTGCCTCTACAAATTCCATCAAAGCCCACCCTTTGGATTCTCATTTCGAGAATACTAAGGCCTCTGAGTGGTGATGTCGTCCCCATTACTTGTTATTCGTGTGAAGCTGTTTGTGTAGACGATCAGTGTGTTCCTGAACACTTACTTGCTAGACTAGTGAGTGCGAGAGGTGTGCGTTCACGTGAAGAAAGTCTTCAACTGGTATGTTCTCTTGGTCTTTTGTTTTTATCTTTTAAAGAATGCCAGTAACTTAGTGTTATCAATGCATATCTGTATGTTTGAATGTATATGTGGAAATTCTATCACAATGAATTGGAAAGGTCCGCTTCCGCTTATAGGTATTCTTGTATAAGAGTTCCTTCAGGGAAGTTCTGATTGGTAGTGGCCAAATTGTTCCTGAGTTACTAATCGTAAAAGGAACTTGCCAAGGAAAAGAAATTAAAGATCGATCTTCAAAAGTAAACTCTTTTTCTACTGTAATTTTAAGGAGAATAACATTAAGTTTTATGTTTGTGTCTCTGTATTTCGAAATTCTCAATCAAAACTAATGGCATCGATCAGTCACTTCCGCTAAGGATTCAACCCCTTCAATATTATCATCTGATCTTGGTTCTTTTAGCTCTTCCTGTTCACCAAAAATATCAGGAGCATCATTTCCAGAAGAATTTTTACCAATATCAGCATATATTTCATCGTTTCATCAGTATCTTTTTCAATCATCACAACATTTTCAACAACCACATTCTCCAAAACACGAACCTACCTCGGAAAGAGTCTTAACAACCTCTTTATCAGACATTAATTTATCTAGACAAACTACTCTTGGTAGAAGGATCAATAGTCACATTTTAAGTTTCTATATCATCAGATGAATTGATTTCAGGCACAGTGTTCTTCAATACAACTTCTTCAACAATATCATTTAAATGTAGGTTTTAGTCCTCATCTGTAGATGAACTTGACAAAGGATTCACATCCACTTTATCAGACATAATAGACTCATGAGATTTTGTTTAACTAACATTTTCAACAACATTTGATTTATGTAACAAAACATTAGTATTTACAAATCTAGAAACCATAACCACACTTTGATCCATAGAAGATGGATATGAAGGAACTCTTAAACTAAAGAACCAATGAGCAGAAACAGATCGTTCCAAATCCCATTGTAAAAGAACATAAACATTTACAATCTAACAGAACAGTTATGCATAACGAGTACATTACAACATTCTTCAAAAGGAAAACTAAAAAAAGTGAGTAGACGATACCTTTGAAGAACCTTTTCTTCACGTATCCCTCGATCAAACTCAGCACGCGTTCAACAGCACTAACGCAATACGAACAAACTAGTAAACTGCACGAAGTGGTAAAACCTCGAACACAATCGAGTAACACTCGATCCTCGACCCTCGAGTAACAACTTGACACTACCACGAGGCTACCTTGGTATTCTCGGTGTGAGAATCCAGGAGGTGTAGGCTTTACATGAATTTGATAGAAGGAAGGAGGAACTATACGATTGGGTAGACGATCGAGTAAGTGGGAGAAGGAATAAGCCTATCGTATAGACTTGGGTACTTGACCGTTTAGCAAACAAGTCACTATCGTATAGGTAAACTCAAACGATCGTTTATTCTCTCAACCAAGCAATCGTATAACTTAAGTTTTCTTGTGTGTGTAATGATTGTTATCTCAAAATGAAAAACCATTTTTCACTTTATCCCACCGGTTGCCATAAACTGTCCATAACCAACCACTAAGTCGGTTATTGGAGAAAATTGAAATTAATTATCTTATAATTAATTTATTATAAATTAATATAATAACTAATTTATCATATTGTATTTATAACGTATAGTTTTAATATTACATCATATGCAACATATAAACCATAGTTATTTTTCTCCTTTATGGCATTTAATATAAATGATATTTATATTAATTTCTCTAATTAATGTATCTAATACATCAAATCAATTATATCACATATAATTTAATCAATTTAATTATATCATATATAATTAAATTCCCTCTCTTTAATTTGAAAACTTCAAATTAACCCAAAAACTGATTCTCAACATGAATCCATTGAGATACTAAGGGGACTTTGTAGACCTATAGCTTAAAGCTCCAACAATATGTGAACAACTGTCTAAACTCTTTAATCATGATATCCACCATCCGTTAACTGTCGGTCACTCCACTAAAGACCGACAACTACACTTCGCACTACAGATATATTTATGTGTCCATTGGATATAACCAATCAACAGTACGATGACCCTTTACAAATCGCTCGTAAGTACAGATGGGCCAATTTATCGTTTTTCCTTTGTAGTTACATCCAACTCTTTAAGTACCACTATCTTCTCTAATGAACAATACATCATAGTCCCATTATGAGTAAACCCTTCTCGGGCAAAAAGAAGGTGTGGCGCCACATTATTCAAGTCCCAGAATCAACATTTAAGGGAGTAATTTATCTACTTACCCCTGCTTCGGGGAAAAAGTGAATTCTGTCTTGTGTAGCTGAGCTCCCAGCTCCCCAATCAGACGAATCCCCAAAGTGGTAGGTTTGAGTTGGTGATCTGACCACTTACATTCATGCAAATCAAAGGACCACCCTCATAGGTAGGAATTCATAACTCACTCAAGATAAAGGTCATGTTACCTATGGTCATCATAGTAGTGAAATGAAAGTCTCTGTCATGAACAGTGTTTTATAACGAGACTAAACATTTCGTGGTCCGGTCTTATACAAACTCCTTTGTATAGAGCATCCTCGCTCGCATGCCTAATACATGAATGATCAGGATCAAACGATTTGTAGCACTTTACAACATTTGTAACACCTACGAAGCGGGCCACACAACGTCACTAGGATAAGGTTTCCCTCCTTTATCCATATACTACAGACCATTTAGGTTATCACTTAAAGCACGATCCACTTGTATGTCTCCACATACATGCGTAAGTTACAACGATAACATAGGATCTTAGTTCATTGGTTTGTGGTTAATGAAACTAAAATATCTCATATTTTATAGACTGAAGTGAATAAAATATCTCATATTATAAATCACAAAACTGTTGTTCATACAGATGTTTATAAACTACAGAATCCTACGAGATTTAGGGCATCAACTGTAACAGCATCGACATTACCATGAACAATTTTTTTAGGTTTTTGACTAAAAGTAATGAACTCATGTGTGGAATCAAAGGAGTAAATGGAAGTAGTCTGATCATTCGTAAGATGGATTTCACGGTCTTGACCAACTACATCAGTCATGGTGAGAGCAGCGTTACTTATCTTTTCTTTTCCTTTTTCAATAGTCGATGTACCAGCACCAGAGCGTCATCGTTTAACAGCACGGGGAGGAACCCAAATGCCTTAATTAGAATCAGGAAAACTTCATACTCGAATGCCATATTTATTTGTAGAAGAAGAAGAAACCTCCTTCTTGACATGTTGTTTCTGCTTAGCCTTCTCTTTGTACCTCACCATTTTTACTCGGAGGTATGATTACCATGTCTAGTACTCACCATTAGAATATACTTCAAACTGCAGACATGCCTTGAGTAGATAAAGATGAATGGTTGGGAGAGATGACAAACCACGATGGCTTTTGAAAACCTGTTAGATAACAACTGCCAACAATAGAGATTCAAATTAAAATTTGAAATTAAACACCATTTACTCATGTGAAAAGTCTCAACTGCCACAATTAACGTGAAACTAATCTTGATCAGCCAGATGGGCTTGTATTATGTCTTATGAGCCTAATTCTCCCAACAACCAATTCACACAATTAATTGCTATTGGTTTATCATGCACAAGCCTGATGCAGCTCTCAGGGCCTTTAATTGGATAGCATCTAGAGCCTTTGAAAAGTTCTCAGGACGATTTATTGGTGTCGAATGTCAATGTGTTTAGTCTAACTATGTTGGACATAATTTTTAGAGATATTAATGACATCTATGTTGTCACAATATAGAGTGATGACATCTTATAGAATATCCCACTCTTTTAATATTTGTTTCATCCATATTAACTAAGTGCAACTACTTTCAACTGCAATGTATTGAACTTCAAATAGAGATAAAGAAACACGATTTTGTTTACTAAAAACCATGATATTAAGGTGTTTCCGAAAAAGAAACAACCTTCTAAAGTACTCTTCCTGTCCTCAAAGCTTCCTGCCCAATCAGCATCGTAGTAGCCAATTAAAGAATTACTTATGTCAAATGTGTACAACAACCATAGTCACTGGTGCCATTGATGTTTTTAATTATTCTTTTAGCATTGAGGTGATGATTGGCTTTGGGACAAGACTGATATCTTGCACATACACCAACTACAAAAGCAATATCTAGTTTGATGGTAGTAAGATGTAACATGCTTCCAATGATACTTCGATATAGACTCTCATCAACATGAGTTCCTTCTGTATCTTTGGCGATCTTAGTATGAGTGGGTGCAGGAGTACATTAAACACTCAACTTTTCAAGACTAGACTTTTTGACAATGGTTTTTGCATACTTACTTGGGAGGATGAAGATACCTTTATTTAATTGTTTGATCTAAAACTCCAAGAAGTAAATTAGTTCACCAACCATGCTCAACTCAAACTCCTTTTTCATTTATTCCAAAAAAAAAAAAAAAAAACCCATATTTTGAGACATTCACCAATCACAACATAATCAACATATATTTGAACTATTAAGAAGTTCCCGTGAGATTTTTTTTTACAAATAGGGTTTTATTTACTCCTCCTCTACAATACCTATTATTCATAAAAAAATGAGTTAGGCACTCATACCAGGCTCTGGGCACCTATTTAAGACTATATATATAGAGTCTTTTTAGGTTTGTACACATGATCAGCATGAGAAGTATTAACGAACCCTTTAGGCTGCTTTACATACAATTCCTTATTCAAGTACCCCTTTAGAAAGACACTTCTAACATCCATTTGGTACAATTTGAACTTCATTAGACAAACTATTCCAAGTAGAAATCTGATGGCCTCCAAACGAGCAACCAGGGCAAATGTTTCATCAAAATTGTCTTCTTCAATTTGTGTGTACCTCTGAGCGACTAATCTTGCCTTCTTGCTAGTGACATTGTCATTTTCATCAGATTTGTTTTTATAGATTCACTTTGTGCCAATAACATTAAATGATTCTGGTTGAGGAACAAGAGTTGCAACATCATTTCTCACAAACTAGCCAAGCTCTTCCTATATTGCATCTACCCACATTAATCCTTCAGGGTTTCTTTGATATTTTTGGGTTCAATAGGAGATGTGAAGGAAATTTGAAGCAAATGTTGCTTATCTCTCACTGATTTCAACTTCTTCAGAAATGGACTCGTTGTTCTCATTTTGGTTTTCAGGACTCATGTTAGAGAACATGTTCGAAGCATCTTTACTAATAACTGCGAACATATTGTTTTCTTCTTCCTCAGGGATAGAAACTGACATATGCATTGCTTCTTCAATCACCACATTTATTGAGTCCATAAGACATCAAGTGCGTTTGCTATACATATGATAGGCTCAACAATTAGTAGAGTACCCCAGGAATATACCTTCATCTAATTTAGGTTCCAATTTCTCCTAGCTTCCCTATCAATTAAGATATAACATATGCTATCGAATATTTGAAAATATTTTGAATTTTGTTTTCTTCCCTCCATATTTCATAATTCATGCTAGGGGAACCTAGATGCATAAATACTCAGTTGTAAATATGAGATGTTGTGTTAATAGCTTAAGCCCAAAAATGAAAGAATAGATGTCTATCATGTAACATGGCTCTAGCCATCACTTGAAGAGTGTAGTTTTTTCTTTCTACAACACCATTTTATTGAAGAATAATGGGTGTAGAAAATTCATGATGAATACCAACTAGATTGGAAAATTCTATGAATTGTGACTTCTCAAATTCTCTGTCATGGTCACTGTTCGCATGAGATTTCAAGAGAAATTTATTTCGTGGAACTTGAACTTTTTATTTGTATTAATTTTGTGGAAAGTGAGTACAATCTCTAATACATAGTATTTTGATGCTTTCAAAATAAATTATAATCTTTAAGCTAGTTGACTCGAACGATTGGCCTTTGGGCTTGTTGATCTCCTTGGGTGATCGGCCTTTGGGCTTGTTGATCTTCTTGGATGATCGGCCTTTAGGCTTATTGGTCTTCTTAGACGATCGACTTTTGGGCTTGATTATCTTCTTGGACGATCGGCCTTTGGGCTTGTTGATCTTCTTGGACGATCAGCCTTGAGGCTCGTTGATCTTCTTGGAGGATTAGTGTTCTCACAAGGCTTCTGAAGAAACTTGTTTCGTGGAGTTGAACTTGAGTTGGTGTTGATATTGAGGTTGATTTGATATGTTGTAGTTTTATCTTTAATGCTTGATCCTCTGATTCTCTCTTGGTTGAATGCTTATGTTTGATGTATAGAAGTGGGGCGTGTGAATATTCTTGAGCTTCGAGTCTTGTATCTTCAAAGGACTTTAGTCTTCAAGCATGTTCAGAATGCTTGAATCTTTAAAGGACTTAATTTTTCAAGCGTGGTTAGCTTCAGGAGTCAAAGAGTCTTCTGATTGTAGAGAATTCTTTCTAAGCTCTTTGGAATGCAGAATTGCTGACCCTTGCAAATGAGGGGAGCTTCTCGATTTATAGAACTCCCTAATGGGCTTCATGGGCTTGGGCCTGGCCTTGATTGGCCCATGGGCCTAATTTAATTGGACTTTGGTCTGGCCTTTGGTTCTAATTAATTGGACTTGAGCCTGGTCTTTAGGCCCAATTAACTGAGCTTAGGCTTATTTTGGCATTTTAGACCCACATTAAGCCCATATTTGGGCGTAACTAGGCCAACGCCCAAATTACAATGTCAAATTGATCGGAATTAATTTTACTCAATCGACATCTACGATGAAAACACAGAATTTGTCCTCAATTTCAATTTGAGACACATGTCAACTCTTAATTGGTCACAAATTGACGATTTTGGAATTCCATCATTAATTTAACAAATGACGTGACGGTCCGTGGTTGGTTCAAAATTTCTCCTCCAACAGTCACTTCGAATATATACAACATTCTTTTTTTTTTCTCTCTTTGAAGTCGGAGGTAGAGTACATGAAATGCTGTATAAGTTTCAAATTTGTCTTAAAGAAATTGTACCCTTGTGTGCCTAGAGAAGTCATCAACACACATTAGGACATACCATCCTAGGCTTTCAAATTGCATAGGATCCATAAGATCCAAGTGGAGGAGTTCTAAAATGCGATTTGAAACAGTATGAAGAATCTGTTTATGTGAGATATGAGTTTGTTTACCTATTTGACAATCTCCACATATAGGTACGTTGACAGCTTGCAATGGAGGAAGACCGGTTATAGCATTCTTGGCAATGGCCTTTTGGATAGTCCTCATACTCACATGTCTTAGGCATTTATGCTACGAAATCATCTCATTTTGACGAGAGAGATTACACACCTGAGAGTAATCGTTAGGGGATCAAAAATAGAAATTATCAGAAGATTAATACCTGTCATAACAAGTGCTTTATCATTGTCTGTGATAATACTGATAGAGTAAACTAACATACATCGAAAGAAATTAGAATCAATAAGCACTCTAATTACATTTAATTTGTGTTCTAAAACATGCATAGAAACAGTTTTTTGGGAAGGATTTTATGAACACATTACCCTTGATGAATCATTTCAAACACTGCTACATTTCCCGAATTCAACCTTCAATCTATCAATAGACCACCACAAAGACATTATCTACTATTCTCTAACTTGAATTGAGAGGTGAAATTTTTGAATTTGAGCTGGATTTGAGTGAGATTGAAGAGGGTTTGGAGGGTTTGAATTTCTACAGAGTTTCAGTTCTTAATCTGATTGCATGGATTGTAATTGAAGTTTAAACTTCAATTTATACTGAAATACCATGCACTAAGGATTAATACAACTAATGCCTCATTGAAATTGAAGTGGCATGATGTGTATTTTGAGTGGATTTTCCCAGTTTGAAATATGTTATTCAATTTTAATAAAGTTAATTTGATTAATTAATTTAAATTAAAAACTGATTTTTTAAAATTCAATTTTTAATTCAATTTTAGAATATCAAATTTACAAAAAATCTAAAATTCTAATTAACGAAATTACCAATTTTGAACCATTTTCAAAATTGAATAAAATTGAACAATTAATTAAACTAATTTAATTTAATATCAAATATCAAATATTATATTTCACCTCATCAAATATTTAATCATAATTAAAATATTTTTGAACTTTCCAATTTTGTTTAATTTGGACAAAAATTAAATGTTTCAATCATATCAAATACAATAATAGAAACCCTAATTGAATTTGAACACTTCAAATTCAAAACCCTAATTTCGAATCCCAATAATTCAAATTCAGTCCATTCAAATTCAATCAATTCACTAATTCAAGATAATTCTATGAGCTAGTAGAGGGACCTTATGGACCTATAGATTATGAGCTCGAACAATTTGAGATTAATTGGCTAAACTC
This sequence comes from Benincasa hispida, assembly GCF_027475165.1. NCBI lineage: Eukaryota > Viridiplantae > Streptophyta > Magnoliopsida > Cucurbitales > Cucurbitaceae > Benincasa > Benincasa hispida. Next base: position 34,099,860 of record NC_143487.1, on the reverse strand, counting down.
TTTAGACTGAATTAATCAATATTCGTTAACTATCGAGATACACCACTATAGCTCGATAGTTGCACTCTTCTCACTGTAGATATATTTCTATCCATTTTAACCATAATTGGTAAGTCGATCCTTCACAGGTCATTCGTATTTATGGCTAGGTTAAAATTACCGTTTTACCCCTACAAATACATATTGCTTCTGACGCTCCCACTAATCCTTCATTGAACAATTGGTTTATAGTTCAACTTATAAACCATGACCCTCTCAATCATGAGAAGGCGGGTCCCATTGTTCAAGACTAGGAATTAGCGCTTAAGAGAACAATCTATCTGCTAACTTTAAGTCGTGTAGGAGTGAATTCCATCTTGCAGAGCTGTCCCCAACTATCTATCCGGTCTTATCATTGAAATGGGAGGCTTATCGAATAGTGTTGTTGGACTACTTCACCTATACAGATCAAATGATAATCTCGAATAAACAGGAGTTCATAGTTAGCTCAAGATTAAGATCTAATTACCATAGGTAACTGAATATGAAATAGTCAGTTTTAGCAGTGAACGATTGTTATAAAGAAAAGTGACTATTTTGAGGTCTGGTCTTATGCAAACTCATTGTATAGGATGCCTACACTCACATGTCTCCACATGAATGATTTTGGGATCACATCATTTGTGTCAGTATACAAAATAGGCCACATCCAATAGTGTCACCAAGATGAGTTACCCAATCTCATCCATATACTTATAGACAATTTTGGCTATATACTAAAACTTGATCCTCTTTTATGTCGCCACATAAAGTTAAATTATTCATATTATAGCCATGGATTCGTTTATTGGATTTTTATAATAGAATGGAATATCAATAACAATTTATTGAAAAATACTCAATAATACTTTTATTGATAAATATAATATGTTAACAATATTTACGAACTGCAAGTTTAGGACATTCCCAATAAATACATCGGTCTTTATTAAATTCACATTCAGACCTTGACCATACAGTTGGCTAATATCGTTAAAGTTTGTAGTGAAACCTTCAACTAGCATAACATCACTTAGTGAAGAAAGACGGGGGTAATTGAGTTTACCCTTCCCAATTATTTTTTCTATAGCACCATCCCCAAAGGTGATAATACAACCTAAACTCACTCATTTTAGCTCTAAAATTTAGTCTCCTCTTTTTTCTTATGTCTTGTACTTTCACTCTCAAAGAACCAGTCTCATTTAGCAGAAGACGTGAAGAATGTAAAGACAAAATTGCACCTATTCTACACACTCTTAACTCTTCATTCATGTTTGAACATGTGTCCTTTTGAGAGCCATTTCTGAAATTATAAGGAACCTTGGTTGTGTTTGCAAGTCTAGGAAGTGATCCATATAACTGATGACAAAAATGTCCTTTATGATCTCATTTCTCACAATGATAACATATCCACTTCTGTTTGAAGGATCTACTGGCCTACCAATTTAGATTACTAGAGGAAGCTCCTAGTAAGTTGTATGATTCAGGGTTTTGTGCTCTAGCAAGCTCTATCATCTATTCTCTTTTGATCTAACAAATTCAGGATTATTTTGTGTTCCTGGTAAGTTGTATGATTCAACATTCTGTGCTCTGACAAACTCTATCTTTTATTTTTCTTTGTATTAAACCTATTGATTATACATGTTCCCTCTCTTGGATAATCCAAAACTAGAGATGTTTCTAGTTGCCTTCCCTTTTTGTCAAAATCTTATCCAGAATCTCAATGATAGAATTTAGCATCCTTACAGATTCACACACATCATCCTTCTCTAATTTGACCTTGTTTAGTTCACACTTCAAGTCAGCTATGGTGGACATAAATCTATGATTATCTGTCAACAAAACCTTGATCCTTTCTCTTTGAACATCTAGTATTTGCACACCATCTTTCCATTTATTGTATAGAGTATGATACGATGGATCAGAAGACATAAGATGAGATTAACTATTATCACTTGTCACAAAGAAATCATACTCGATATTTTCGTATGATAAGGGCCTTAACATCTTCTTCTGAATTACTATTTTCATTAGAATCATCATCAGATAGTGTCAGAACATAACTCTTATTTTGTTTCTTTAGAAAATTTGGGCACTCAGCTTGAAAATGTCTGTAACCCTCACACTCTCTACACTTGAAAGATTTTTCTTTGTGTACATCGTTGGTCGATCCAACTTTATCATTCTTCTTTAAATTGTGAGTCTTAAACAATTTTGAGAGAGAAGTATTTCCAGACTTAGAATTTCGAGAGCCATAGTTTCATGATCTCTTCTCAAATCGTTTAAGCACTCAATTGAATTGAGTTCTTAAAAGAATTATAATGAATTAATTTATTTTCACTATTTTTTCATCACTATTAAATTTTATTATACAATTTTTAATTCATAATTATTTTAGATTAATTAATAAAGATTAAAATTTCACTTCATAATTATTAGATTGATTGGGAAAAAATATTTTTCAAAAAGTCATTTTCATTTATACATTATTTCATAAGATTGTTTAAAATAAAACACTCATGTGTTTGGTTACATTTCCTCAAAAATATTTTTATATACAAGTTTGATTAGTATGCGATACACTTAAAGGGTTTCAATTATTTCAAATTGATATAAAACAAGACTAGTATAAACACTATGAACTGGTCGTTAGTTGGTCGCATAGTAGTTGTAGGAGTTGACTGCCAAAAGTAGTTGTTGGAACTAGTTGCTAGAGGTGATCACTGTCGAAATTAAACGTCAGAGGTGGTCTTCATAGGAGTTGGTCATAAAAGTAGTCGTTGGAGTTAGTCCTCAGAGTTGAATATCATAAGTAGTCATCAGAGTTGGTTGTCGATGGGTGGAGTCATTGAAAATATTACAAAGAGGAAAAATTAATTACTATAGCCATTTTTTGAACATATGCCCCTGGGTGAGTTATCTCATTCCAAATTGGAGCCTTAACAACCACTAAAATAAGAGCAATATGTAGGTACATTCAAGATGAAAAAATTTTTAAAAAAAAAAAGAAAAAGAAAAAATGAAAAGCTTTATATATAGCAAGCTGTGATTAGATAATTGGATAGGTTGGAAAAGTGTCGGCGTCTAAGATGCATATCCAAGTGTTTTTTGCCCTTAAAACAAAATTAATTGTTACCATACCTTTGCATCATTAATTCTTCTAATAGTTAAATTAAATATTTGAAGATGAAAGTTCATCCAAACGAATATAGTTCAGTAGCATATTAAATGTGTCAGCCATAAAAACTCTACCATATTTGGCAGAGCTAAGGATGGTTTATGCATTTTGTCGTCTCTTAAAGGGACTGGTGAATCAAATTGAGAATTTAACTATATTGGCAATAAGTTCATGGATAATTTTTAAAAAAAAACAAAAAAACAAAAAAACAAAAATCCAGAAAAGATAGGTTATTAAATTATTGCTGCCATTATTGTTTCCAGCCTCATCTTTTAAATACTGAGACCAATCACCAAAATTCAGTCCATCAATCCATCCAAAATCTCGTCGTCTAAAATAATCAAATGGCAAATTCTCTCTCACTTTACGAAAAAGAAATTATCAAAAGATCAACACAGAGAGCATTGGATATTGCAATTTTCTTCCTGTTGGTTTGTCTGATTGGTTATCGTGTGTTGTTGGTGTTCAAGCATGGCTTCTCCTATCTCCAAACCATTGCCTTACTTTGCGAAACTTGGTTTACTTTTGTCTGGTTTCTTGCCATCATCACCAAATGGAACCCCGTCGACTACAAAACTTACCCCCATCGCCTCCTCAAACGGTAAACAGTCTTTCCATTTCTCACATCTGTTTTGAATGACATTTGTTCTTTCGAACTGGTTATCAAATTGGATCTTAGCTTTTTTTTTTTCTTCTTTCGAGTAGAACAATTTGGGAGTTGGAATTCGAACCTTTAACTTTTAAAGAAGGAATAAAATAAAAAATAAACATTTTAATTTTTGAGTTTAAGTAGTTTATATATATATATATATATATAATTGAAGTTAATTTGGGGTATAAGAATTAGTGGGTGTCGTAGGGAGGTGGAAGTTCCAGCAGTGGATATATTTGTGACGACGGTAGATCCAGTACTGGAACCGTCGATAATAACGGTGAATACAGTGCTGTCTTTGATGGCGCTAGATTATCCCGCGAACAAATTGAGTTGTTATGTCTCAGACGATGGGTGTTCTGCTCTGACCTTGTATGCACTGAGTGAAGCGGTGAAATTTGCAAAGATTTGGGTACCATTTTGCAAAAAATATGAGGTTGAAGTTGGAGCTCCTTTTAGGTATTTCTTGAATGCCTCAACACTGCCTCATCTTCATTCATCTCCACAATTCCAAAATGATTGGCAAACTGTCAAGGTATGTACAATGATACAACACGACACAACCTAAATCCTTTATTTTATCTTCTTATATATATATATATATATATATGTATGTATATATGGGGGTTAAAATACAAGTGTGAATTTTTATTATTTATTTTGAAGTAGTATTTGTGGTTTATAAATATTTATTTAGTGTATTTATAGTATCAAATGTTATTATATTTTTTTTTTTTTTGTTATTTATTAGTACTTTTACTAAATCATATTCACATATTTATAATCCCTTATATGGAAATTATTTTGATTTCTTTACTAATTTCAAAAAGAAAAAAAAACCTATGTTGAACAAAATTTAAAATTTATTAAAACTTCTATGATTAAAATTTGTGGACGATAAGTGTGGGAATCGAATCTTTGGTCTTTAAAAAAGAACGTCATGTTAATTATTGTTGAGATAAATTTATTTTGTCATCACCTAATATAATTTTGTAATACATCATAGATAATTTTATTATTTTTTTATATAAAAAAAAGAGTTGAGAGTAAACTGATAAATGAATAACGAAGGTGGAGTATGAGAGACTGGAAAGGAAAGTGGAGGAAGCAAAACAAAACAGATTTGGTTCGCATGAGGATGGACTTGATTTGGCTGCTTTAGCCAACCTCCACACCAAAGATCATCCCACCATAATAAAGGTACTCCTCTCCTCTCCCTATTATTTCCCTGTCCCTTTCTTTTTCCTTTTGGGGAAAAATACAATGTACACAAGAACACAACCAAATAAACAAAAGCTAACTACCATTTTTAGCACCCACTCTTTTTATTTGATAAACCTCAAATTTTGGATTTTTATAAATATATCAATTTATCGCATAAATATATTAAAATTTTGGATTTTTATAAATATTTTGTAAAATTTATAATTTGTATGAATTAAATCTCCCAAGTTTTCATGAGTGAATTAATTTCACTATTCGTTATGATTAATTTAAGGGTGTTCATGGGTTGGATTGGGTTGAAGCACTTTTTAGACTCAATCTTCAACTCAACCCAAACAATCATTACTAAATAATGAACCCAATCCAACCTTGAAAAATTTGGGTTGAATTGGTTTTGATTACTGGGTCGTTATTTAATTTTATTTTAAAAAGAAGTAACATATTAATATCTAAAAGAATTTAGTTAATTATCTTCACCTATTGAAAGAAAATTAGCAAATTAATTTAAATTACATTATGAAAAAATTATTTTCGTATGTTTAGAAAAACTATTTTAAATTATTGGTGGACAATAAATAATCTAAAAGATTTATGAAATGAAGTGAAATTAAAATAAACACATGTATATATAATTGTATTGGAAGTAAAAAAAAATACTTTTTAATATTGATAATGATTAGTTCAATTTAGTTTGAGTTGACTCGGGTTATTTTTGGTGAACTTATGAACCAACCAAACCCATAATATTTTCATTTATTTGAACTGACCAAGTTAATTAATAACCTAACCCAAACCATACGAGTTGATTTGGGTTGATTGGGTTTTTCGAGTCATAAAGTTTTTTGAACATCCCTAATAATTACTATTGAAATATTCTATTGTCTATTTTGAAAATCCAAATTTAAAGAACTCTACACATACATTGATGCATGAATGATTGATTATTAGAATTCGTGCATGAATAAATTTCAAAGGTATAGTTCATAATAAACAGATTTAAATTGATTCAGTTCCCTAAGATATATTTTTTAAAATAAAAAGAGTATAATTGACAAAGTTACATATGATTGAAGCTCAAGGTCAAATTGATTCAATTGTATAAGGTTTTTATTTAATTTTGTCCCCCTCAAATTGAATTTGGGATAAAGATATTGACATGATCTTCGTTCCTTGAGATTGAAAGTTCAATCTCCTACTCCGCATTTGTGTTATACCAAAAAATAATATATATATATATATATATATATATATATATAACAAAATTATGAGTAGGTAAACATAATATAGTGCCATGTTTGATATAACTATTGTATGTACAGATATTATGGGAGAACAAAGATGTTTCAGACGAATTGCCACATTTAATTTATGTATCAAGGGAGAAGAGTTTAAAACATCACCATCATTATAAGGCGGGTGCTATGAACGTTCTGGTAATTCAAAAAATACTTTCATATATATAGCGGGATTTTCAAAAATAGAAAAATAAGGAAAACTATTTACATAAAATAGCAAAATTTAATCTTCTTTCATAGAGATTGATAGAGGTTGATAGAAAGTCTATCAATGTCTATCAGTGATAGAAACTGATGGAAATCTATTGATGATGTGTGATAGATGCTTATAGAAGTCCATCATTATCTATTAGTGGTTTTTTTACTATTTCTATAAATAGTTTGACATTTTTTATACCCATGAATATATCATGGTTATTTATATTTAGATGTTTTCTTTCTATCTTTCTTTCTTTTTTGCCTTTTAAATCAAGGTTTGAATAATTTAATATTGTAGACAAGAGTCTCTGGGATATTGACAAATGCTCCATACATATTAAATGTGGATTGTGACATGTTTGTCAATAACCCCCAAGTTGTTCTACATGCAATGTGTGTATTCTACAACTCCCAAAATGATTCGAAAGATATTGGATATGTTCAATCTCCCCAATGCTTTTATGATGGCCTCAAGGACGACCCTTATGGAAACCAACTCGTGGTCGTATACGAGGTAATTCTTCCTTTTCATTTTTTTCATTTATGTACATGTAATTTTTTTCCCCATATTTTGTAATTCAATAATTAAAAAAAGATACATACAATTAAAAGCAGTAGAATTAGACTACTTCCATAAATAGGATTCAAACCCAAAAGAATAAAATAGGCAGTACAAGAATAAAATAATTGCATATATAGATAAAAAAATGGTAAAAGATTAAAAAAACTCATTCCTAACCACCATTTTGTTCGCTTCTTCCCGATTTTCTCAAATTAAAAGTCATCACTAATAGCAGCTATCAGTGATAACTACTGAAAGCTGCTATCAGCTGCTATCGTTGATAGTTTCTATCAATTGCTATCAATGATAGTTGCTATCAACGATAACTTTCAATTTTAGAAAAATTAATACAATCTTGAAATATTAATTTTTAATTTGTTATCAATTATTAGTAGCTATCATTGATTCACTTTCATCAATTGGAATCAACGATGAAATATTACTATTTAAGACTATCAGTGACTATCAATGATAAATTTATAAATAGTGATCAACTTTGAAAGAAGATCAACAACTTTTATTACCATGGTAGTTATCACTAATAATCTTTTATCATGGCTATCACTGATAGCAGCTATCAGTTGTTATCACTGATAGACTTTCATCAATTAGAATTAACCTTGAAATATCAACACTTAAGGCTATCAATGATAGACTTCTATAACTGGTTACCACCTTTGAAAGAAACTTGATATATAGATATCACCTAAGTTTTATCACTGATATCAATAACATCATTCATATTGTGGTTATTAGTGATAGCTTCTTTCACTGATAACATCACTAATAAGATGCTATTAATGATCTCACTGATATCATGCTATCAGTGATAGTTCTCTATCACCGATAATGTGCTATCAGTGGTAGCTTCTATCACCGATAACGTGCTATCTGGTAGCTTCTATCATCGATAACATGCTATTAGTATTAGCTTCTATCACTGGTAACATACTATCAGTAGTAGATTCTATCAATCATAGCCACTGAATACCTTTTTGCCCTTTTCTTGTCCTTCCCAAACATTTATAAATCCATTTTCTTTTCGATGATAGCTTCTACCACTGATAAACATGCCATTAGTGATAACTTCTAGGCATTCCATTTACATTTTAGTTCGAGATTCAACTTTATTGATTAAATTCACTAAGTTGGCTATCAATGATAGATTTCTATAAGTGGCTATTAACTACGAAAATACAATCAAAGATTAAGCTATCAATTATAGAAAATATTAGTGACTATCACTAATAGACTTTCATGTGCTATTTATATTTATTATTTGTTATAATAATCAAAATTGATGATTGGTTTGTTGGTGTTAAGTCACTTATGAATTGAGTACTTTCAAGTCCAAGGAAAGAAGCAAAAATCGGATAAAAAAAACTAAATTAAAAAAAAAAGGGAAGAAGTAAAAACAGAGAAAATAAAATGAAAAAATGGAGGGAATAAAAAGACTAGATTAAAGATGTACAACAAAATAAGACAAAGAAGGGCGAAATTGGAAATTAAAAAAAAAAATCAAAGATTGATAGTTAACTCATCCATATTTATAAATATTTTAAAGATACAATATATTTTAGATTTTTTCTCTTATTCTTCAATCAATTATAAATATCCTTTTCATTTTTGAGTTCCAACATTTCAAAAGTTTGATGGGTACTTTATATCCAATTATTCATTACGTTAGTCAAACTCATATAATTGTTTAATAATAAAAGTTTTAATATATTTTACCGACTCAATATATTCATAATGTTTTTAAATTTGCGACCAATAGATTTGGGACAGTGAATTTTGGTTGAGAGCCTGTCTATTATTTTTATTTATTTATATTATATTGATCACCCTTAAATTTTGATTTATATCAATTTATTAAATCGTAAATTAATAATTATATTAATTTAAATCCTAAACCTTTATTAGTGTATCAAATTACACACTCTCTTTCAAATTTAGTTTGAAGAATGTTGTGGAAAACATTTAATTTTTTCAACTAAACTTGAAATTGTTAGGTGTGAATCAACTCAAAACATTTATTAAAATTATATTTAGAAACCATTAATGTTTTGATTCTTAAATGTCGGTAAACTTCTTCCAATGTCTATATAACAAGATGCACGATATTAATTTATATATGGACAATTTTCAAAGAAATCTTAAACCAAGAATCTAAAATTGATTTACTTTAGAAAGTTAATGAATTTAATTGATAAAATTATAGATCTCACATGATCTTTATCCAAACAGTACATAATGAAATGTTTAGTTAACTTAATACACTTAAAAAAATTGAGGGTTTATATTGATATAATTATTAATTTATGATTTGAATTGATACCATTTCAAAGTTTAGAGATATTTTTTTATATCATCTTTTAGTTCAATAACAATACATGCGAGATAGGAGATTAGGATAAGAGTATATACTATACTCAAGATTAATGTGTAGCATATGTTTTATAGTACTTCGCACGTGGGATCATGGGACTTCAAGGACCATTCTACAGCGGGACTGGGTGTTTCCATAGACGAAAAGTCATATATGGCCAATTTCCTCACCACACTACACATTTTATGGACGGTAACTTTTGCATAGTTGAATTTTAATTTATATAATGTTAATCTTAATTGAATCTCATGGACAAAAATATTGTTTTTAATCCTCTTGTAGGAAAAGCCTCCGAACAAGAAATAATGAAATCATTTGGATATTCAAAAACTTTTGGAAAGTCAGCAATTTATGCTTTTGAAGAAACCACATGTGGCCATCTTCCAAAAGGCCCTTTGAGCAATAATCTTGAAGCTGCCAACCAAGTGGCTTCATGTGGCTATGAGATCGGCACTACTTGGGGTTCCAAGGTTTCTTTTTGACTCCCTATTATTATGGTTATGTTTGAATAAATCTTTTCAGGTTATTTTCAAATAGAAGAAAATAAATGTATTTATTTATGAATATGATAAAATATCACTATTTATTAATGATAGACTACGATAGATATTGATAGAAGTATATCGTGGTCTAGCGTCTACTTATAAATGTCTATGCGATCTATCACAGATAGATAATGCCATTTTATTATACCTGAAAATAATTTTAGGCAATTTTACCATTATAGACAATTACCCATCTTTTTAATGAGATCAGCATTTTTTGTTTGAAATTCTTTTAGTAAAATTTCAAAAACAATAACAAAGTTGAAAACATATTTTGAGAGAGTAGATAATAAAACAATAAAAATGAAGTAACTTTATGTTTTCTATTTTTAAAAATTGTGTGTGTGCAAATTTATTCATAATGAGTTAGAACTTTTATATTATTGGCCAATTGGCAAATATTGATTACCAAATAGGTCGTAAATGATTACGAAATGAGGTTTTAGGTAAAAATTATCGAGTGATGGATCCTACTATTTGTATTCAAATTACAAATTAAAAATGTGTGTTTGATTGAATCTCAGATAGGGTGGATGTATGGATCTACAACTGAAGATGTACTAACAGGCTTAGTGATTCAAAAGAGAGGGTGGAGATCAATTTACATTGCATTAGATCCTCCAGCATTCTTAGGATGTGCGCCTTCACAACTTGTTGCTTCATTAACTCAACAGAAGCGATGGGCCTCTGGCTTACTCCAAGTTTTATTCAGCAAACATTGCCCTATTTTTGCTACTCTCTTTGGGAAACTCCAATGGAAGCAATGTGCAGCCTACTTGTGGATTCTCACTTGGGGCCTTCGTTCCATTCCAGAGCTTTCTTATGCATTACTTCCACCCTATTGTCTCATCACTGACTCCTCTTTCTTCCCTACTGTAAGTACAAACCATTATTATCTTTCTATGTGCCATGGTTTCTTGAAACATGAAGTAGAAAGTGAGTAAACTCTTAATTTTTACTCACTTTTTACAAACCATTATGTGTCATGGTTTCTTGAAACATGAAGTACAAACCATTATATTTTTTAAAACATTAGTTGAAAGTATAGATAACAAAACCCATAAACTTATCGTGAAAGTAGTGCTTATATGCTTAATTTTTACATTTCTAAAACAAAAATCCAAAAGATTATTAAACGTGGCATAAATAGTTATCAAACGAGAGCTTAATAATATATATGGAATATATTAATTCATAGATATTGAAAGCAGAATGGTCGGATGATGATTTTATTACATAAGTTAAACATGGGTCCACGTAAAACTAATTAACAATTACAAGAGTAACCCATATGTTCAATAAAGATTGTGAGATTTTTTCATCATCCGTTGACATGTAAGTAAATCTCTTATAATATCGTTTTTTCTAAAAACCTTCCACCCATAAATTAGGAGGGTTAAAGTATTTGGTTGATTTAGTTATATGTTGCGATTGCATATATGCAGGTGGAAGAGAGAGCAATCTTGATCCCAATTTCTCTCTTCATCATTTATAACTCTCAACAGTTGTTACAATACAAAGAAACAGGTCAATCAATAAGAGCTTGGTGGAATAACCAAAGAATGGGAAGAGTAAACACAATGTGTGCATGGTTATTTGGAGTGTGGAATGTGGTTCTAAAACTTTTGGGTGTAAGAGAAACTGTATTCGAAGTAACAAAGAAAGAGACAGGTTGTGAGGCTGATTTGGGACATTTCACATTCGATGAGTCTCCAATGTTTGTGCCGGGGACGACCATTTTGTTACTCCAACTTATTGCTTTACTTATGAGCTTCATAAGGCCGCCCAAGAGATCAGGAAGCTCAGTGCTTGAGGTGATTTGTAGTGTATGGTTAGTTTTATGCTTTTGGCCATTTTTAAAAGGAATGTTTATGTTTGGTAAAGGAAGATCTTATGGACTTCCTTTCTCTACCATATACAAATCAGGTGCCTTTGCGTTGTTGTTTGTGCTTTTATGCCAAACAACAACCATGATTTAACTTAAGAGTTTTCAATTTTGTAATAAGTTGAATGATATGTGTTTCGGCCGATAGATTATTTAAACTTTTAAATTCTTGATCGAAAATACATTTATATATGTTCAATGTTTGTCTAAGTCTATTTATTTTATTGATTGTGACCTCTTTTAAATGAGGTAACTCTCTTCTATTCAAGGATTAAAATAACAATGTCGATATTGATATCGAAATCTCAATTTTATAGATATATTGATAAAACTTCGATATCAACATATATTTCTACAACTCATTAAGATTATAGAATTTATTTAGATTATAATTACAACCTAAGCGGTGCTATTAAAAAAAATGCTTGCTTCTTCTTTCAATTACAACCTAATTTCAACTCTATTGACTCTAACAAAATTATAAACTCTTAATCACACATTAAGACCTATAAACAAAGAGCCAATTACAACAATTTCAACTTAAATTGAAAGAAAATCTAATGCCAAAACTGTAAAATATCCATATCAACACCATTTTTTATAAAACTTATGAAAAACACCCACAAGCTAAAATCAATATAAATTGAGTGCTTAAAACATGCCCACAAGCTAAAATCAATATAAATTGAGTGCTTAAAACATGCTTTGATACCAATTAATGGTGTTGACATTCAACATGCAGAAGCACTTAGGATCATAAGCACTCTAACAACATCAATTTTAGCAAATAAGCATGCATGTTCATAGTTTTCAGAAATTAGAGTTCATAGAAGAAACTTTTGTAGAACCTTTTCAAAGCTCCAATCTCCAGTTGAATTCTTCCCCAACAGCATGCAGAACACCATAAGTGTCTTCTCTACTATCTTCTGACCTTAGATTAGAATGTGGAATCCAAAATAAGAAGAACGTTGAGAAAATTTTAAGAATCGGAAGAGTACTCTTGTTAGGAAGAAGAACCCTTTCTTCTTTCAAAATTCAACATGCATCAGCCAACCAAATGAATTAAAGACTCCTTTTATTTACAAAACAAACTCATGCAAGTTAAAAATACCAAATTTTGACACGAAATCAATCATGAGGATGTGGAATTAAGAGGTAATTTTTCTAAGTGGTAGAAGTGGAAAAATCCCACTTTTCTAATTTTCATTTTAAATTGAAATTTCACAAAATAATTATTTAAAATGAAAATCAACTTTTGAATTTCATAAATTCTGATTTTAATTTTAAATAAAATTAATTCAAATAATTATTTTTAAATAATTAATTAAAAATTTAATTAATTAATTAAATTTAATATCAAATATTAAATTAATAAAACACCAATTCCACACATAAAATCCTATTCATGTATTAATATTTAAATCAAATTTATATATTTTTCAACATTCTAGTTTCGTTTAATTCGATAATTAAACGTTCAATTATATCATATACAATTAATAATTTCTTCAATCCAAATTTGAACGTTTCAAATTTTCTCATCATACTATTCTAAGGTCTAGTCCATTTATGAGCTAGTAGGGGAACCTAATGGATCTACAGGTTATGAGCTCCAATGATCCGAGATTAATTGGCTAAACTCTTTTAATAAAATTTACTAACATTCTTTAACTATCAGGTCACTCCACTAAAGCCTAATAGTTGCACTCTTCTCATTGTAGATATATTTCAGTCCACTTGATTTAACCACGATCAGTAAGTCGATCATTCACAGGTTATTCGTATTTACAGTTGGGTCAAAATTATCGTTTTACCTATGTAATATATCTTACTTTTTAGGTCTCCATTGATCGACTAATGAACAATTGGTTTATGGTCAAATAAACCAAGTCCCTCAAAGTCATAGAGAGGGCGGGGCCCATTGTTCAAGATTAGGAGTCAGTACTTAAGGGAACAATCTATTGGCTAACCCTGAAAACGGGTAGGAGTGAGTTCTATCTTACAAGACTATGTCCTCATCTATCTACTTGGTCTTACCCCTAAAATGGAAGGCTTATTGAGCAGCGATGTTGAGTCACTCTCACCCATGCAGATTAAAGTATAACCCCAAATAAAAAAGAGTTCATAGTTAGCTCAGAATTAAGATCGAATTACTATAGGTCATCGATTTGGAATAGTTAGTTTTAACAGTAAATGAAGTTATAAAAAAAAAGTGACTACTTTGTGGTCTGCTCTTATGCAAACATCTTTTGCATAGGATGCCCTTACTTACATGTCTCCACATGAATGATTTTGGAATCACATTGTTTGTATCAAATACAAAGCGAGCCACATCCATAGTGTCCCCAAGGTAAAGTACTGAATTTTATCCTTATACTTATAGACCATTTTGGCTATATACTCCAATCTAATCCTCTTTTATGTCTCCATATAAAGTTCAAGTATTCATGCTATAGCCAAGGGTTTATTAGTTTATTGTATTTCTGCTCTTACAAGTGGAATTCACATATTCAATAACATCTTTACTGAATAAACCTCAATCATTTTTATTGCAAATAGAATATGTTTAATGTTTACAAACTACGAGTTTTAAGACATACAACCCAACACAAAAACTAGAACATTCAACATCTAAAATGCAGAACATTTACCCACCATACTCTGAATTAAATTTTGAAAATAAAATTTAGAGACTCGAGATGACTCTGATACCAATTGAAGGGATTAGAATTCCCCACAGTGGAAGTAATTGGATGCCATGTGTCTCTAAGTTCGTTTTACAGAACATTGTAATTCAAAGAGATGGAAATATTTGATCGATATGGCAATCCTAGAGGAGGTGAATAGGGTTTAATTAAAGTTTTTTTCTAAATTAGCCCAATTAAACTAATTAATATACTTTTTATAAATAATAAGAAAAATTCAATTTATGCAACAAATAAGATGACAAAAAGTGTGATAATTTAATTCTATCAAATTTTATCAAATAAATAAGAACAAACTAAAAAATACAATAAATTTCTTAAATTAATTGCAAAAATAAAAAGGAAAGAGTTAGAGAAGAAGACACCGTAATTTTTATAGTGGTTCGGTCAAACTCGACCTACTCCACTCTCCAAGCGCCTCTTGGAAATTTGAATAAAATCTTTCCGACTCATTCCACGGATTAGAGCCCAACCGTTACACCACCGCTCCTTTACGGGTTCAAGAGCAAACCCGATCCTTTCCACGGTTTAGGATCAAACCATTACAAATGTTTGAATTTTTTAAGAACACAATACAACTCTCACTGGAGTGGATATACAAGTTTAAGCACTCAACAAATTTATCCTCACAATACAATAACACTCTCTCAAGAATAAGATGAAAAGAAAAATAATTGGGAGCTTAGAGAGAGCAACAATGGAAACTTTTGAGTTTTGGAGGATTATGAAATGTAAAATTTGGAGAGGAAGATGGTTTATAAAGAGATGGAAAGGAAAAAGATTGAATTTAAATTGGACCATTAGATTTGTATTAAAAAAAAATGAATGGTGAAGATTAAAAGAAATTAAAAGAAAAATAAGAAGATAAAATATAATAAAAATATACATTTTTTATTTTTCAATCTGAAATTTTCAAACGGTAAAAAACATATATAAAAAATATAATAATAATAATAATAAAAAGTTAAAGGT
Source organism: Benincasa hispida (assembly GCF_027475165.1). NCBI lineage: Eukaryota > Viridiplantae > Streptophyta > Magnoliopsida > Cucurbitales > Cucurbitaceae > Benincasa > Benincasa hispida. Next base: position 34,084,237 of record NC_143487.1, on the reverse strand, counting down.
AAAAAAAAATGAAATATATATATATATATATATATTTTAAAAAAAACTTTCAACGGCAGGAGCATTTAATGCTTTCTGGATTTTTTTTTTTTTTATTTGAAAGAATTTGACACTTTTTTTTAATAAAATAATATATATATAATATTTTAAATAACCAAAAGCCCCACGTGTCACTCTCCCAAACTTCACGTGTCGTTGCCGGATTGGTCATTTTTTGATAAAATTTGTTTCGGTCATAACTTCTTCGTTTTACTCCGATTTGAGCGATTCAAGATGTGTTGGAATCATCATTCCGAGCTCTACGCTATGGACATATTAAAACACTAAAATTTTCAGTAATTAAAAATTGAGTTTGTTATCATCAAAATATTGATTAATTAATTGATTAAAATTAATTAATTTGAGATTAAGGGCCAAAAAACCAACAATCTCCCCCTTTTTTATGATGAAAAACCATTCGAGAAAAATAGCTTGAAATACATGTAAACCATATGTAGCACATAATAAAATTCAACATATCACCATAAAGATCATTCTTGAAATTCACTCAAAAAATAAATTCTCCCCCTAATTAATACAATGAAAATCATAACAAATTTATAGCATATTTTTTTTAAACTTCTCCCCCTTTGGAATCATCAAAAAGAATAATTAAGAAAAATTTAGAACTACATAAATGTTTCCCTTAAAAACATGGACATAAATTTAGCACAACTCCCCCTAAGAATATTAACACATGCTTTCCATATCTCCCCCTATCAAAATGCCTTCTAAAAGATTTAACAAGTAAAATTATAAAATCAAGAGACATCACAACGAATAATACCGAGCTCAAGCCTATTTTTGTAGAAGTTTGCTTCATTCAAAGGCTTGGTAAAAATATCCGCTAATTGATTATTAGAACCTACAAATTCGAGAGTAATATTATCATTTTGCACATGCTCTCTAATAAGGTAATGCCTAATATCAATATGCTTAGTCCTTGAATGATGTATAGGATTTTTAGTCAAATTAATAGCTCTAGTATTATCACAAAATATAGGCACATTATCAAACTTTAATCCAAAATCACAAAGAGTTTGTTTCATCCAAAGAATTTGATCACAACAACTAGCAACTGCAATATATTCCGCTTCGGTAGTGGATAAGACAACCGAATTTTGCTTTTTACTAAACCAACAAACTAAGGAACTACCAAGAAATTGACAAGTCCCACTAGTACTCTTATGGTCAAGTAAACTACTCGCAAAATCGGCATCGGAATATCCTACGAAATTAAATTCAACATTTCTAGGATACCATAAGCCTAAATCAATAGTACCAAACAAATATTTAAAAATTCTTTTAACGGCACGTAAATGTGATTCCTTAGGACAAGATTGAAATCTAGCACAAAGACATACACTAAACAGAATATCGGGTCTACTAGCGGTTAAATAAAGTAAAGATCCAATCATACCTCTATAAGTTTTTATATCCACACACTTACCTTTTTCATCCTTGTCAAGCTTAGTGGATGTGCTCATAGGAGTTTTTGCAAGTTTACCTTCATTGAATTTGAACCTTTTGAGAAAATCCCTTGTGTATTTTTCTTGACTTATGAAAATACCATCCTTGAGTTGTTTGATTTGGAGTCCAAGGAAGAAGCTAAGTTCTCCCATCATACTCATCTAAAATTCACTATGCATACACATAGAAAGTTCTTCACACAAAGATGGATTAGTAGAACCAAAAATAATATCATCCACATATATTTGTACTAAAAGCATATCATTTTCTTTAGTCTTAATAAAAAGAGTAGTATCAATTTTATCCATTTTAAATCCATTCTCAAGCAAGAAATTATTAAGTCTATCATACTAAGCTCTTGGAGTTTGTTTTAAGCCATAAAGAGCCTTTTTCAACTTATAGCCATGATTAAGAAAATCAAAACTTTCAAACCCTGGAGGTTGTTCTACATAAACTTCCTCTATGATATAACCATTTAAAAATGCACTTTTCACATCCATTTGATACAAAATGAAATTCTTATAAGAAGGAAAAGCAAGTAACATTCTAATAGCTTTTAATCTAGCAACGAGTGCAAAAGTTTCTTCATAATCTATTCCTTCCTCTTGACAATAACCTTGAGCTACAAGTCTAGCTTTATTTCTAATGATATTTCCATTTTCATCCATTTTATTTCTAAGGACCCATTTAGTTTCAATTATAGAAGCATGAGAGAGCTTAGGGACTAACTCCCAAACTTTATTCCTTTCAAATTGATTTAATTCTTCTTGCATAGTTAAAATCCAAAATTCATCATTTTCGGCATCTTTAAAACTTTTTGGTTCAATTTGAGAAAAAAAAGCAAGATTATTAAACATATTAAGAGAGGAACGAGTTTTCACACCTTATTCGGGATCACCAAGGATTAATTCTTTGGGATGGGAAGGAGCATACCTCCACTCTTTAGGCATGGAAGAAGAACCAACTTTGTTCTTTTCGATTAAGCTCACCTCTTGCTTACTTGAAACAATTTCCTTGCCTTTGTCACTGTAGAAAATAACAAGTTTTTTAAGTGGTTTTTTATTGGTTTTTTTGGAAATTTACAGGCCGAATGACATTATCGTAATTATTGAGTAGTGACATTTTCGCAATTATCTCTTCTTCTTAAAAAATAGGGCAGTATTTTGTGTAACTCCTTTTTTAGACAGAGCACAGCAGCCGCAAGGGAGGAGAAACAGCCGCCTGGGTTTCTTTTCCGGTTGAAAAGTCGCCGCTGAAGAGAAGTCGAACGAGGGAGCCGCCTGAGAGCATTCAACATTGACAAGCTGCCTGTGTGTAAAGATTCGAAGGCCACCGGTGCATTTCCGCGAAGAAGAGAAGCGGCCGAACGTGGGCCTGTCGGTGGGCGACCACGATCTGGGCTGTCCGATTCCAAGCAAGTGGGCGGCCGTTCGTTGGGCGGTCCGGTCTAAGAAGTTCGTCGTGGAGGTTGCTTCTGGTAGAAGTGAGAGAGGCGCGGGTCTGCGCGTGGTTTGCTGGTCAAAGGCGATAGCACACTGTTTTTGGGATGTTTTTGCAACAGGTTGTGCTCAGTTTTCAAAGGCGACATTTGTGTGGGGATCTCTCGGTATCAGTGGATACAAAAAATTACAGATTGGTGATTTCGTTGATTATCTGTAATTTGTAAAATTCCTTTATTGCTCATTAATAAATTAATTCAAGCTGGTTCTCAAAGTGGATGTAGACCAAACTGGTCGAAACACTATATATCTTGGTGTTCTTTACTGCTTTCGATTTATTTCTGCTGATTGTTTGCGTTCTGTTTGGCCATCTAAGTTAAGTTCAAAAACTCTCACAAATGGTATCAGAGCTCCAGTTGATCCAAAGAGGTTGTGTGGTAGTGTGTGCTGGCATATTCTTTGTTCAGAAGTTTTTGTTGGAATTAATTTGATAGATGGCTTTGATATCTACATGATTCAAAGTTGTTAAATTTGATGGGAAAGGTGATTTCGGGTTATAGAGGAAAAAGATTAAGGCTATTTTGGTACAACAAAAGATAGCCAAAATATTAGACGAAGATAACCTTCCACCAACAATAACAGAAGTTGAAAAAAGGGATATGGATGAGATGGCCTATTCGATGATAAATCTGTATCTGCCAAATGGAGTGCTTAGGCTAGTAGATGAGGCCACTACAACAGCGGAGTTGTGGAAGAAACTGGAAAGTCTTTTTTTGACTAAGTCCTTGCCAAATAAATTATATCTAAAGGAGAAATTCTTTGGATATAAGATGGACTCAAGTAAAGGCTTAGAAGAGTACCTAGATGAACTTCAGAAGATTATAGTTGATCTCAATAACATCGGTGAGAAGATGTCGGATGAAAATCAAGCATTTATTCTTCTGAATTCTTTGCCAGAATCGTATCGAGAAGTTAAGGCAGCTATTAAATATGGACGGGATTCATTGTCCATGGATATAGTGTTTGATGCCTTGAGAACTAGAAATCTCGAGATTAAAAAGGAACGAAAGAATGGAGAGTTCCTCATGGCCAGAGGCAGAAATAAGAAAAAGAACGAAAAAGGAAAAGAGTCGAGATCCAGGTCGAAATCAAAGGGGAAAAGCAAAAAGTGTTTCCTATGTCATAAAGAAGAACACTTTAGAAAAAATTGCCCTTTGAATAAGAGCGATGAAGCATCAAGAAGCAAACATGTAGGGGATTTTAGTGCAGCAAATATTACTGATGGGTATGATTCAGCATAGGTTTTGATGGTGTCCAGCAAGGACATTCAGAATGCATGGATCATGGATTCAGGGTGCACGTTTCACATGACTCTTAATCGGGATTCTTGATTGATTTTCAGGAAAATGATGGGGGATCAGTTCTGCTTAGTGATAATGGTACTTGTGATGTAAAAGAAATTGGGTCAGTTCGAATTGCAATACATGATGGTATGATCAGAATTCTTACAAATGTAAAATATGTTCCAGAACTCAAACGAAATCTAATTACTTTGGGCGAATTAGATGGAGCAGATTATTCTTATAAATCTGAGAATGGAGTTCTGAAGGTTATCAAGGGTTATTTGGTTAAGCTGAAGGGGACCTTGAGGAATGGTCTTTATGTGTTGGAGGGTACTGCAGTTTCAGGTAGTGCTGCTATTGCATCTGGAAAAGAAACAGATAAATCTATGTTATGGCATAACAGATTGGCTCATGTGAGTGAAAGAGGTCTGCAAGCTCTTTCACAACAAGGTTTGCTTGGAGGAGTTAAAGACATTGAACTTCCATTTTGTGAACATTGCATAATGGGAAAGTCTACCAGAGTAAAGTTTGGGAAAGGGAAGCATTCTACTAAAGGAACTTTAGATTATATTCATTCAGATTTGTGGGTCCTACAAAGGTACCTTCTATGGGAGGTTTGAGATACTTTATGTCAATCATTAATGATTTTTCAAGAAAAGTGTGGATGTATCCATTAAAACAGAAGGATGAAGCTTTTGGAAAATTTCTTGAATGGAAAAAGTAGGTTGAGAATCAACAGGTAGAAAGGTAAAATATCTGAGGATAGACAATGGTTTAGAATTTGTGAATAAAAAATGTGATAAACTTTGCAAATCTGAGGGAATTACGAGGAAATTCCCTGTTACGTACACTCCACAGCTGAATGGTTTAGCTGAGAGATTCAACCGAACAATTGTGGAGCGTACAAGATGTCTCTTGACAAATGCTTCATTATCGTTGAAATTTTGGGGGGAAGCTGCCCAAATAGCCTGTTATCTTATTAATAGGAGTCCGTCTTCCGCTTTAGGCCTAAAGACTCTTCAGGAGATATGGACAGGAAAAGCTCCAAGCTTGGATCATCTCAGAGTGTTTGGATGTTCAACTTATGCTCATGTTAAGGAAGGGAAGCTGAACAAGAGGGCACTGTATGTTTATTGGCTATCCTCAGGGTGTTAAAGGATATAAACTTTGGTGCTTGGAAGAGGGCAGAAATAAATGCATTATCAGCAGAGATGTGACTTTTAATGAAACAGAGATGCCATTTCATGTCAAAGAGCAGCAGAAACAGCAGACAGTTGATCAGGTTGAGGCATAGGTTAGAATTGATTCTAAAGCACAACCATCAGTTAGTTCAGGTAATTCCAGTGATCAGACATCCAGTTCTGATGGTAGACAACCTCAACTGCAGAGGACTTTGATTGATGAGGGAGCTTTTGGTGAAGAAAGCTCAAGTGGCAGTGACCTACAGAACTATCAGCTTACACGCGTGACAGGCCTCAGCGGGTGAGGCAAGCTCCTACGAGGTATGGTTATGCTGATTTAATTGCTTTTGCTCTTACTTATGCAGCTGACAGTATTGAAGTAGAGCCTCTTACTTTTGAGGAGGCTATTGTATCTGATTCGAAGGAACAGTGGAAGGATGCTATGGAAGCAGAGTTGTTCTCGTTGCAGAAGAATCAGACATGGTCATTGGTTCCAAAGCCTCCTAATCAGAAACTCATTCAGTCAAAGTGGATTTATAAAATCAAGCCAGGTACAAGAGGTGATAGCAAGCCTAGGTATAAGGCTAGACTGGTAACCAAGGGTTACACTCAAAAGGAGGGAGTTGACTTTCATGGGATTTTCTCTCCGGTGGTGAGGCATTCGTCCATTCGATTACTTTTATCTATTGATGTTCACTTTGATATGCTTGTTGAACAGATGGACGTTACCACAACTTTCCTTCATGGTGAATTGGAGGAAGTGATCTACATGACTCAACCTAAGGGCTATGAGGTGAAAGGAAAGGAAAACATGGTTTGTCATCTTCATAGGTCCATTTATGGATTGAAGCAATTGCCGAGACAATGGTATATCAGGTTTGACACCTTTATTCTGAAGCAGGGGTTTCACAGGAGCTCATATGATGTCTGCGTGTACTGGAATCTATCTCAGAAAGGTACATATACTTATCTATTTCTGTATGTAGATGATATGATTCTGGTGTCCAAGGATTATTCTGAAATCTGTGATCTCAAGAAACGATTAAGTAGTGAATTTGAGATGAAAGATTTAGGTGAACTAAAAAGAATCCTAGGCATGGATGTGAAAAGAGATAGGGAGAAAGGTTTGTTAACCATTTCGCAGGAGAGTTATGTGCAAAAACTGCTTGAGAAGTATAATATGTCTGGTTGTAAGGCAGTTTCAACACTCTTAGCATCTCATTTTAGGCTTTCTTCATCTCAGTGTCATATTACTGAACAAGAAAGGTTAGAGATGGCTAATATTCCCTATTGTAATGTTGTTGGAAGTATTATGTATTTGATGATTTGTACTAAACCTGACTTGGGATATGCTATGAGTATGATAAGTAGGTTTATGTCAAATCCTGGAAGGAGCATTGGAGTATGACAAGTTTAGGTTTTGTTGAGGAGTTCTTGGAGCGGAGAAATTATGAGAAAAACCATTTTCTTCACAAAAAGTTTCAAAAGCATTACTATCAAATTCTCCTCCATGATCCCTCCTAATTTTAGAAATCAAAAAACTTTTTTCATTTTGAACTCTTTTTGCAAAACTAGAAAAGCTTTTCAAAGCATCATTGTTATGTTTTAGCATCAAAACCCAAGTAAACCTTGAAAAATCATCAACTATCACAAAGGCATAATAGTTCTCTCCAAAACTAGCAATTCTAGAAGGTCCAAATAAGTCCATGTGTAATAGTTGAAGGGGTCTAGTTGTAAAGATCACATTTTTAGATTTGAAAGAGGACTTAGTTTGCTTACCCATTTGACAAGCATCACAAACTTTGTCTTTTTCAAATTTAAATTTGGGAAGACCTCTAACCAAAGAATTCTTGGAAATATTTGAAATTAAGTGCATGATAGCATGTCCTTGTCATAACCAAGAATCATTATGCATAGCCGATAAACATTTATCATTAATAGGACAATCATTCAAATCAATCGTATAAACATTTTCATCTCTATTTCCAACAAATATAACTTTTCTATCACTAGCATTTTCAATGATGCAATTCTTTTTATCAAACACAACTCTAAAGCTTTTATCACACAATTGACTAATACTAAGTAAATCATGCTTCAAACCATCAACCAAAAGTACATTTTCAATTAAAATAGAAGATTCATTACCTATACTACATTTACCAATTATTTTACCTTTTTTGTTGTCACCAAAAGTTACAAGACCTCCATCCTTTTTGGAGAGAGAGGCAAACTTGGATGAGTCTCCCATCATGTGCCTCAAGCAACCACTATCCAAGTACCACTTGTTTTTCTTAGAGACTTTCAAACAAACCTACAAACACAAATGTTCAAGTTTGATTCTTTGGTACCCACACTTGTTTGGGTCCTAGATGGTTAGCATTGACAAATTTGGGAGTCCATTTCATTTTTGCATAGACATTTAAGGCATTGGATTTAGACAAGTAACAAAAATAAGTTGTATGTCCAAACTTGCCACATGAGAAACAAACAACATTATGCAAAGATTTATCTCTTACAACAAATTTATGCATTCTACTTTTCTTGGAGAAATTATTCCTTGGAGCATTGTGAAACTTTGCATTTGAGAAAAATTTCTTCTTGGAGAAGTAGTATAAGCATATTTCAATTTAAAACATTTAGGTCTAATATGGCCTTCAACACCACAATAATGACATATAGGCACAAAGTTAGATTTAACATGCTTAGACACAACCTTAGGCATATTGAGCTTAGACATATTATGAGATGCTTTAACAAAGATAGTTTTAGAACTTGAAGGAGTAGAACATTTATCAATATAGCCCAAACCTCTTTTATCACCAAAAGGCTTGCCTACTTCAATTATCTTGCCTAATCTTTGAGCACCTATTGTCAACTTTTTAATATATTCTTTAGCCTTATCAAGTACTTGCAAAGCACTAAATTCCTTTTCTTTGAGTAATTTAATCAAATTATCTTTTTCATAACTATCATGCTCAAGAAATTTAACTTTGTCAAGCAAGGAATTTTTCTCATCACAATCAAAAGCATGCTTGTCACAAGAAATATTCATTTCATCAATATGCATAGCATCATGCTCATTCTCTTTTACGCAAGATATTTCTTCAAGTAAAGACTTATTTTTACTAGATAAAACATTGTATTTCTTTTTAAGCAGAATATACTTAGAACTAGGTTTTTCTAAATCATTTTGCATATTTTCAAAAGCTTCAAACAATTCATTATAAAAAAGAGGTTCTAGAGTTACCTCATCATTTTGTTCATCTTCTTTGTCAGTATGAGCCATGAAGCAAAAATTGGTCACTTCTTCATTATCACTCCCACTTTCACTTTCATCGCTATCATCCCAAGTAGCTTTCATTGCTTTCTTCTTGGATTTCTTAGATGATTTGAGAAGAGGAAAATCGGTTATAATATGGTCCAGCTTCTTGCATTCATAGTATATTACCTCATCCTTTTTGCTCTTTTCACCTTTTGACTCTTTTTGGTTGGAGAGATGCTTCTTGAATTGCTTTTTTCTCTTGATGAAATTCTTATACTTACGTGAAAGATAGGCAACATCATCTTCATCTTGGGAGTCAACTTCTCAAGAGATGGTCTTTAGAGCTGTACTCTTTTCTTTCTTTTTCTTCTCATCCTCCATGTTTTTCTTGATCTTTATCTCATGCGTCAACAATGAGCCCATGAGTTCATCAATGGAGAGAGATTTGTGATCTTTTGCCTCTTGAATGGCAATGACTTTAGGCTCCCATTGTTTAGGCAAATACCACAATAGCTTCTTTATCTTCTCAAGATTTGAGTACTTTTTCCCAAGTCCTTCTAAAGCATTGACAATGTTAGTAAATCTAATAAACATATCGGAAATAGCTTCATTTTCATCAATTTTAAACATATCATATTGATGAACTAACATGTCAATCTTTGTTTATTTTACTTGACTAGTTCTTTCATGAGTAATTTCTAATTTATCCCATATCTCTTTAGCGATTTTGCAAATAGACACTCTATTATACTCAACTTCATTCAAAGCACAAAATAAGCAATTAATAGCTTTGGCATTTAAAGAGCATATTTTCTTTTCATTTATTGACCATTCTTCCTTAGGTTTTATAGTGCTAACACCATCAACATCTTTTGTTGGAATTTTAAAACCTTCCTCAACAATATCCCATAAATCATAATCAATAGAAAGCAAGAAAAATCTCATTCTATTTTTCCAATAACTATAATTAGTATCATTAAAGAAAGGAGGTTTTGTAATAGATTGACTATCGGTAAAAGGGATAAAACCTAAACTTGTCATAGCTAAAAAATAATTAAGTTTATCAAGAAATAAATATTTCAAGAAGAGCAACCCGATACCAATTGTTGAATCGATATGGCAACCCTAGAGGGGGGTGAATAGGGTTTAATTAAACTTTTTTTCTAAATTAACCCAGTTAAACTAATTAATACACTTTCTATAAATAATAAGAAAAATTCAATTTATGCAACAAATAAGATGACAAAAAGTGTGATAATTTAATTCTATCAAATTTTAGCAAATAAATAAGAACAAAATAAAACATACAATAAATTTCTTAAATTAATTGCAAAAATAAAAAAAGAAAAGAGTTAGATAAGAGGACACCATAATTTTTATAGTGGTTCGGTCAAACTCGACCTACTCCACTCCCCAAGCGCCTCTTGGAAATTTGAATAAAATCTTTCCGACTCCTTCCATGGATTAGAGCTCAACCGTTACACCACCGCTCCTTTTACGGGTTCAAGAGCAAACCTGATCCTTTCCACGCTTTAGGATCAAACCGTTACAAATGTTGGAATTTTTTAAGAACACAATATAACTCTCACTGGAATGGATTTACAAGTTTAAGCACTCAACAAATTTATCCTCACAATACAATAACACTCTCTCAAGAATAAAATGAAAAGAAAAAAAAATTGGGAGCTTAGAGAGAGCAACAATGGAACCTTGTTTTTGAGGATTATGAAATATAAAATTTATTAATTCAAAATTTGGAGAGGAAGATGGTTTATAAAGAGATGGAAAGGGAAAAAATTGAATTTAAATTGGACCATTAGATTTGTGTTAAAAAAAATGAAGGGTGGAGATTAAAAGAAATTAAAAGAAAAATAAGAAGATAAAATATATAATAAAAATATATATTTTTTAAATTCTGAAATTTTCAAACGGTAAAAAACATATATATAAAATATAATAATAATAATAATAAGTTAATGGTAAAAAAAATTGAAATATATATATATATATATTACACATATTAAAAAGGCTTCCAACGGAAGGAGCATTTAATGCTTTCTGGATTTTTTTTTTTTTTTTAAATTTGAAAGAAACCATTTGATACATTTTTTTTAATAAAATAATATATATATATAATATTTTAAATAACCAAAAGCCCCATATGTCACTCTCCCAAAGCTCCACGTGTCGTCGCCGGATTGGTCATTGATGCTGACTCAGTCGCCACATCATCGCCACTGGTATTTTTTGATAAAACTCGTTTCGGTCATAACTTCTTCGTTTTAGCTCCGATTTGAGTGATTCAAGAGGTGTTGGAATCGTTGTTTCGAGCTTTACGCTATGGACATATTAAAACACTAAAATTTTCAGTAATTAAAAATTGAGTTTGTTATCATCAAAACATTGATTAATTAATTAATTTGAGATTAAGGGCCAAAAAACCAACAGGAAACACAAGGATAAACATATTAATCTAAAACATGTATGAACCATGAAAATACATTGAGAATAAGGGAAAGGGATATCACATACCCTTAAAGTACTGCCTTCTCACTTCCTCTCTACAACACGTCTTCTTCTCTCAATCTCACAAACTCGACACGACGAACACAACAACAAGGAAAGGAACATCACCACGGGACCTTCCTCGTTATTCTCAGGGACGAGTGTGCAGAATTTCATGTGTTGCACTCAATCTTGGTAAAAGTGGAGGATGAGAGCTTGAGAGATTTTTGGAGAGAATCACACACATAGAGATGGAGAAGGATGGAGAAGAAGATGATTCTTTTTCTCTTCTATTTTCACGTTCTTGAAAGCTTGAGGGTTGAGTTATAAGTCTCTCTCCTTTTAATTTTTCAAATTAAATTTCAAAACAATTTGAATTTTAATAATAATATATATACATATCTTAACCAACTTAATATATAAGTGTTAAACTATATGTTATATCACATATAATATATAACCTATATTTTTATATAAATCATATTCTTGTAAATTAATATTTGAATCACATTCAATTAACAATCTCTCTCATCAAACTATATAGTTTTAATATGAATCATATTCACATTAATTTTAATATATAGTTTCTATATAAATCATATTCATATAGTTAACGTTTGAATCATATTCAAATATTCATTTCTCTCATAAAACTATATAGATTTAATATGAATCACATTCACATTAAATTTTAACATATAATTTTTATATGAATCTCATTCATATAATAACTACTTGAATCATATTCAAATAGTTATCTCTCTCATAATGTATCAACATACATTATACATTATTTAATTGTATCTTATACAATCAATTCTCTTTAATTAATTTGAACAATTCAAATTAAACCAAAATTTTTTATTCTCATTAATTCTTATTGAGCTAACAAAGAGACCATATAGACCTACAGGTTGAAGCTTTAATGATACTTGATTAACTAATTAAACTCTTTAATTAACTTAATCATCCTTCATTAACTGTCGGACACTCCACCAAAGATCGACAACTGTACTCTTCGCAATATATATATATATATATATATATATATATGTCCATTGGATAAATAGTCAACTATGCGTTGACCCTTCACAAATTGCTCGTAAGTACAATTCGGTCAAATTACCATTTTACTCATGTAGTTACATTTAACTTCTTAAGTAACACCGATTCTTCTAATTAACAATTAGTCATAGTACAACTATAACTGAACCCTTCTCAAGCTAGGAGAGGGTGAGGCACCTCATTGTTCAAGCCTTGAAATTAACCTTTAAGAGAGCAATTTATCTACTTAGCCTAACAGTAGGGAATGAGTGAATTTTTTCTTGTGTTGTGTTCCCAGCTCCTTAATAAGACGAATTCCCAAAAATTGTAGGCTTATTGAGTCGGTGAATCTGGTCACTGTCACCCATACAAATCAAACGACCGCCCTTATAGGCAGGAATTCACAACCCACTCAGTATTCAAGTCGAGTCACCTATGGTCATCCTAGTGAAATGTAAGTCTCTTCGAGCAACGGTGTTATAAAGAGAGACTATGCATTTCGTGGTCTAGTCTTATACAAACTCTTTGTATATGATACTTTTGATCACATGTCTCCACATGAATCATCAGGATCAGATCATTTGTAGCACTTTACAAATATTGTAACAACTACAAAGTGAGCCGTATAAGTAGTGTTAGCAGGATAAGATACCAAATCTTATCCATATACTACATACCATTTAGATTATCACTTAAACATGATCCACTTGTATGTCTCCATATACATGTTTAAGTCACATAAGATAATCTTGGATCTTTGTATAATATAGATTATTGCATATAAAACTAATCAACCATTGATTCAAATAACCTATAACTACGAGACTTTAGGGCATACATCCCAACAATTATATGATTATTGATGGTGATTAGGTATTCCCTCAAAACATTGTACATTCTATTTGGTAATCATTTTGGATTTCTTGTTATCCATTTGTTTCATGTATGAAAGATGTAAATTATTAAGCAAAACAAGCATGATCTTCGAAAAGAATATAACCAAGATTGTCTTATATTACTCTTATAGACCATGTGAACATATAAGTTGTTAATGTTAACTAAAGAGGAGATCTATTTTTGTTTTGGAGATATGAAAGAATTTGTAAAGGAGAATTTTTGCAATTGGTGCAGTCGATAAATATTGAGAAATTTTAATATTTTTCTTTTTGTTTAGATAATGTAGGTCCCTGTTACTTACTTAGTTTATCTCTATAGGTTACAAATATGATTAGAATTAGAAATAGGTAGAGATGAGTTGTCATGTATTATATGTTTGAATGTTAGTATGGTTCTGACTTTAAGTTTTTTAAACAAGGATAATAAGCCGATATCATACTATTTTACCGTACAAATTTTTCTTTGTAGCTTTTAGAGGGCAAGATACAAGAGGTGTAGTGAAACAAAAAAAAAAAGAGAACTGTTAAAATACTTTTTTCACGAGCCTTTTCACATATTGTTGCTGATACCACTACCACCTTTCCTTGGCTTTAGGATTGCAACCGATGTGAGTGAACTGTTAGGGAATGTTAACACAAGTAGTGCTCTTTCTATGTTTGAGAAGATGGAAGAGAAAGGTAAGGAAACAAAATATTGAAGTCAAACTTAGGTTTGGTTGTCACCCTAAAGCTAAATACCTTTTGTTTAGATCTTACTTTTCTTTTGATCAAATCTTCATGTTTAGAGTTATTATATTAAAATTTAATCATTCATTTATATCAAACTCAACTCTTTGTATTTTGAGTATTAGTCTCTTTTCATTATTTCAACGAAAATTTTTATTTCTTTTTATATTTTTAAATGTTAGATATGAAATTTTATCATTTCTACTTTGTGACCTATCTTCTCCATCAACATGAATTAATTCCTCCGGCATGCCCACTACTCTCACCTTAGCCAGTAGCCACCACCTTTTCCTCTCTATTCTTTCCATATTAGCCTTCAAATTTCACCTTAAGAATCGTCCCTTTGTTGAAAAACTTGGAAATTATGTCCATCATTTGTTTATGACTTAGGATGAAAATTTTCAAAGCCTAGTTAGATTTCATTTACTATATGCTATTCTGATTTTTTTTTTTCTTTTTTAAAACTGCCCTTGTGATATAATTATATCTTCACTTCATTTTGTACGACATATGAATCTATGACGTCTAACTTTACAATACAGTTCATTGTGATATGAGCTATTTGTTCGGTTGGGTGGCCAAGCAACCTCTATTTTTTACTTGATCTCTAATTTCTTTACATGAACATTTCAATCTACTTCCTTTATTTATCTGGATCCCTGATGTGGTGATTACGTCTCATTACTGAATCAAATATTTGCTTCATTTTTCTTATCAATGCTTGATCCTTTAAATAGAAGATTTTTTAAGCTAATGTAACTTTATTTAGACAATTTTTCATACTGAGATTCTTCTGTTTATGTTATGAATCTTGGTAGTTTTGGCAATGGAGTCTACATCCACTTTGAGAAACAACTTGAATTAATTTTATTATGAGCAAAAAGGAATTTACAATAAAACAAGTAGATAACATGGAGACTATTTTTATAACAGGAGCTTTTGTTTTGTTTCTTTTCACACTCAAATGGGTTGAATGGCATTCTATTGAGGTACCCTTTTTTGAGTGTCAAGTTTTATGAAATAACTCAAAACCTCTTGTCAGAAATTTGATGTCAATGGACCAAGGACATCTGTTATTCTAGTGCTTACGTAGGAATCTCAAATCCATTCTATGTTGGAGTTCTAATTTTAAAGAGGTTAGATATGGTCTGTTTTTATTGGGTTGGTCCACAAAAAACAAAAACAAAAACAAAAACAAAAACAAAACAGAACCGGTGACCCAACCCGACCCAACCCGAAAATTTTGGGTTGGGTTGGGTTGGGTTGACCCTCCAAAAAAGAACTAATAGGATTCATTATTAGCCAACCCGAATATTTGGGTTGGTCCACAAAAATCTTCCAACCCGGCCCAACCCAAACTATGTACACCCCTACTTTTCAGTTCACCTAAATCTTTCATCTTAAATTCACTACTCAATCGTTTCTTGAGATCACAGATTTCAGAATAATCCTTAGACACCAGGATCATATCATCTACATACAGAAGTAGATAAATATATGTACCTTTCTGAGATAGTTTCCAGTACATGCAGGCATCATATGAGCTCCTGTGAAACCCTTGCTTCAGAATAAAGGTGTCAAACCGGATATACCACTGTCTCGGCGATTGCTTCAGTCCATAGATGGACTTGTGAAGACGACAAACCATGTCTTCCCTTCCTTTCACCTCATAGCCCTTAGATTGAGCCATGTAGATCACTTCCTCCAATTCACCATGAAGGAAAGTTGTGGTGACGCCCATCTGTTCAACAAACATATCAAAGTGAACAGCAATAGATAAAATTAATCGAATGGATGAATGCCTCGCCACCGGAGAGAAAATCTCATAAAAGTCAACTCCCTCCTTGTGAGTGTAGCCGTTGGCTACCAATCTAGCCTTATACCTAGGCTTGTTGTCACCTCTCGTACCTGGCTTGATTTTATAAATCCACTTTGACTGAATGAGTTTCTGATTAGGAAGCCTTGGTGACCATGTCTGATTCTTCTGCAATGAGAACAACTCTGCTTCCATAACATCCTTCCATTGTTCTTTCGAATCAGATACAATTGCCTCCTCAAAAGTAAGAGGCTTTCCTTCAATACTGTCAACTGCACAAGTAAGAGCATAAGCAACTAAATCAGCATAACCATACCTCGTAGGAGCCTGTCTCACCCGCTGAGGCTTGTCACGTGTAAGCTGATAGTTCTGTAGGTAGCTACTTGAGCTTTTTTCACCGAAAGCTCCCTCATCAATCAAAGTCCTCTACAGTTGAGGTTGTCTAACATCAGAATTGGATGACTGATCACTGGATTCGCCTGAACAAACTGATGGTCGTGCTTTAGAATCAATTCTAACCTCTGCCTCAACCTGATCAACTATTTGTTGTTTCTGCTGCTCTTTGACACAAAATGGCATCTCTGTTTCATTAAAGGTCACATCTCTGCTGATAATACATTTATTTCTGCCCTCTTCCATACATCAAAGTTTATATCCTTTAACACCCTGAAGATAGCCAATAAACATATATTTCAATGCCCTCTTGTTCAGCTTCCCTTCCTTAACACGAGCATAAGCTGAACATCCAAACACTTTGAGATGATCCAAACTTGGAGCTTTTCCTGTCCATATCTCCTGGGGAGTCTTTAGGCCTAAAGCGGAAAATGGACTCCTATTAATAAGATAACAGGCTGTTTGGGCAGTTTCCCTCCAAAACTTCAAGGGTAATGAAGCATTCGTCAAGAGACATCTTATATGCTCCATAATTGTTCTGTTGAAGCTCTCAACTAAACCATTCTGTTGTGGAGTATACATAACAGTGAAATGCCTCGTAATTCCCTCAGATTTGCAAAAATTATCAAATTTTTTATTCATAAATTCTAAATCGTTGTCTGTCCTCGGATACTTTACCTTTCTGCCGGTTTGGTTCTCAACCTGCTTTTTCCATTCAAGAAATTTTCCAAAAGCTTCATCCTTCTGTTTTAGTGGATACACCCACATCTTTCTTGAAAAATCATCAATGATCGACATAAATTATCTCGAATCCCCCATAGAAGGTACCTTTGTAGGACCCCACAAATCTGAATGAACATAATCCAAAATTCCTTTGATAGAATGCTTCCCTTTCCTAAACTTCACTCTGGTAGACTTTCTCATTATTCACAAAATTGGAGTTCAATGTCTTTAACTCCTCCAAGCAAACCTTGTTGTGAAAGAGCTTGAAGACCTCTTTCACTCACATGAGCTAGTCTGTTATGCCATAACATAGACTTATCTGTTTCTTTCCCAGATGCAATAGTAGCACTATCTGAAACTATATTACCCTCCAATACATAAAGGTCATTCCTCAAGGTCCTCTTTAGCTTAACCAAAGAATCCTTGATAACCTTCAAAACTTCATTCTCAGATTTATAGGAATAACCTGCTCTATCTAATTTGCCCAGAGAAATTAGATTTTGTTTGAGTTCTAGAACATACCTTACATTTGTAAGAATTTCGATCATTCCATCACATGTTGCAATTCGAACTGACCCAATTCCTTTTACATCACAAGCACCATTATTACCAAGCAAAACTGATCCCCCATCATTTTCCTGAAAGTCAATCAAGAAATCTTGATTAGGAGTCATGTGAAACGTACACCCTGAATCCATGATCCAAGTATTCTGAATGTCCCTACTGGACACCATCAAGACCTCTACTGAATCATATCCATCAGTAACATTTGCTGTACTAGAATCCCCTGCATGCTTACTACTTGATGCTTCCTTGCTCTTATTCAAAGGGCAATTTTTCCTAAAATGTCCTTCTTTATGACATAGGAAACACTTTTTGGTTTTCCCTTTTGATTTTGATCTGGATCTTGACTCTTTTCCTTTTCCGTTCTTTTTCTCACTTTTGCCTCTGGTCGTGAGTAACTCTCCATCCTTACGTTCCTTTTTACTCTCGAGGTTTCTCATTCTCAAGGCATCCAACACTATATCCATGGACAATGAATTCTGTCTATGTTTAATAGCTACCTTAACTTCTCGATAAGATTCAGACAAATAATTAGGAAGAATAACTGCTTGATTTTCATCCGACATCTTCTCACCGATGTTATTGAGATCAACTATAATCTTCTGAAATTCATCTAGGTTCTCTTCTAAGTCTTTACTAGAGTCCATTTTATATCCAAAGAATTTTTCTTTTAGATATAATTTATTTGGCAAGGACTTAGTCAAATAAAGACTTTCTAATTTCTTCCATAACTCCGCTGTAGTAGTGGCCTCATCTACTAGCCTGAGCAATCCATCTAACAGATATAGAATTATCGTCGAATAGGCCATTTCATCCATATCCTTTTTTTAGCTTCTGTAATTGTTGGTGGAAGGTCATTTTCATCTAAGATTTTGGCTACCTTTTGTTGCACCAGAATAGCCCTAATCTTTTTCCTCCATAACCTGAAATCACCTTTCCCATCAAATTTAACAACTTCGAACCGTGTAGACATCGAAGCATCTGTCAAATTAATCCCAACAAAAATATCCTGAACAAAGAATATGCCAGCACACTAAGCAGTAAAGAATGAACACCAAGATATATAGTGGTTCGACTAGTTTGGTCTACATCCACTTTGAGAACCAGCTTGAATTAATTTTATTATGAGCAAAAAGGAATTTATAATTACAGATAATCAATAATAATCACCAATCTAACAATAATCACCAATCTACAATTAATATCTACTGATACCGAGAGATCCACACACAACGTCACCTCTGAAACCGAGAACAACCCACTGCAAAATAGCCCAAATCAATCCGCCTCTAACCGGCGAACCACTCGCAGATCCGCGCATACCTCTCTGTTGCTGACAACCGGTAAGCCCACCCGACACCCACTGCGAAGGACGAGTACCTGCGTCATTGGACACAAACCCACGCCCCCGCCGACTGCACTACCACTGACGTCAAAAGTCGGTCGGCGCGACACAAACCTGGTATGAGCCTGCCGCCGACTAGATCGGCTGCTACCCTATTTCTCTCCGACGGCTGCTGTTTTTTTTTTTTCGGTTTTATCTCAGACGGCTGCCTCGTCTCTATCTCAAAGAGTCTCACGATTTCAGCCCTAATTTTGGAGAAGATATGTTTAATTACAAAAATGTCATTTGCCCATAATTACCAAGAATGTCATTGGACCTTTAATTTCACCAAAAATCCAATAAAACCCACTTAAATATCGTGTTATTTTCTACAAACTTTATGTATATATTGGTCAATATAACTTATTGATCGGTTAGTTAAACAAGTTTTCACTTTCTTTGTTGTGAATTAGTTAACTTTTGTGTTTTTTGAAAGTTGTGTTGTATATATAAAGAGAATTAAGATTTTATTTTGTGAATATACGGATGGAAAAGAAATATTATTCATTTTAAAAAAAGAGACATACTATTGATTTTCATATGCATATATATAGAAAAACGTGGGTTAAAATAAACTTTACCTTCATTTTTTGAACACATGCCCCAAACGTTGAGTGGGCTATCCCATTTCATATTGAAGCACTAAAAAATCCCTAGAATAAGAGCAATACTTGAATGTATCTTGCCCTGCATCAACAAAAAAACATTTAAAAATAGATAAAACAAAAAGTTTACTAGAAAACAAAATGTGATTTGACAATTGGGTAGATTGAAAAAAAAAAGTGATAGTCTAAAATGCATACCCAAGTTTTTTGTCCTAAAAAAATAAATTAATTGTTAGTATACTCTTGCATCATTTATTCTTATAATAGTTAAAATTAAATATTTGAAGATGAAAGTTCATCTAAATGTATAGTTCAATGGCATATGAAATGTGGTAGTGATCAAAATTCCACTATATATTGGGCACAACTAAAGACATAGTTTATGCATTTTGGTGTCTTTTAATGGAGCTGGTGGATCAAATTGAAAATTTAACCATGTTTACAATAAGTTCATGGATGATTTTTTACAAAAACACAAAATCCAAAAAATATTTAGTTGTTAAATTATTGCTACCATTATTACTTCCAGACAGCTTTTAAATATTGAGACCAATTACCAAAATTGAATCCATCAATCCATCCAAAATCTTGTCGTCTAAAATAATCAAATGGCCAATTCTCTCTCACTACTGATTGATTACTACTAAGTTATGTGTTCTTTGGAGAAAATTACTACTGATTGATCGAGATCTTGACGAGTTCTACAAAGGTATGATTACAAATCCTCTTATTTTAGATGAGTATGCTTTAGTTTCGGCCAAAATTAGTGAATTTGAAAGCTTATTGATTCTTGTTACTTCCGCTGCATAATAATACACTATTTAAAAAGGTGGTTACGAGTTGGCCTTGTCTAACTACAGTGAGTGAGGTGTGCAGTTTCCTAGGGTTAGTAGGCTATTATCGACGATATGGGAAATATTTTTTTTGCATAGCCATTTCTTTGACTCAATTGACTAGAAAAAGAGATTTCTTTATTTGGAGTAAGGCTTGTGAAGAAGGCTTGTGAAGAAATCTTCTAGGATCTCAAACAAAAGTTAGTTATTGCTTCAGTTCTTATAGTATCAGATGGAAGGGATGGTTTTGTTATTTAAATCGATGCCTCTAAGAAAGGATTGGGGTGTGTCTAATGTAGCAGAGTAAGGTACTTGCTTATGCCTCTCGTCAGTAGTTTTTGCCTTAAAGATTTGGAAACATTACTTTTATGAAGAGAAGATACAGATTTTCACAAATCATAAAAGCTTAAAATACTTCTACACTGAGAAGAAGTTAAATATGAGATAGTGTAGTTGGTTAGAGTTGGTGAAGAATTATGATTGTGAGATTCTGTACCACCTCGAAAAGGAAAATGTAGTAGCAAATACTCTAAGTAGGAAGGCAACCTATTTAACAACCCTGATTACTAGACAGACTCATCTATGCAAGAATCTCGAACGAGCTAAGATTGCAGTAGCAGTGAGGGAAGTTATTGCATAGTTGGTGCAATTGTCGGTATAACCAACCTTGAGAAAAAAATTATTGATGCTCAACGGGATGATCCTTACCTTGTTGAGAAAGTTTGAAAGGTGGAGTCAGGACAAGGCAGTGAATTCTCTGTGTCCACAGATAACGGTCTCCTTTATTATGGAGGCTTATGCGTACCTCTCCACATACATGTTTAAGTTACAACGATAACCTTGGATGTTAGTTTATTAGTTTGTGGTTAATACAACTAAAATATCACATATTTTATAGACAAAGTGAATAAAAATATTAAATATTATTAATCACCTACAAGTTTATTCATGCAAGGTTTACCAACTATAGAACCCTACGAGATTTAGAGCACCAACCCCAACAGAATCACTCTCACCTATGATAATCCCGAATAAAGAGGAGTTCATAATTAGCTCAGGATTAAGGTCTAGTTATCTTAGGTCATCAATTTGAAATAGTCAGTTTTAACAATAAACAGTTGTTATAAAAAAAGTAACTATTTTGTGGTCCAGTTTTATACAAACGTCTTTTGCATAAGATGCCCCCATTCACAAGTCTTCACCTGAACGACTTTGGGATCACATCGTTTGTATCAATACAAAGTGGGCCACATCTATAGTGTCCCCAAGATAAGTTGCTCAACCTCATCCATATACTTATAGAGTATTTTGGCTATATATTTAAAACTTTGTCCTCTTTTATATCTCTACATAAAGTTTAAATATTCATATTATGACCATGGGTTTGTTTATTAGATTTATAAATAAATGCAATTCAATAATGATTCATTAACACTTTTATTTAATGAAGTCTCAATAATACCTTTATTGTGAATAGAATATGTTTAATGTTTACCAACTGCAAGTTTTAGGACATTCCCAATAGTTAAGACATGATTTGGATTGACTAGGAAAAAATTGTTTTTCAAAAAGCCATTTTTCATTTAAATTTTTTTTTAATAAGGTTTGTTTAAAATAAAGAACTCACTTATTTGGTTACATTTTCTTAGACGTGTTTTTATACACTAGTTTTTTTTTTCTTTTTTTCTTTGGAGTTTGCTATACACTCAAAGTGTTTCTATTATGTCAAATTATATAAAAGAAGACGGGTAAATACTATGAACTAGTTGTTGCAGTTGGTGGCATAGGTGGTCATTGGAGTTGTGACTGGAGGCCATAGTTTTCAGAGTTAGTCGCCGAGATCGTCTTTGCCAAAATTGGGTGTCAAAGGTGGCTTTTGTTGAAGTTGGCAACCAAAGTAATCGTTGGACTTGGTCCCATAGTTGGCCATTGGAAATAGGGATGTCGATTTACCCCGCGGGGATCCACCCCGAATGGGGTGGGGAATCCTGATTAGACGGGGAATGGGGGTGGGAGCAGGGATAATTTTGTCCTCATTGGCTAAACGAGGATGGGGACGGGAATTATATTCCTCGTCCTCGCCTCCATCCCCCCTCCCCCGCGATGAATAATTATATAATTATATTTATATAATAATAATTACTTATTATTATTATCATCATCATCATCATCATCATTAATTCATATTCTGTTTACCTAAACAGAATATGAGTTTATAATAATTATTATAATAGTTATTATTATAATTATTATTATTTTATCAATATACTTTTTACGAAAATTGTGATATAAAAAGTTAGCTATTTTCTAGTTTTCATTTCAACATTTTCGTACTTTAATACATTTCTCAATTGTTTTAACATTTAAGACTTTCTACCTTCAGCCATAAATGTTGTAGTATTTAAATGGGAAGCTTGACTATGATATTAAATATTTAAATTTTAACTTTTAGAAATTATAGGATTAAATTATATTTT
Organism: Benincasa hispida; assembly: GCF_027475165.1. Taxonomy (NCBI): domain Eukaryota; kingdom Viridiplantae; phylum Streptophyta; class Magnoliopsida; order Cucurbitales; family Cucurbitaceae; genus Benincasa; species Benincasa hispida. Next base: position 34,061,534 of record NC_143487.1, on the reverse strand, counting down.
TACACATATAATAATATTTTTTTTATAATGAATTTTTATACTTTTTTCTTTGAATAAAAAAATTATTGGAATCCCCGCCTCGATCTCTGCGAAAAATTTCGTGGGGATGGTGTAGGGGGGATTGGGGACGGAGAAGCCTTCCCTGTCCCCGCCCCACCCCATGGACATCTCTAGTTGGAAGTGGTTGTCAATAGAGGGAGTGATTGGATATATTAGAGGGAGGAAAACTTAGTTATTATGGCCACTTGGTTGTAAATATTTCCACCATAGAAAAATAAGGGTCAAATTTATAGACCTTACCCCATTGTTTTAAGGATTATTTGGTCATTTGTCCAAAAAATAATTGCCCTTTTTAAAAGTAGCCAAACAACTCTATATTTGTAAAAATGACCGAATATTCCAATGATACGATTTTGTATTTAAAAAAGTGACAACTATGCCCTCCTATAAGATCCTTATATTTTGTGTGCTTAAAAACAAAATCTTTTGAATAAAAATTCCCTAATATCTACATCTATAGTGATAACTGAAACTAATAAATATATCTAAATTTTTCATACTCATTACTATAGTACTATAGAAATCGTGTTATAATTATAGAATATATCACAAAACAAAAATCAAATCAAATCAACTTTTCAATCTTTACATATCCCAAGGAGAAACCCTTCATCTTCGTTCAATCTCTCATACCCCATTTCATCTTCCCACGCAACACTGAAATAAACCAGCATTTCATCTTCAGAAACCCTCGAATCCCAAATAAGAAATACCGTGTATGTGAAGAATAAAACCTAATTTGGGATTCTCCATCATATGTCATATACCCACTCACCTCAGTTTCTTTATTAATGAGCAAACTCTCCCTGCTTTATTAATTATCTATTTTTCATATTTACAAGGAGGGTATTTGTGTTTGTCTTATGTTCCCCATTCCTTTACTTCACATTCATAGCATTCCGTGTATATTTTCTATTAAAAAATGCTAGATTTTTTTTCAAAGTTTTGCCATACATTTCTTGTACTTAGCTAAACTTTTCATTAATCTTTTAGCAAAACAAAATACTTATGACAATTTGAATCTTATACCTTGTAACAACTTCAAAAAAAAAAAAAAAAAAAACCCTTTTAACAACTAAAAAAACAACTAAGTGAGTCATACTGTGTTATGAAATTACTTTGAATTCAAAATATACCGTCGAAAATATTTCTAAAATATACAATGATAACCAAAAAAAATATGATCCATTTTTCAAAAAAATTATTAAGATCCGTGGATATAGTGGTACTTGGATGAATAAATCGTAACCTAAATAATTGTAGTTTTTTTTTCCAGAGAATTGATTGGAGTATTGGAAAGTTGGAGATGAAAGATATGGGTGATTGGAGAGTTTTTGTTGGATATGGAAGATGAACGAACAATCTACCATTACAATTAATCAAATATATAGTATCAAAGATTGAGAAAATGAACACCTAGAAAACAATTAAAGACCAAAAAAAAGAAAAAAAAACCCACCGGCAAAAGGGAAGAAGAATAGCCTCTTTTGGGGAATGTAACCTCTGGAGGGAAGAATATTTTTCATCCGAAGTAATATCTAAATAATTAGAAAACCCATTCTAATAAAATCTCACATAAATCTCCAAAATGCACACTTGGCAACGTAACCCTTAATGAAAAAGGAAGATTCCTTTTTTTTTTTTTTAAAAAAAAAACACTTTAATTAAAATAAGGCAATACTTGAATTATGTCTTGCATCAATGGAAAAGAATTTTTTAAAAAGGAAAAACCAAAAGTTTGACCGATGATTAGCTACGATTGCGATTGGATAATTTGGTAGATTGTAAAAAAAAAAAAAAAAAAAAAAAAAAAAAAAGTCTAGAATGCACACCCATGTTTTTTCGTTAAAAAATAAAAATGTTAGTATACTTTTGCATCCTTAATTCTTAGAGTTAAAATTAAATATTTGAAGATCTTATAGTTTGAGAGTTCATTCAAATGAGTGTAGTAAAACGACATATGAAATATGTTAGGGACCAAAATTCTACGGTAGTTGGCACAATTAAGTGTAGTTTATATATTTTGCGGGAGTGGTTGGATCACATTGAAAATTCAAGGTTATTTACAATTAATAGATGAAAAAAAAAAAAAAAAAAAAAGAAAAAATTTAATTAATATATTATTGCTACCATTATTATTCCATACTGAAGCATTTTAAACACCGAGACCAGTCACCAAATTTCTAAGTCCATCGAAAAACTGGTCCCCTAAAATTATCAATGGCCAATACTCTCCCACTTTACGAAAAAACAATTATCAAAAGACCAACACAAAGAGCATTGGACATTGCCATCTTCTTCCTGTTGCTTTCTCTGGTTTCTTATCGTCTGTTGTTGCTCTTCAACCATGGCTTCTCCCATCTCCAAACCATTGCTTTCCTCTGCGAATCTTGGTTCTCTTTCGTCTGGTTTCTTGCCGTCATCATCAAATGGAACCCCGTCGACTACAAAACTTACCCTCAACGCCTCCTCAAACGGTAAACGCACACCATCTTTTCATTTCTTAGATCTGTTTGGAATAACTTAACCTCTTACAAAATCATTTCAAATATATTCTAAGCAAAGAAAGAAAAAAAAGGTTGTAACTAAGGTCTTCTTTGCTAATCATTTAGACCCCGTTTGAATATTTTGTTTTTGAAAATTAAACTTATGAACACTACTTTCATCACCAAATTTCATTCTTTGTTATCTATTTTTCATCAATGATTTAATAAATCAAGCCAAATTTTGAGATCGTATTAAAAAAAGTAGCTTACAAAACATTGTTTATGTTTATGAACTTTGACTAATAATTCAACCATTGTAGTTAAGAAAAATACAAATCATGGTAATAAATGTGGATGAAATATGCTTAATTTTAAAAAACAAAAACCCAAATGGTTATCAAATGAAGCCTTAGTTTTTGTTTTTGAAAATTAAGTCTATTAACACTCCTTTCACTTCTATATTTTTTTGCTTTTGATTTATTTTTTACTTATGTTTTAAAAATTAAGCCAAATTTTAAAATGACTAGACATTCAACTCATGTATTAAAAAAGATTAAAGATGCAAATAATAGAAAAACATTAAGAAGGAAATAGACAAAATCTTAGAAAAACAAAAAATAAAATGATTATCAAATAGTGTCTTAGTTGTTTTTTCTTTTGAGTTCAACAATTTGGGAGTTGGAATGGAGATCTATAATTTTAAGGAAAGGATAAAATAAAATAAAATATTTTAATTTTTGAGTAGCAGTTTATATATATATAAGAGCAGTGATATTAATGATATTTGCTCCATGCCAATTTTTTTTTATTAAACAGCTAATTAGACTGTACGAAAATAGATTAGGTAGAGCACTCAAGTTTTTCTGAACACAAAAATAATTGAGGTAAATTAAGATGAGTTATAAGAATTTATGGGTGGTGTAGGGAGGTGGAACTTCCGGCCGTGGATATATTTGTGACAACGGCGGATCCTGTGTTGGAACCACCGATAATAACAGTAAATACTGTACTGTCTTTGATGGCGTTGGATTATCCGACAAACAAATTGAGTTGTTATATCTCTGACGATGGATGTTCTGCTATGACCTTCTATGCACTGAGTGAAACAGTGAATTTTGCAAAAATGTGGGTGCCATTTTGCAAAAAATATGAAGTTGAAATACGAGCTCCTTTTAGATACTTCTTAAATGACTCACCAATGCATTTTCATTCTTCTCCACAATTCCAACATGATTGGAAAACTGTCAAGGTAAGTGACAATGACAACCTAAACCCTTTTCTATATATATATATATATATATATTTATTGTGAACTGACAATAAAAAAATCTTTGGTAGTTGGATATTTACTACTTATTAGACCATTAGCATTTAAGGTCTCGCAGCCACTTCTACTTTTTTTTTTTTCTTTCTTGAAATTAAGTTTATAAATCCTCATTTCATTTCTATTTTTTTTTTTATTATTTACTTTTTTATTCATATTTTAAAAAACAAAGCCAAATTTTAAAAAAATTTGTTTTTATTTTTGGAATCTAGTTAAGAATTTAACTATTATACTTAAGAAAGATATAAATTATGATAAGAACATGAGAGAAAATGAACTTAATTTTCAAAACAAAAATACTTAAATGGGTTTCGTCTAGCAACTATCTGTGGCATCCCTACCAAATTGTTCAATCATAATTTGCCATGTGGTGTAGCAAATTCTTTTTTATTTCTTTTTTGAAATGTTTTAATACTTCTTTGCTGTGCGTGATGAGAATGTGATGCATAAAAATGGGTGCATCCAAGTATTACGCTTTTCAAAACTAGAAACAATAGAATCAAATGATACCCAATGAGGACTAAGTGACTTGTTTTATAACCATGATTAAAATATTATTTTGCTCCCTCTACTTTGTAGTTTGTTGAAATTTAGTTTTGTATTTTTAATAAATCTTAATTTTTTGGGTTGTTTTCAAATATAGACAAATGAACCAAAATATTTACAAATTATATCAAAATTTTCGAACTATCAATGATAGATGCTAATAGACACTGATATACCTCTATTAGTATCTATCAGTGACATTGATAGACACGGATAGAAGTCTATCAGTGTCTATTAGCGTCTATCATTAATAGTTCTAGAATTTTATTATATTTTGTAAATATTTTCAATAATTTTACCACTTGAAATAATTTTCTTAATTTTTTTTCCTACAATTTGTTTATTATTAATTAGAAAAAGAAGTGATTATATATTACCATTTTCACTATAAACTTTCAAAATATATTCACATATTATGTTTCTTTGCATGAAATTTTTTATTATAACTTCGTCAATTTGAACAAAAAAAAATAACTTTGCAAGACGAAATTTAAGATTTATGATTTATTGAAATTATGAGAAATAAAATTGAACATTTAAAATTTATTGAATAAAAATTAACTTGAAATGATTAAATTTAAATTTATCGGATGTATAAAAAGTTAAAATTTGACGTTTAAAAATATATGGATTAAAAATTAAACAAAGTGTGGAACCAAAATAGTGTTTTAATGAAAATAGGATATACATTATAGATAGAATTGATTTGTTTTTGTTTAAAAAGACATGGAAGGGGTTAGTTGAGAAATGAATAAAGGATAGATATGTAATTATGAAAAATGAAGGTTGGGTATGAGAGGCTTGAAGGGAAAATAAAGGAAGCAGAAGAAAACAGACTTTGTTCACATGAAGAGATTGGACTGGGCATTGACTTGGCTGCTTTCTCCAACATCCACACCAAACACCATCCCACCATAATAAAGGTACTCCTCTTCCCTCTCCCTTGTTTGCCTCTTGGGGAACAAAAACAAAAAAAACATAAATAAAGAATCAAAAGTGTTGTTTAAATATCTTTCATTTACATAATTCTCCCTATTAAAATTAATGTATAAATAATTTTCAAAGATAATCATACTGAAGGGTTTAAGTTAAGTCACTTCTGAAAGTTTAAGAGTTTAATTTTTTTGATACATTTAGAAGTTTGAACACAAAAACGAACATAGCCATCATATGCAAGAACAAAGTGGATTAGTCACAAAAGCGAACATAGCCATTAAGACATACAAACTCCTAAATGTATGTCTTAAAAAATTGAACACAAAAACAAACCAAACCAACATCAATAGCCATCATATGCAAGAACATCATCCTACCTGCCCAAAATAGAACCTAATTAGTAGATAAATGCATTAACTATAGAACACCATCAATTTCAGCTTGCGCTTTGTACAACGCTGAATATGAAGAACTAGCTCTCTAGATTCAGCAACCAAGACATGCATAATACGCTTCCCAAACGAAGTGTTAACTAACGTCTGGCTAGGACAACTTTTAGTGTCCTAAGACTTCGTGTGAACAAGATCAGAAACATGGTTACCTTGGTAAAGTTTATGAGTGAAAGAGAGTAGGGAAGGAGCCATTAAATGTCAGAATATCTGATTTTTTAATAGGTGAAACCCCCAAATCAGGCGAAGATAACATATAGGTTATGTGACAGCTTAAGATCCAATATGTCTCATGATTTGGTTTGTCACAAAGGCTCCATAATTGAACTTAGTAGGAGAGGCACCCGTTTACCAACCCCAATCTTGTGCAAAAGCGCACTTAAATCAAAAGCCATTAATTCCATGATCTCTATACAGTCTTGAGCTTGATCAGACAACTCTTTTTCTACAACCATACGCCTTTTCACCACAAATTTTCACATTCTAGCATTATGCAAAAAAAGAAACAAAATGGCATTTAGAGGCACAACAGGGATAGAGGTTGAGTGATTCTTAATCTTTTGACTTTTAGCAGGCTGTTTACACTTTGCAGCATGAGGGTTGTCCACCTTAGAGCTTGAGTCATCACCCACAAGCCCATAAGATCCTGAGTTTTCTTTTTCACAAGAATTTTGTTCAGACGGACATGGGGAGCATTGTCTTCATTTTTCATTTTCTTCTCCTACTTCTTGCTCAAAACACTCATAGATATATTATCATCAGATTCACCTTCTTCACAGCTCTCAACACTAGGAATGAACAGTGGTATATATTTAAGGAAAATAGATAATTACAAGAGTAAAACGAATATTTAACCTAGTCGTGATTACCAACAACCCGTGAAAATCCACTTGTTTATACTGATTATATCCATAGACACAACATATCTTATAGTGTATAAGAGTTCAACAATAAGTCTATAGTGGTTTGTCCCATAGTTAATGAGTGAAGGTTAGTTTAATTAATTAATCTTGGATCATTGAAACTTATAATTTGTAGGTCCATAAAGCACTCTTGTTATCTCAACACAAACTAACAAAGATCAAATATATTGAAAGAAAATTTGAAACCTTCAAATTTTATGAGGAAAAATATTAATTGTATTGAATACAATTAAGTACATATTTTATTATAAAGTTTATTTGAATGAGTTTCAAATTTTAACTTTATAATATGAATGATTAATTTATTTGAATAGAATTCAAATAAATAAATTATCTAATTTGAATAACAATCGAATTAAATAGATAATGAGAAAATTAATTTATTTGAATATGATTCAAATAATTAATTCATTCAAATTAAAGAGATAATGGAGAGAATAAATATTTAAATATAATTGAAATATTTAAAAAATTTTAACATGTGAGGTTGGATAATTGTCTTTTAATTATCTTTTAATATGAAATATTAGTAGATAACTATAATTAAATCTCCACGGAAGGGTTATTCTAATAGGATTTGGAGTAGCCTAGTAGAGTTCTATAAATATAGCCCTAGGGAGCTCTTATGGGACTACACTACAACATAATCTCTACAACCATCTTGTTGAGATTTTCTCCAATAAAATTCTCTCAAATTTTAGAGAAATATTTTTAGAGAAGGATTCTCTAGAAATTCTCCTTCATCATTCCCTTTCATCTTTCAAGAATGGTTCCTATAAGTCAAATGCTTGCTAGAATTATAAAAAGAAAAATCTTGTAGAAAAGGGAAGACTTTGAAGAGCAGCTAATCAGTTTGAAGAGAATATTTTGTTGCAGTTGCAGATTGAAAAAAGTATGATGCTTAACATTTTCTTCTAGTTTTTGTATTTTATATTCTTTCAATAAATCAAAGAACGTAGTCATACGCTTCCGCTGGGATTTGATCACCTTCTGATAAGACATCTTTCCTTTGTAAAAATGACATTAAGCTCTGGATCGCATAGTTGACGTATGCTAATAAGCTTTGCAGTAAGCCCTTTCAACAAGCATAACATCATCAAGAGAAGGAAGACAAGGGTATTTGAGTTTACCTTTTCCAATAATCTAACTAGTTGCACCATCTCCAAATGTGACCTATCCTAATCCTATAGCTTTGAGGTTAGAAATTTAGCTTTTCTCACCTGTCATGTGTTTGGAAGTTCAAAACTATCAAAAAATCGACCACCTTTAGTGGACATCATAAAGAACGTTAGAACAACATTACATTGAGTAGACGTATTTTTTAACTTTCCATTCCTACATAATTCTTGGAGAATTTTGAACAACATTACCTATTTTGGGTGGAAAAACTAGCCTTGTCACCTTTTTAAGATATCTATGGAGGGAACAGTAAGGTTCGAAATGATCCATTCTTTCACAATAATGACAAATCCACACCAATCATGGCTTTCAACCAAGATTCTAGTTGACAATAGGTTCTGATATTTTGTTTTCCTTTAAATAAAGGATTACTTACAACTTTGCTTTTTGAACCTGAGAAACCAAGCCCAGATAAATCATCAGAAGTTTTGCCTTTTGAAAGATTCTTCCCAAGAGCATCAGCTTCGAAATAAATCCCTGACAACGACGCCAATTTATTCGAGGCTGTCGATCCCCAATAAAATAAATTTATAAATCACTCTAAAGAGTTTATAGCTAGATGAAACAAGTTGTCTCCACATGAAATCTTAAGATGTTAAAGTCTATTGATGAATTTGAATGGTCATAGGGGGTTGGTTGTTTTGTTTGCAATTAAATTTAAAAGTATGAATGTAAAAGCATAATTAAAAAGGGAATTAATTTGATTAAAAGGCTTAGCCTAGGAACTTGAAATCTACCCAATCACTTGGTTGATCATAGAAGTTCTAAAATCATGCGATGCTAGCATGTTTTACTCTTAGTTCACTTGCTCTAGAAGTCCTAAGCCACATGCTCTTATGTATTGATTAATTTCTAAATCAATCTAGATGTTCAACTAATTGGGTTCATTAGTGTCCATGTCAATTAATCACCTGTATTAAGATAGGTAATATAGCTAATGTGATTTAATAACCCGATTAGCCTTAGTTATCGATCGATTCGTTCTTGAAATTAATTAATCATACAATGTTTTTGAGAAGATTATTCTAAACAATCTAAGTTCACATCCAAGCATGCTTTAAACCTTGCCCTTGAGGCTAAAAATACATTAGTTTCAATCCTAATCTCTAGCAATTAAAGAATAAATGAGAGTTATGAAATAAATGCATAGAAATTAAAATATCATTCAAGAACAAAGAAATTAACAAGCATACATCATAGAAGTGAAAATTCAAGTCTTCCAACCAAGATTAAATGGGTTTCAATCCTACCCTAAGCTAGAAATACTTACCTTGGCCACACATATCGTGCCAAGATGAAGTCCAAATGTAAATAAATGAAAAACTATAATAAGTTAATGCTAAGAAAAAAAAAAACACAGAGAGAATGAAGTTGGAGGCTAGAAATTCGAGGATCCAATGACCTAATTGGCCAAAAATCTATTTATAAAAAGAGCCAAGTGCAACATCACGACGTTGGCCTCTCTTGCCGAAGCGCCAGCCTCAAGCATCGTTTCCTCCCCGCAGCGCCAGGTCTAGGGGTAATTTGGACATGTTCCACTCCTTTCTTCGCGGTCGATGCTGCGGAGCTTTGATTTGATCGATTTTTATCCCTTTTGGCTCTATGGTCCATTATAACTCTTAGTTGCTCAATACCTACAAACTAGCATAATAAACAGTCAATAGAAATCACCTTCATGTCAAAACTTTTAGGTTGAGATCTTAGAACTTTACCAACCAGTTTTTCTTTTGGAGATCATTTCACCCTAAGGCAAACAATATGTTCGCAATATCAAGCAAACAAACATTGCACTTAGCAATTATTTAATCTTCAAGCATTTTTAAACTTTCAAACTTGTGATCAAAATTGAAGTCTCATCTTGAATTTTGATGTTTCCTCAAGAGTCATAGCCAGAATATATCTATCAGCTGAAAGATATTTTTGTAAATGCCATTAAAGATAACAGTGAGAGCATGAGAATTTTCAAGAGAGGCTCCATTTTTAGCTCCTATCCACTCAATTTCAGGTTTAGGAGCATTCCCACTATTGAAAAATTGTAATATGTGGAGGAGTCCATCTAATTACAATGAATTTCCAAGTTTTGTGATCATTACACTTCAAAAATGTTATCATCGTAGTCTTTCAAATATGAGTAGTTTGTTCTATCCAACACTGAGGATGTGTTGTAGATCCACCTTCTTTAATTCCTTCAATTTGAAGAAATAAAGATCAAAGTACCAGAAGTGATGGTGTCCCACACTTATGCCAATTTACATTAAGGTTATCTAACACACAACAACACTTGTCACACACGGTGTTACAACAATTCGATGAAAATCAAATATAAACACACACAAAAAAAAGCATGAACAGAACCTAGAGTTTGGTAACGTAGTTTGATGCAATACTGCCTATGTCTATGGGGCAATGTATCCAAGAAAAAAAAATTTACTAATATAATGTCAAGTGATTACAATGTTGCACTTATCTATAAAGAAAGGACAATTACAAGACACACAAATTGCTTAACTTCTTAAATAATAACTTAGGCTTCCCATAAGTGTGGGACTCCCTCTCATGAAACTTAGGCTCCCCCAAGTATGAGACTCTCTTTTACCAAGACTTTTATCTTTCGACCTTCAAATAAAGACCATTCCATTTGATGAATCTAGACTCCCCCAAAGTTTGAGATTTCTTGTCAAGTTTTAGTAAAACGATTCAACAAGATTTAGAGAAACACTCACGATCTACTGCAACAACATGTTTCCACAATCCTAAGGATTGATACACTTGTGGTTTATAGCGAACACACAAAACAAATGGTTCAATGATTATTCAAAATGGTCAACCCTAAAAAGAGAACAACATCCTCTTAAATAAGCACCACGAAAAAAGGAAACGATCCTAAACAAATTCTACACACAACTCATAGAAATAAGTCATAAGAATAAACACCGAAGATTTTTTAGATATGAAAAAAATATTATGCAAGATCCGTATTTTAGGGAGCATCATTCTGTGTAGAACAACAATAGAGATGGACTGCCACAACATCCTAAAATAAATATTGTCAACACCAAATTTCTAACGTTCATAATAATAAAAAAAATATTTTAGGGACCTTTCAAATCTAGTCTTAAAAATTTAGAGACTAAAAAATATATTTTTAAGAATTCGGGAACTAAAAAAATAAATTTTGAAAATTCGCAAATCAAATACACTTGGTCTTAAAAATCGATGGACTAAAAGATTAGATTTTTCAAAATTCACATACCAAATATACATATTCTTCACAACTTGAGAACTAAAAGGTAATTTTTTTATCATTTTTTAGTATATCAATAATTTGGTAGCAAAAGATTCAAAACTCTGACCTGATGAAGTATATATCATACGCCATTTAAGCTATCTCATGTTGTTTGGTTTTAATAATTTAATAATTATAATTTGTATTTCTTTAATTTATTTAATAAAACTGTGTTCTTATTAAACAAGGGAGTTCAAATATTATTTTTGTTAACCTAATCAACAAACATAATATTATAGTGAAATAATCTTACTGTTATCAATCTCGAAGTGAAAAGTTCGATTATTCCACCTAACATATTATAAAAAACAACAATATACTGACATGTTTATATAACCAATTGTATTTATAGATATTGTGGGAGAACAAAGATGTTTCAGATGAATTGCCACATTTAATTTATGTATCAAGGGAGAAGAGTTTAAAACATCACCACCAAAACAAGGCGGGCGCTATGAATGTTCTGGTAATTCGAAACATACTGATTAATAATATATATATCATGCTGATTAAAAATGATTGATAAATATCATTTTATACTCTAAATTATGAGCTTATATCAATTAAAATTCTATATAAATAATTGTATCAATTTAAATCACCAACTTTCATAAATGTATCATTTTACACTCTTTTATATTTTGTTTGATCAATATGATGTGGAACCTATGACTTGAGTCTACTAAATGTCTAAGAACTTGTTCGGTGCAAAATCTCAAAACAAAATTTTAGAAACAATGAATTCAAAGAAAACGGAGTTATATTTGGTTAAAAATTCATAAATTAAATTTCAATTAATTTTTTTTTTGAATGTATTTGATAATATATTAATAAACCATAAAACTCATTATAGTTACTTACTAAATATTAACTTGAATATAAAATATCCAATTTATGCACTTGTTTTATGTTAAAATTTTTATATAACAATATTTTGTTATATCATATAATAATATATTATAGGAAAATTATTTCAAATGGTAAAACTGTTGAAAATATTTACAAGATATAACAAAATTTTAGAACTATCAATGATAGATGTTGATAGACACTGATAGAGACACTGATAAAAGTTTATCAGTGTCTATCAACGTCTATCATTGATGGTTCTAATTTTGCTATATTTTGTAAATATTTTAGTTTATTTTTCTATATTTAAAAAAACCCCTATATTATATAATACATATTTTAATTTCACTAAAATAATTGAGTTTATAACATGAAATATTATATTTGTTCTTGTTTATATCTTTTCTAATATAATTCAGCATTTTTAATTTTGAATTCAAAATTTGGGTAAACAGAAAAACTAAAAATCTTGTTTTCAGAATTTGCACTATTTGAATCATGGAATTTGAAATCAATTTTCGAAAATTTGCTCAACTTAGTGAATTTGAAAACATAAAACATGATCTGAATTGTCAACCACACAAGCATTAAAATTTCATAAACAAATTAATTAAGACATTTCATTATGATTACCTTTCAAAATCATTCATACATTGATTCTCAAACATGTGTAGACTTCTTCAAGTTGGTTCTACAAGATAAATGATTAAAATAAATGTAAGATGATTATTAAAAGAAATATGACTAAGTGTTTAAATTGAATCATTTATGAACATATACGTAAAACTTTAATTGATACAATTAATTTCGTTAAAAAACTGATACAATTATAAGTTTCATACAGGTTTTTCCAAACAAAATGAAGTAGAAGATGTAAATTGATACATTTACATGAGTTTGATGAGAATTTAAATTGATGCAATTAATAATTTAGAGTTTAAATTGATATAAATCCTAAAATTTAGGTATAGATTGATATTTCCCTTAAAAAGATATATAATAATGTTTGTACGAATTGATGTTGTAGACAAGAGTGTCGGGATTATTGACAAATGCGCCATACATATTAAATGTGGACTGTGACATGTTTGTCAATAATCCCCAAGTTGTTTTACATGCAATGAGTGTATTTTGCACCCCTAAAGATGATTTGGAAGATATTGGATATATTCAATCTCCCCAATGCTTTTATGATGGGCCTGAGGACGACCGATATGGAAATCAATTGGTGGTCATATTCGAGGTAATTTTTTGAAAATTTCTTTATTCATGTACATGTAATCTTTCTTCATATTTTGCAATTCGATAGTTAAAACAAGATGTATAATTTAAAAGAATTTGGTTGTATACTAGGCTACCCCTAGAGCATAGGGATGACTAAAATTCTTCGCCAGGATGGATCTCGAACCAAATTCCTTGGAGATCCGACCCAATTGGGACGAGAAATTTCCGATTTGATTGAGGACAAGGTCAAATCAGGGATTTAAATTGGGTTCCCAATCAGGAATCAGGCGAGGATGGAGAGGGGATCTTCGACCTCGAACCTGATTCCCGTCCCCGTCTTGATTTTTTTAATTGTTTATATATGTATATATACTACTACTACTACTAATAATAATAAAACAATATATTATTGAAACAATATGTTTCAGTTTTTTTTCTTTTTTAATTTTAAAAATCTAAAATAATAAATTTAATTTTTATTAGTTTATAATAAAAAAAACATGTAGCATTTAATTTAAACAACTATATGTGACAATAATACTAATTTCCTACATAAAATTTATAATTTCAATATAAATATTAAATTTAGTTAATTTTAAATAATAAAAATAATAAAATAAAGCAAGGATTTTCCTCGCAAAGATTCTCTGATCTCGACCCTGACTCCCCAAAACGGGGAATGGGGCGGGGATGGAGATTAAAAATCCCCACAGGACTGGGATGAGGAATGCATTTTGGGTAACCCATTTTGAGGAGTAAAAGGACTCTACAAGAATGAGCTATGTGACTCGGCTACAAAAGTTAGTTGTACCCAAAAGTGTTGGGATTTTAATATGTAGCGAATAGATATAAAGTCAAATAAATCACAAGTACAAACGAGAGAAAGATAACAACGGTAACATGTAAATGAAAAATTCATAAGGGTTGTTTGGGGCGCGAAGTTAAGATGTGATATATGGAGTTCATATACTTGTAGAGTTTATATGTCTATAAAGTTGGGTTCATACGTTATGAGTATTTGATGTAGTTTTTTAAACTCTTCATAATCTGCTTTTATGATTATTATTTTTGTTTTGATTTTTTTTATTCAATAATTCCACCCATCTTTATTTGAATAAAATATGGATTAAAATTTTTTTCTTTTATTTTTATAAAGTTTGACTATCTTTCTTTTATTTTTTTTTAGGTAATGAATAATAATTAACCAACTACATTTCTTGCACGAATATGGTTAAATAAAATAGGAACCAAAGAGAAATTATTAATTCTAATTTTTTTCCATCAATTTCATCTTTATCTTCTTCTTCTTCTTCCTTTCTTCATCTTGTTACTCTATTTTTTTTCCTCTTTTATGAATTTTTCTTAATCAAATATCCCCTATCATCTACAGTGAATTTAATCTCACCACGTTTCTTTATCAATTCCACTTTCAATTCCTCCTAATTTGGAGGGTCATCAGAGAACAAATCTTCATTTTTCACTAATTCTTACTAGAAAATGTTTTGGAAAATAAATCTCCATTTTATGGGTTTTTTTTATTTGTTGATTCTCTTTTGTTTTTTCTTTTGTTTTTGTTTGTTTTTTTTCATAAGTTCTTGTTCCACCATTCAACTACCTACAAACTTTTACAAATTCTTAACACTAATGAGATATGCGAACTCAACTAGAAAATATATATTTTACAGTTTTCTACATATAAATATTGCACTTAAAGTAAACAAAATACTATTATTTATATAGTCAACAACTCTACAACATACTTTAACAGTCATAGAATATATGAGTTGAATGTGCATAATAAATAGGATAGGGTTTATTTCAAAAATAATAGGGTATATATATATATATATAAACATGCCCAACAATGAGACAATTTGTAGTCGAGGTGATTGTCGGAGCTCCAAGTTAGTCACACAAACATTTGAGTCGAAGGTGGTTGTTTAAGTTGATTATTGAAACTGATTTTTATTGAAGTTTGTAGTCGAAGGTTGTTGTCGGAGCCCCAAGTTGGTCACACAAAGCTAGTGTTGGACTTGGTCATCGGAAGTGGTTGCTGGAGCTCAGAATTAGTCATCGAAGTTGGTCATGCGAAGGTGGTCGTCGAAGTTGATCATCGAAGGTGATTTTCACCAGAGTTTGTAATTATAGATGGTTGTCGAAGCTTGGAGTTAGTCGCATGAAGGGTGTCGCCAAAGTTGGTCACATGACTTTATTATTGGAAGTGGTTGCGGGAGCTTGAAATCAGTCGTAAAAGTTGGTCGAACGAAGGTGGTCATTGAAGTTAGTTGCTGGAGTTGTCGGAGGTGGTTGTCGGAGCCTTGAATTGGTCGTCGGAGTTGGTCTGTGCTGGAGTTGTCATCGGAGGTGATTGACGGGTCCTAGAATTAGTCATCAAAGTTGGTCTTGCAAAGGTAGTCGTTAGAATTGGTCGTCGGAGTTTTCGTTGGAGCTGGTTGTTGGAGTTTGGAATTGGTCGTAAGGGTTGGTCGCACGAAAGTGGTGCCAGAGTTGTCATTGGAGGTGGTTACTAGAGGCTAGAATTTTTCATCGGAGTTGGTTGCACGAAATTTCGAAGCCCAGAGTTGGTAATCGACGTAGGTCGTATGAAAGTGGTCATCGAAGTTCGTTCCTGATATGTGGCAGCAGTAGTTACTGACGGTGGTCAATAGATATTGTTGAATCGTTCTTCTATGGTTAGTAGTATCTTATATTAATCTACATACAATTTCTTTATCTTATGGTGTCCTTTATTTCTAAGACAACGTGATCACTTATTTCTAGGCACTTTGTCCCATATACCTTTGTGACATCCATTTATATCCCAACCTTCTCAGCATTAAGACTCTACTAGATTGTCAAATTAAGTGGCAAGTTTAACTTAAAATTTTTATCTTTAACTTCTATAAAGGAAATGCATAAGTCAAGTCGATATGAAGTGTAGGCCTCAAGCCATAAGACCCTAGGGTATCCACATTGTTGAACTCCTTAGAGAATTTAGCCATGGTTAAAGATAAATAAATGAAATTTATTAGATCAAAAGTCATAACTACATGATGATGTTCAATGCAAGAGAAAAGAAAGAAAATAAAAAAGTGTAGACAAGTAAACAAAGAAATGCTGGAAATATACTTTGATGATGCCTTATGGAAATTTCTCACTCTCATAATCTTTCTCTAGGGTGACTCTCCTTTTTCAAGGATAAGCCCTTTATTACCACACGTTGTCACGGGATTAGAACAACCTAGATTGCTCAACCTTTAGAGGAACTTTTTTTTACGAAGTTGCTGATTAGGATTGTAAGAAATTGTCCAAGGATGACTAACTTTGTGGAAGAACCGTAAGTGACGTAGGTGGTGCATAGATGGAGAGTTGATAATCGAAATGAAAGTATTCTCCTCCTTTTATAGGCTCCAAATTGGTTGAGGAAGGCCAGAAATCATGCTAAACACTTTTATCATGCAATTTCGGGGTTGAAAAAAAGATTGGGACAAGAAAACAATAACCTCCGACGACTGGGTGAAAATCTAGAAAATTAAGGTTTCTTGATGCAGCCATAGTGACTTCAGGCAATGCAGGTGCATTGAATAAATTTCATCAAATCAATCAAAACTACCTTCAAAAGTTCATAAATTCAGCTAAAATCAATAGAAATAAACTTTTGAGACAAATAGCACCCTTATAAGATCATTTGATCAATTTAAGACCAAATATGGGTGAAAACATATGTAAATGTTCATTAATTTTTCGTATGTAAAAGTATAGAAATATTAGCCTAAAACATGCATTTCATGCCATATATCAGGTTATGACTGCTTTTAATTTCCAAGATAAAAGTAAATGATAAAAAAATAAATAGCATTGAAACTAAAGCCAAGAAAAGTAGAGGAGTAAGTTAAATGAGAGAAGATCTAGCTTAGGTATTCGGATCCACCCATATATGAAGTTGTTCATTGGACTGTAGATATAATCATCAAGTTCATGCAAGTACTTAACCTACTTGTTCAATAATGCGGCAACAATCGCCCTATGATATTAATCAATATGCTTAACTAAACCATGTGTCAATCAATCAAGAGTGTAATGCATCTCAAAAGCAATCAACACATGCATTAAGATTTAGCAAAAATTAAGACAGTTAGTTACTAAGTAATGCTTAAATAGTCTAATTGATTTTATTCTTGAACTTAACTATTCATCCAGTGTTGTAAAAGGGTCACTATGAGTAACCAAACAATTTACATACAAGAGCTTTGATTTGTGATACTCAGAAATTCATGCAATGTTATATGCCACATACCGATTATAAATCTCTAGCAAGACATTGAAAGGGTTGTCAATCCAAACATATAAGATATTGAGATTAAAATACAATCAAGAATCACAAGTACTTGAAGGATAATAATGTAAATACAAGTCCTGAGAACATATTACAATGGATTTCATCTTCAACCTAAGCTGGAAAGTACTTCTTAACCATTAAACATTGAGATATTGAATGGATAAGGTTTAGAGACTAAGATACATCACAAAAGTGTGAAAATATAGAGAAAAAAGAGTGGAAGCTAGTTGGCTAGAGGCCGAATGGATTGGGTGTTGGATGGGTAGATGCTTGACCTAATGCATATGGATGTGTTTATAAATAACCAAGAGCATTGTGTGGCTATGCATGGTGTTGCAGAGTCGTGTTCTGTTAGGCTAGGATTTTACGTCATTAATAAATCCCAGACCTGATCAAAAGAATACTTATAAATCATTGAACCACTACTTATACTATTAGGTAGTACAAGTCGAACCACAGAGAGGCCAAGAATTAAATCTCTCTTAAGCTAAATTTGACTATGGAAAGTAGTAAAAATAGAGTTTTGGTTTGTTTGATATAATGGAAAAACAAGCAATAAATTAAATTGTAAGGGATAAATGTAAACAGGGATTGGTTTATTTAGTTCTAAAATCAAGATAGATATTCAATACACTTTCTATCATCGTTTTATACCAATTAATTATGCAATCAAATTATGCATGCACAACTACTCACTTGATTCGACTGAACTAGTCTCTATAGTGGCAGATAACTAGCAAGAATCTAGCCAAGAAAGCATCATAATTATTGATTATAGTCGAAAAGTTAATACTCTAACTAATTTACATGCTTCTAAATTCTATTGGGTTTGATAGCGGCCATATAGAACTAAAAACACATGCATTAAAATTTAGGATTCAATTGTGTCGATTAGTTGTCAGGATAGTCATATTGAATTAACAAATTTTATCTTCCAACATAGAAATTCATGCATCTTAGGAATAACGATCAAATTTACAATTAGCTAATACTACTTTGGTGACCTTAGCTAGACATTCATATGCAAAAATACATTAAAACAACATATTGATGCAAGATTGTGACAAAACTAAGAATCATAGCTTATCATGCTTATAAGTGAAAAGTCATCAACACAAACATGTTTTTAAAAACTAAAGAGGATTTAAAGAATATATAAATTCAGATTGCAAAACACTAGTTAGATTAGACAACTCAAGAAATAAGCAAAGCATCCTTAATCCAAGAATTAGATAGAAAACATCTCAAGAATTCATAAAAAAATCGAAGAGACAATTCATTCCAAGCTTATAATCCAAAATAAAATGAACAAAACCTACTTAATGATGTTGAAAAGATAGAGAGGAAGAAAAAAAATCTAGTCTTCCCTTCAATCTCCATAAAATCCAACATTATTTGATCTAAAAGCGAAGAGAGGTATACAAAGAAAGCAGTCAATAGCATTGCAATGTTGCTACACAGTTGGCCCTCGAGCATTGGATGGATGGTGCGGTTCTGGCTTGTGCAAGAGGCACACGCGCAGAAGGCTGGAATCGCATTAAGAGTTCGTAGCGGTTGCAACGTTGCCTTGTATATTCAGCTACTGCCTTTCAGCATTGGGATAGCGTCAGGCTTAGGCATGATGAGGATTGTGATGCTCATGTGAGGGGCTGTTTGATCATTTTTACTCCTTTGAGGCTTCGATGCTCAAATTACCTCCAAATTGCGTCAAATTAATCTTGTTTGGCTCCAAACACTTGGTTCTACCTCTTGATTGCTCGATACCTACAAATAGGATAATTAATATTAAAAATCTACAAATGAACTTGAATTAAGCTAGGAATTATAGCTCTTTTTAAGAGTTATCATCTTCTTTCCAAGCTTGAATTTTTCCATAAAAGAGACAAGGCTACGATGTCAAAGGTTGCATCATAGTTCGATGAAGTGTGCTTCCACAAAGAGAACTTCCCAAAATTGTATGGAATCATAGCGGTGTTGCCTAATGAGGCTACTATCTTCAACGCTGTCCACTAGCATCGTGCAGCCCCGTAGTGGCTTCAGGGGTAGAATCGTAGTTTTGATCCATTTTGGCCTAGACGCTCCGGTTTGTCTTCAAATGCTCCACTTGAGAACAATTTTTGTCCAAATGCCCAAATCTACCTCGTCGATGCTTGATACCTACAAAATCGTAGATTAAGCACTTTAAACTACACAACCAATTCGAGTTAAGTTAAGTAAGATAACACATTTAAGGTACTATAATAGCACATTTAAGGTGCTATCACCTAGTCTTTGAATTTTAGCGTATACACGCATTTTTTTCTAGAGTGATTGTAGATGAATGTGACAAAATACGAAGAACCACCTAGTGATTTTTCACTTATAAGGCCATAACCATCAGTGTGCACATATCCAATACATTGAAACTTCTTCGTGCATTGGCTTGAATGATACTCTATGCTGTTTTCTCACTAGATAGCGTAGACATGATTTAAGAGTCATGCCCACTCGAGGTTTGAGACTCTTCTTTGCAAGAATGTCTAATAATCTCTAACTCATATGACCAATTAATGTATGTTGTAGCTCCATGCGCAACTCATTTTCAACAATAGCTACAAGGCTCTTCGCGATCTTAGCATTCGTCACATATATTGTGAAATTTTTATTTCCTCTTGCTACTACTATTGAGCTTCTAGTGAGTTTCCACTGGTTATCACCAAAGTAACTATGATAGCCATCATCGTCAAGTTGTCCTGTGTAAACAAGATTGATCTACATATCTGGAACATGTCGAGCAATTTTTAGAAGTAAGTAACAACTATTATTGGTCTCAAGATACACATCTCCATTGCCTATGGTTTTTTATGTACCATAGTTTCCTATCTTCACTGTTCTAAGGTCACCTGATTTATAGGATGAGAAGAGCTTATGCTTAGAGGTAACATGAATTGCAACACCATTATCAACTATCCAATCTGTATCCTAGCATGTGACGTTAACTACACTTTCATCACAAACAACCTATATATCATGTATGGCTACTAGTACATCATTTTTTTAATTTTTCTTTTCATTCTTTTCCTTTTTTTGTTCTCATTTTTATCTTCGACAATGGATCTGTCTATGACATATCTTCTTGCAATGGAAACATTGTATATATTTGTTCGATGTACTCCTAGATCTCTTTCTATTATTTTAACTTCTATTGCGACTTTGGCTTCTCCCCCAATTTTCTGTGATAGAGCTTCTGACTCACTTGTTGAAGGCTTCGTCATTTTCCTTATAATCACCTCTTCATTGAGAAGACTACTTTTGAGTCTTGACAATACTCACAGTAAACTTTCCACAGGATGAGCAATTACTCAAAGAGACCAACAATATCTCATTGCTGTTTGGTAATGAACTGAAGAATAATAATGCTTAAAATTAATCTTCCAAGTTCATTTGTATATTTGATATCTGATCCAAGATACTTTACATTTCATTCAAATGTTCTACAATTGGAGTCCGTTTTTTATATTTCAAATTTACGAGATTTCATATCAGGAAAGCTTTATTGCCTGCATTGTTTCTTTCAAACAAGTCTTTCAACTCTATCCATAAGGAGTATGGTTTTGTCTCTTTAGTAATGTAATAATATACACTATCATCAACCCATTGAGGTATAACCAACAACTTGCCTATTTAAGAGTTCCCAATTTTCATCAAACATATTTCTCTTAGTTGACTCTCCCTTGCATGATACTCTTTGCAATAGAGAAAGTCCTCCATTTTTCCTTTCCATATTTGCCATTTTGCTTCATTCAAGCTAACCATTCAGCTCAGGTTAACACCCATGGCTACACACTAAAATTAACCAAGTCAACAACATCAGCACAAACTTTGTTGGCTTGCAAATTTCTCGCTAGGTTCAAGCTCTGATACTGCTTGTTGGGATTTTAATATGTAGCAAATAAATATAAAGTCAATTAAATCACAAGCACAAAGGAGAGAAAAATAGCAACGTCAAGATTTACATAGAAAACCCCTTAAAGTAAGTAAAAAATTATGTGACGGCTCCCAAAAACATCCACTATATAAATACTTTAGTCGTAACTTGATGATACAACAACTATCAGCAAAACTATTACAGAAAGACTCGAAAACAAGAAGAACAACATTGCAACCAATTGAATTGTTGTCGACATCTTTCTGTTATGTGTTGTAACCACTAGAGCTTCATCGTTGACTATAGCGACTGCATATAAAAGGAAAACGAACGTGAAATGAATGTAAGAGAGACTAAGAAAACAAGAGAGCAAGACATTCGTTCTGTAATAACTTTAAAGAAGAAGTAATAAAAGAAACCTTCTCGATTTGTACAGTAGACGTAGGCCTTTGGCCGAACCACTTAAACTCCTGTGTCTTTTCTTTCTAACTCTACAATCGTTTAGCATTTACTATTATCGTTTACACGATCGTGTAGTTCCTATCGCATCGTGTACTCGATCGTTTAGCTCCGAGTCTAATCGCCTATACGATCGTTTAACTCTTTAGCTCTCGTCTACACAATCGCCTAGCACCAGGAAACTATCGTCTACACGATCGTCTAGTGCTTCATCCTATCATTTACATAATCTATCGTTTAGTTCTTGGAGCTTCGTTTATACGATTGAGCTGCCATTTGGTAAACGACAAAAGAATTTCATGCCTTAGCATACTACCTCCCCTAACTCTTGAATTGTTTTTTAGCGTTAAATCTGAGTAATTTGTGATTGTGAACGAGAAGATCTAGTCATCTAGGACAACAAGTGGTATCAGAGCTCAGTGAACAGTTCAAGACAGATCCAAGATTTGAATTCTTGCATACTTTGATTCAGAATAGTCAATCTTGAAGATCAAGAATGGCAACTACCAGATATAAAATTGAGAAGTTTGATGGTAAGACATACTTTGAACTATGAAAAGCGAAGATTAAAGCAGTCTTAGGACAACAAAAGGCTCTACTGGCCATTACAAACCCTGCAAAGTACCCTGAAACACTCACTAAGGCAGAGAAAGAGACAATTGAGGTAAAGGCGTATGTAACCATTGTCTTGAATGTCACAAACAGTGTTTTGAGGTAAATTGTAGACCAACCTACTGCCTATGCCCTCTGGAACAAACTGAATGAGATATATCTCAACAAAGACCTGCCCAACAAAACTTTCTTGAGTGAAAGATTCTTCACCTTCAAGATTGATGTAGCAAAGTCCTTCACGGATAATCTGAATGAGTTCAAGAGATGTCTTCTACATTCAGATCAATAAGAGACAACATTGGGGAAGAGAATGAGGCGTCCATATTACTAAACTCTCTGCGAAAATCTTTCAAAGATGTCAAGGTAACCATAAAGTACGGTAGAGAAAGAATAACCACAGAAGTAATCATATCAGCTGTGAGAGTCAGAGAACTTGAGTTACAAATGAGTAAGAAGGATCAACAAGGAGATGAAGGCTTGTTTTCAAAGGGGAAGAACAAGAACAACATGAAGGGGAAACAGAACGGAGGAGATAAGTCCAAGATAAAGTGTTATTGTCACAAAATGGGCCGCATGAAAAAGGACTGTTATGCCTTGAAAAGGATGTTGAACCAATAGAACAAGGGTGGAAAACAGACCGAGGCTACTGTAGGGGAGAATTACCTTGTCTATTCAGATGCATTGGCTACTACTGAAGAAGATGGAGACCATAATACTATGGAGACGGGATTGGATGTTAGATTCTGGATGTTCAGTCCATATGACACCATCTAAGGGATGGTTTTGCACCTACAAGAAGTGGGATGGTGGGCTAATCTATATAGGAAACAATAACACCTGCAGAGCTGTTGGAATAGGATCTATGTCCTTGAAAATGCATGATGGTTTAGTGAAATTGATTAGGAACGTGAGACATGTTCCTACTTTGAAGAGAAATCTCCTATCTTTGGGGATGTTCAATGCTATTGCTTGTGAGTATAGGGGTGTGAGAGGCACCTTTGAAATAATTAAAGACTCTAAGGTAGTTTTTGTGGCAACCAAGGTGAATGGATTATATTTCATCGAATATGTGCAAATAGCACACTTGACCTTGTTGGCAACTAAAGAAGAACCCATAAAAGATGAGTTACAGCACAAAAGGCTTTCCCATATCAGTGTGAGAGGGCTGCAAGTGCTCTCTAAATAGGGGATTCTTCCAAGGGGTGTTGGAGATGACCTAAAATTTGGTGAACTCTGCATATTAAGCAAAGCAACAAGGCAAGGGTTCCCTAAAGGATAACACACTTCAAAGAAAATTCTAGATTATGTGCATTCAGACTTGTGGGGGCCAGCTCACTCTCCATCTCTAAGTGGAGCAAGGTACTTTCTTTCATTCGTAGATGATTACTCAAGGAAGAGTTGGGTTTAATTTTTAAAATCCAATGATGAAGTGTTTAGTAGATTCATAGAATGGAAGATCTTGATTGAAAAGCATACCTCTAAACAAATTAAACATTTGAGAATTGTTAACGGTTTAGAGTTTTGTGGAGAGAAGTTCAACTTGTTTTGTAGGGAGCATGACATAGTAAGGCATAGAACAACGAGGTACACACCTCAACAAAATGGAGTAGCTGAAAGATTGAATAGAACAGTGCTGGAAAGAGTAAGATGTTAGCTATCCAATGCCTTATTGCCTGAAAAAAATTGCATTGAAGCTGTTTCCTACACGATATACACTCTTAATAGGTGCCCACATCAATCCATAGAGCTGAAAACTCCTGAAGAGAGGTGGATAGGGTAGCCACCTAAGCTGGAACACTTGAAAGTGTTTGGATGTGTAGGCTATGTGCATCAAAGCCAAGGAAAGTTGAAACCTAGGGCTGTAAAATGCATGTTTTTAGGTTTTACACCGAGAATAAAGGGTTATAGGTTGTGACATCCAGTTGAACAGAGATGTGTGAATAGTAGAGATGTGGATTTCAGACAGAATGAGATGTTTATGATGTCTGAGCAACCATCTACTTTAATGACAAAGACAAGTAGTACAAGATTTAAGGTGGAGCCTCAAAATGATCATGGAGCTTCTACTTCCTCTCAAAATCTAGAGTTAGAAGGTGATGAAACTGCTGAAACCAGTAAGCATGTGTTAAGTGAACAAGTTGAGACACATGGAGACTTACACAATTATTCATTAGCAAGAGACAGACCTAGAAGAACTATTATTCCACCGACAAGATATCAAGAGTCTGATTTTGCTAGTGTAGCATTAAGTGCTGCCATTTCTTTGAGTAACAATGAACCTACCAGCTTTGAAGAAGAAACAAACAACCTGGATGTTAGACAGTGGATTGAGGTAATGAATGATGAATTAAAGTCCCTCAACCAAAATGACACTTAGAGACTAGTACCTTTGCCTAAAGAGTACAAACCTATCTCATGTAAGTGGATTTAAAAATTTAAACAAAAGATTCCAGGTGTGCAAAAATCTAGGTTCAAGGCAATGTTAGTTGCTAAGGGGTTCACTAAAAACGAAGTTATTAACTACACTGAGGTGTTTTCTCCAATAGTGAAGCATACATCCATTAGGCTACTACTTTCCTTAGTTGTACAAAAGGACTTGGAGCTAGATCAATTGGATGTAAAGATAGCCTTTCTACATGGGTTGTTGAATGAGAAAACTTATATGAGGCAACCTCAAGGTTATGTGAAAAGGGGAGAAGAAGACTTGGTGTGTTTGTTGAATAAGTTTATATATGGCCTCAAGCAGTCACCGAGATGTTGATATGGGAGGTTTGATAAAGTGATCACCAAGATGGGGTTCAAGAGAAGCTCATATGATTGGTGTGTCTACACAAACACTAGTAGCTTCAAGGAACCGGTCTATCTACTTCTTTATGTAGATTACATGTTGTTGGTCAAGAGTTGGTCAAAAGTTCCAAAGAAGAATTGAGGCAAGTTAAAATTCTTCTTAAGAGAGAGTTTGATATGAAAGACCTAGGGGAGTAAAGAAGGATCCTAAGCATTGAGATTGAAAGAGATGGAAAATAGGGCATATTGCAAGTTAGTCAGTCTGAATATTATTCTAAGATACTGCAGAGGTTTAAAATGGAGAGTGTTAAATCGGTTGGCACTCCTCTTGCACCTCATTTCAAGCTTTCAGCAGCAAATAGTCCAAAAGGTACAAATGAAAAGAATTTAAACCATATGAAGGTTGTTCCCTATTCCCAAGCAGTGAGGTCACTGATGTACCTTATGACTTCTACCAGACCAGACCTGTCCTATGGAACAAGTATGGTCAGTAGGTACATGGAAAACCCTAGTAAAAGACATTGGGAGGCAGTCAAATGGATACTTAGGTATCTATGTTCATCCAATGATGCCAGAGTCCTATATAGATAGAATGAGCCATCCAATGAGGAAGATTATGGTTATGTAGATGCAGATTATGCAGGGGATTTAGATAGAAGACGTTCTCTATCAGGCTATGCTTTCCTATGGGGGAACAATTTGATAAGCTGGAAAGCTAGTTTACAACCTGTTGTGGCTCTTTCCACAACAGAGGCTGAGTTCATCGCACTATCTAAGGCTGTGAAGGAAGGTTTATGGCTGAAAAGGTTTACTAAACGATTTCAACATAACACAAACAAAGGTCAGAATCTATTGTGATAACTAGAGCACAATCCACTTATCTAAAAAAACCAACTGTTTCACAACAGAATCAAGCACATTGATATTAAATATCATTTCATCAAACAAGAGATTGAGAAAGGGGAAGTCGAGGTAGTGAAAATTCATACCTCAGAAAATTCAGCTGATATGCTAACCGAAACTGTTCTATTAAACAAGTTTGGTCGATGCTTGGCCTTCTCGGGTTCAAGTTACCTGAAAAAGGTTAGCTCAAGTCAGCTCAACAAGCAAAGAAGGAAAGGTACTCTAGATGCTTACAAAGGTGGAGATTGTTAAAGAAAGACTCGAAAACAAGAAAAACATCGTTACAGGTAGTTGAACTGTTGTTGACATCTTTCTGTTCTGTGTTGTAACCACCAGAGCTTCATCGTTGACTATAGCGCCTGCATATAAAAAGAAAACGAATGTAAGATGAATGTAAGAGAGAATAAGAAAACGAGAGAGCAAGGCATTCGTTCTGTAATAACTTTGAAGAAGTAATAAAAGAGACCTCCCGATTTGCATAGTTGACGTAGGCCTTTGGCCGAACCACTTAAACTCCTGTATCCTTTCTTTTTAACTCTACGGTCGTTTAACATTTAGTAAAGTATCGTTTATACGATCGTGTAGTTCCTATCGCATCGTGTACTCAATTGTTTAGCTTCGAGTCCAATCATCTATATGATCGTTTAGCTCTTCAATTGTCATCTACACAATCGTCTAGCTCCACTCAACTATCGTCTACACAATCGTCTAGTACTTTATCCTATCGTTTACATAATTGAACTATCGTTTAGTTCTTGAAGCTTCGTCTATACGATTGAGCTACCATTTGGTAAACGACAGAAAAATTTTATGCCTCAGCATACTACCTCCTTTGACTCTTGAATTGTTTTTTACCGTTAAATCTGAGTAATTTGTGATTGTGAATGAGAAGATCATAGTCATCTGGAACATCAAAAATAGTAGATAAGAATACCATTCATCAAGTAAAGATGGAACACAAATGTAAGGAGAGATCTCACCTGCGAGAACAATGGTGAAAGAACAATAAAAAAGAAACAAACTACTTCTTCGGCTGTTACACGAATTGCACCAAGTGGTAAAAAAGAGCCTTATTGAGTCTAAAGAAATTGGGCCCATTTTATTATTTGTCGAAACCCGACAACGAGTACCAAGTTTTATACCATTGAATATGGTTGCTTACAAAAATATAGACATTGATTTATACATTTTTTAGTTCAAACAAGGGTAAGAATAAATACTAAATTTAAACAATGAACTAATAAAGATTTATACTACAAAATTAAATTAGTCTCCCGGTCACTTTTTATTTGAATAGAATATCTAGTATATCACAGTTATAATTCAAACTCTAAGAAGCTCAATTGAGCGAACTAATAGTAAGAATGAGCTTAGTGGAACAGAAATCGAGATGTTATACTTGGAAGGAAAAAAAAAAATTGAGCTAACTAATACCCAATGTGTAAATAACTAAAGCTTCGTTTGGTAACTATTTAGACCTCGTTTTGTATTTATTTAGTTTTTTATTTTTGTTTTTGAAAATTAAGCCTATACACTCTACTTCTACGTCCATATTTTATATTTTGTTATCTACTTTTTATCACTTTTTATCAATGGTTTAAAAACCAAGCCAAAATTTGAAAAAAAAAGTGGCTTTTAAAATTTTGTTTTTATTTTTAGAATTTGGCTAATAATCAACCCTTCTACTTAAGAAAGATTCAAATCATTGTAAGAAATGAGGATGCAAATAGACTTAATTTTAAAAAACCAAAAATAAAAAATGAAATGGTTACCAAACGAGACCTTAATTTTTCTGTTTTTAATTTTTGAAAATTTTAAACATAAAAACACCTCTCTCACCTCTAAATTTATTGATTTGTTATATACTTCCTATGAAAGATTTCAAAAGTCCAACCATATTTTGAAAACTTAAAAAAAATAGTTTTAAAATTTTTTGAGATTTTGCTAAGAATTAAACTCTTGTACTTAAGAATAATGAAGATCAATATAGGAAATGAAGAGGAAATAGACTTATTTTTCAAAAATCAAAAACAAAAAACTAAATTAATTACCAAAATGGAACCTAAAAAAAACTACAAAATACAAACTTAAACAACAATTAATTTAAATTAATTTGAATTCATACGAAGAAATTCATTTGATAAATACATGTACGCTTGGAATTCTACCAAAATGTCTTCTCAAAATTATTGACAAAACAATTTAATTTGGAGAAAGAAAAAACAGTTTTCACATTAAGACAATTATTACAACTCTGAAGGAGAGTTTGAATCTCCAGTTTTCACCATTATTTTTCTTATTATTTATTAATCTTTTTTTGTATTCGATTTCAAAAATCATGACAAGTGGTTAGGATTGAACTCATCAACTTTGGAAAAGTGAAACTCGTACTTTATATCCAATTATTCACTAAATTAGTAAACTAATAATTTATCCTTTATATTATTTGAAGACATTTTCAATTTACACCCTTTAATCATTTATTATATCAATTTAAATAATAAACTTAAATTGTATTAAATTAAACTTCGAACTTTCATAAATATATCAAGTTACACCACCCTTTCTGTTAGTTTCTATATATTAATTTTTAGTTTAATAACATGTGGGATAGGAGATTAGAACAAACTTTGACTTGTTGGTTAAGAATATATACTTGAACCAATTTAGCTATATTCAAATTAGCTGGAGTAATAATGTGTGTAGTATATATTTTGTAGTACTTCGCACGTGGGATCATGGGACTTCAAGGACCATTCTACTGCGGGACTGGGTGTTTCCATAGACGAAAAGTCATATATGGCCAATTTCCTCACCACACTACACATTTTATGGACGGTAACTTTTGCATAGTTCAGTTTTAATTTATATAATGTTAATCTTAATTCAATCTTATGAAAAAAATATTGTTTTTAATCCTCTTGTAGGAAAAGCTTCGGAACAAGAAATAATGAAATCATTTGGATATTCAAAAACTTTTGGAAAGTCAGCAATTTATGCTTTTGAAGAAACCACATGTGGCCATCTTCCAAAAGGCCCTTTGAGCAATAATCTTGAAGCTGCCAACCAAGTGGCTTCATGTGGCTATGAGATCGGCACTACTTGGGGTTCCAAGGTTTCTTTTTGACTCCCTATTATTATGGTTATGTTTGAATAAATCTTTTCAGGTTATTTTCAAATAAAAGAAAATAAATGTATTTATTTATGAATATGATAAAATATCACTATTTATTAATGATAGACTACGATAGATATTGATAGAAGTATATCGTGGCCTAGCGTCTACTTATAAATGTCTATGCGATCTATCACAGATAGATAATGACATTTTGTTATACCTGAAAATAATTTTCAGCAATTTTACCATTTAAAACGATTATCCATGTTTTTAATGAGATCAACATTTTTTGAATAAGTATTTGAAATTTTTTTTTAGTAAAATTTAAAAAACAATAACAAAGTTGAAAACATACTTTCAGAGAGTAGAAAATAAAACAATAAAAATGAAATAACCTTTTGTATTCAAATTACAAATTGAATAATGCTAAATAAATGATTAGAAAATGAGGTTTTAGGTAAAAATTATCGAGTGATGGATCCTACTATTTGTATTCAAATTACAAATTAAAAATGTGTGTTTGATTGAATCTCAGATAGGGTGGATGTATGGATCTACAACTGAAGATGTACTAACAGGCTTAGTGATTCAAAAGAGAGGGTGGAGATCAATTTACATTGCATTAGATCCTCCAGCATTCTTAGGATGTGCGCCTTCACAACTTGTTGCTTCATTAACTCAACAGAAGCGATGGGCCTCTGGCTTACTCCAAGTTTTATTCAGCAAACATTGCCCTATTTTTGCTACTCTCTTTGGGAAACTCCAATGGAAGCAATGTGCAGCCTACTTGTGGATTCTCACTTGGGGCCTTCGTTCCATTCCAGAGCTTTCTTATGCATTACTTCCACCCTATTGTCTCATCACTGACTCCTCTTTCTTCCCTACTGTAAGTACAAACCATTATTATCTTTCTATGTGCCATGGTTTCTTGAAACATGAAGTAGAAAGTGAGTAAACTCTTAATTTTTACTCACTTTTTACAAACCATTATGTGTCATGGTTTCTTGAAACATGAAGTACAAACCATTATATTTTTTAAAACATTAGTTGAAAGTATAGATAACAAAACCCATAAACTTATCGTGAAAGTAGTGCTTATATGCTTAATTTTTACATTTCTAAAACAAAAATCCAAAAGATTATTAAACGTGGCATAAATAGTTATCAAACGAGAGCTTAATAATATATATGGAATATATTAATTCATAGATATTGAAAGCAGAATGGTCGGATGATGATTTTATTACATAAGTTAAACATGGGTCCACGTAAAACTAATTAACAATTACAAGAGTAACCCATATGTTCAATAAAGATTGTGAGATTTTTTCATCATCCGTTGACATGTAAGTAAATCTCTTATAATATCGTTTTTTCTAAAAACCTTCCACCCATAAATTAGGAGGGTTAAAGTATTTGGTTGATTTAGTTATATGTTGCGATTGCATATATGCAGGTGGAAGAGAGAGCAATCTTGATCCCAATTTCTCTCTTCATCATTTATAACTCTCAACAGTTGTTACAATACAAAGAAACAGGTCAATCAATAAGAGCTTGGTGGAATAACCAAAGAATGGGAAGAGTAAACACAATGTGTGCATGGTTATTTGGAGTGTGGAATGTGGTTCTAAAACTTTTGGGTGTAAGAGAAACTGTATTCGAAGTAACAAAGAAAGAGACAGGTTGTGAGGCTGATTTGGGACATTTCACATTCGATGAGTCTCCAATGTTTGTGCCGGGGACGACCATTTTGTTACTCCAACTTATTGCTTTACTTATGAGCTTCATAAGGCCGCCCAAGAGATCAGGAAGCTCAGTGCTTGAGGTGATTTGTAGTGTATGGTTAGTTTTATGCTTTTGGCCATTTTTAAAAGGAATGTTTATGTTTGGTAAAGGAAGATCTTATGGACTTCCTTTCTCTACCATATACAAATCAGGTGCCTTTGCGTTGTTGTTTGTGCTTTTATGCCAAACAACAACCATGATTTAACTTAAGAGTTTTCAATTTTGTAATAAGTTGAATGATATGTGTTTCGGCCGATAGATTATTTAAACTTTTAAATTCTTGATCGAAGATACATTTATATATGTTCAATGTTTGTCTAAGTCTATTTATTTTATTGATTGTGACCTCTTTTAAATGAGGTAACTCTCTTCTATTAAGGATTAAAATAACAATGTCGATATTGATATCGAAATCTCAATTTTATAGATATATTGATAAAACTTCGATATCAACATATATTTCTACAACTCATTAAGATTATAGAATTTATTTAGATTAATAATTAAGTTATTTTTACTTTAAACTAAGTTATGGATATTAATTATTAGTATTCATATTTACATTGGACTAAATAGATGACAATGCGTTAATAAGTCGATCCTTTATGCGTTGTTCATAATTGCAACTAGGTCAAAAGTCCGTTTTACCCCAATAGTTACTTCTATCTCCTTAATTACTACTATTCTCTATATTATATAGTTATAATTGGAACTCATTTAAATAAACTTTATAATAAAACATGTCTTAATTGTATCCAACACGTGTCTTAATTGTATCCAACACAATGAATACTTTTCCTCATAAAATTTGAACGTTTCAAATTTTCTTTGAACATATTTGATCTTTGTTCATCCGTGGTGAGCCAACAACGGGACCTTATGGACCTAAAATTATAAGGTCCAATGATATTTCACGATTAATTAACAAAACTCATTAATTAATTGGCCTTCTTTCATTAACTATAGGGCAAACCACTATAGATCCATAGTTAAACTCTTATGCACTATAAGACAAGTGGTGTCCATGGATATAATCAATATGAACAAGTCGATCCTTCACGAGTTGTTCGTAAATACAGTTGGATCAAATGTCCATTTTACCCCTATAATTACCTTTTTTCCTTATGTACCACTAATCCTCCAATGAAACCTTTTTTTTATAGTCCGACTATAAACTAATTTCCTCTCAAACTAGTGACAGGGTGGGGTCCATTGTTCAAGTTTCGGAGTCAACACTTAAGGAACTACTCATCTACATACCCTATATCGGAAGGAGTTTATTATATCTTGTGAAGTTATGTTCCTAACTCCCTATTTGATTAATTCCCAAAATGGTAGGCATATTGAGTCGGTGATTCAGGCTACTCTTACTCGTGCAAATCAAAAGGAGAGCTCTGATACATGTCATGAAATGCATGTTTTCAGACCTTTATTTGCATACTTTTACTTAGAAAAGTGGACTCTTGCATGTCTTTTCCCTTAAATTTAGTCTAAATTAGTTAAAATGAACTTATAAGGGTCTGAGTGATCTTAAAAGATGTCATTTATTGACTTTGAGGTGATTTTGTGGACTTTGGCAGGTGAATTTGACGGAACTGAAGATTTTTGTCCAATATGGCCACATCACAAAATTCTCTATGACTGCATCACTGAGCTCTAATTTTTCATAATTCAACCTAGTCAATGGTGGTTGCGATTTTCAAGGACTTATCCCAAAACCTCTTGAGTTGTATTATCTAGCATTTATTATTCATTTATTTCTTGTAGTTTTCTTATTTTCTTTTCACCATCGAACTCTATATTGTAGCTATGATTTATGATTAATAAAGTTCATTATGTTATCACTAGTCGTGCGCTAAATATTCCTAGGAATTTAGCAATGTTGATGCCCTAGGGTTGTTATGGCTTAAGTAGTCTTGCATTTCATACCACTTTGTTTTACACATTCTCTTTGTTGAATTTACAGATAAAATTAGTAAGTTAAACTTACCACTTTATTTAACAATCTAATGGAGCTCTAATGCTAATAAGGTTAGGGTGTAAATGGATGTTACAAAGGAATATGGGAGTTCAAACCTAGAAATATGACTGTCACGTCCTCTTAGATATAAGGGACACCATAGGATAAAGAAACTAAATTCAACTAACCTAAGATCCAGCTAACCATGGAAACATTAAGCATTAGCTGCTTAGACCTCCTAAAGGAACTTGACACAAGACCAAATAGGAGTAGATTTTTGTTCATGTGTAACTCACTGTCCCTGTGTGATGCAGCCATATTACTTAAGGCATAACATTCGAAAGGTTAAAACATTGTTTATCCCTGTTCGATCACCATTGTTTACTATTTTAAAGTTTTTTTCTCATCTACCACAATATAACTTTTCATTGGTCACCTTGGTTACATTGGTCCATAGTCATAATCAAATTAAAAATTGATCTAGTCTTGTGGGATTCGACACTTGGAATACTTCAAATTTATTACTTCATCGATAGTGTATGCTTGCATGAGACCTCATTTACCCATAGCTTTTTTCCACCCATACATTTGGTCAATCAAGTATTTGGCGTCGTTGCCAGGGATTAGTAGAATTTTTAGTTATTGTTGATTGTGATTGAATAATGTGACTGCATTGATGCCGTTTCAGAAAAAATTTAACTCTTCGTCGCTATTTAATTTAAAAGGAGGAGTTGGTTCATGAGAAGAAGACCGTGCCTTTTTCAACC
Organism: Benincasa hispida; assembly: GCF_027475165.1. Lineage (NCBI taxonomy): Eukaryota > Viridiplantae > Streptophyta > Magnoliopsida > Cucurbitales > Cucurbitaceae > Benincasa > Benincasa hispida. The sequence goes on along the minus strand of NC_143487.1, from coordinate 34,027,635 downwards.
AGTTTCTAAAATAGAAAGGACCTTTCGCTAATGGAGACAAGAACAAAGGCACAAACGTCGGGCGTAGAAGGAGTTCAACGCACAAGAGAGTCTTCTGAGGCCACATTCGTGCAGTAAATTCAAATGAACCACCCTTCTATAGATGATCCTTCAATTCCTCCCATGAACGGGGTACACCAAAATGAAAACCAACATCCACCACCTCAACCTTAGCTACAGCCAGCTACGAACCCCCAAGATTATATCTTCATAGTAGAAGATAGAGATAGAGCCATCATAGACTATGCAACTTATACATTTCAAACCTTACACTGGCATTCTAGATCCACTAATTGATATGCCCACATTGGGAATAAAACTTCTTATGTTTCAAATGTTGAACTCATTTGGTCAACTCATCGGGCTACCTAATGAAGATCCCCATAAACATCTAAAATCATTTATAAGAATCTGTTGCTCTTTCGAAGTTAATGATGTTTCTGAAGATGCACTAAGACTTAAATTATTTCTCTATTCTTTGTAGGGAGACGCTGAAGTATGGCTTGACTCCTTACCTCCCAACTCGATCACCACATAGGATGACCTTGTGAATAAATTTCTAGGAAAATATTTTCCGCTGACAAAAATTCCTAAATTTAGTGGCGACATCATAACCTTTAGGCAATCTCCATCTAAGTTTGTCGATAGAGCATGGATTAGATTCATATCGAACTTCTAATGTCCAAGGAAATCCAGAACAAATCTTTAAGGACCTTGCCCAATAGCAAAGAAGCTCCGAAACAGAGTAGAAAGGAGTAGTGGAAGGTTGTAACATTTAGAAGCATACTAGAGTATCAAGGACCAAAGATGCCTAAAGAAAAAGAACATAGCCTAGAGAAAAGATCAATGAGTGTCAAGTCTAAGGAAGAAGTGACCAACAACTACAGAAAAGAATAAATTTGATGAAAACGACGAAAAGAAGAACGAAGGCTAGCGATAGCACCTTAAAAGTGCTATTTTCCTTAGTTTAATATAGATTCATTATATGGATTTTACATGTTAATATGCTATTTTTTATAGGTAAATCAACCTTAGAGCGTAAAATTGTCATTTGGAGTATAAACGAGATTAAAATGAGCTAAATTGGAGCTCAAAGCATCAATCGAGCAAAAGACATGGAAATTACAAAAATCCCATTGATCCGCAACGCCGTGGCACCTAAGTGGTGGTGAGCTCGACAAAAAAACCTCAGAGCTCCTTAAGCAGAGTAGCACCTGATGGTGTGTGTTGCAAGCGTACGTACCAAAGTAAAATCCCAATTAAATTGGGTATCCTCCTCAGAGACTGACGTGAACAATTTATCCAAAGCTTAGCTATTGTACTTTCTCGTCAATTTTATTTAGGCAACCAAAAGATGATTTTTTAGCAATAATAAAACACAAGTAACAACTGAACACAAAAGAAAAATCAGAGGAGAACAAGTCCAGGGTGTTGTTTCATTAAGGGTGTACAATGGATTTTACATGCGATTGATTAATAACGATAGCTTGATGCTAGAAGTTCTAAAATCAAGAAATCCTTTCTCAATTAGCTCATTCCATTCTACCCCTAGTTAATCAACCTGAATCTCTTATATTGTTTAAACTAGTGTTGTATTAAAACCTTTCAATTGCACCCCTTATTATTCTTAATTCATTATCATGGAATCTCAAATAACAATCTAAATTATTAGGCCCAACAAATTAAACTCTTTCTCAAGAAATTTAATTAGCCCCAGATCGATCAATTAATGGCCAGTTAACCAAAAACATGAAGCACAAATAATATAGAAACTATGAGATAATTAATTAATCACAATGTCAAACATCTATTGAAACAACCCGAAAATCTAACAACACACTAGAATTTAAAGTTTAGCTACACATGATTTAAAAAATATCAATTCCTAAACAAAAGTATTTCATGGCAACAAAATAATGTAAAGATATAAAGAAACAATCTCCCATCATTGTAACCGAATCCCAATCACTATCTTATTGACTTTCGCTAACGAATCCTAGATTGATCTCCAATAAAGATTGACATTCAGATTGATCTTCTAGTCATGTTCTGTCCAAAAAAATGCTCCAAAAGTCTCTCTAAAAGGCTCTCGGTTCAATTCTCTATTGAATGCTTAAGCTCTCTCTTGTAATTTTTCTCTTCTCCTCTTTTCTGATGGTGCACTCATCTATCTATAAAAGCATCACAACATTGCAACACTATAGGTCAACGTCGCAACGCAAGCGTCATTGCGAAACATGCATGCCATCCATAGCACCACAATGCTACAAGGCACGTTGCAATGTTGCCCTGTTTTATGCTCTTGGGTCTACAGTGATAGGGAGGCAGCATTGCAACGCTGGCTTCCCCGAATTGTCTTCCAAATTTGGCCTATTTTCTTTACTTTTGGTCCTTGGTTCCTTCCTAATTCCGTAATTGACTCGTAGATACTCAAATTTGAACTTTTAACCCGGGTTTTGATCATTTTCGCCCAAAGTGTTCCTAATGCTTAGTTTCCTAAATGCACTTAATAAACCACATCAAACCATATAAAACTAGAAATAATAGTTCTAAAATTGAAAGCAATAAAAGCACTTAAGTGCTTTTACCATCCCAAACTTAAAACTTTGCTAGTCCCAAGCAAAAGAAAAAAGGAAAGAAACACAAAATAGGAAGAATAAAAATATTGAAATACTAAGGTCCTAGGCATATATCCTCTTACTCCAGTTTCATTAGCTTCTCAACACATGCAACACTCTTCCATAGAAAAATTCATATACATCTTAATTATTGAGAGTTTCTAAAGCCAAAACTTTTTATCCCCTTTGTGTGTGTGTGTCCCCTCTTTTAATTCAAAACTCATTAACTAACTTAAGATTTAATCAAGTTTCATCAGTTTTCTGCTTAATCTGGCTCAAGTACCAATCAAAAGCACTGACACAATCAAGAAAGTATTATGTCTACTAAGGTGCCTTGTCTTTTTCATCATTTTTTTTTCTTAACAATAAAAGGGCCCTAAACTTGCATCATTTTACCTAGGGGAACTACTTTCACACATCCACTACAAGGAACCATACCTAGTCAATTCCTAGGTGTCCTAATTTATCACAACAAAGACAATTTTTTTTACCCCATCCATGCATACACATTACAAGTTTAAACAATAAAAAGATATTCTCTTATATGCATGTGTATACAATCATTTTTTTTTAAAAGGGCAATCATAATATTATTTTCTTCTCCTCTTAGTCTAACATTATAAACCATCATGCAAGACATTCTCTAACTAGGGAGGCCTTTCGAGATGAAAACCAAATTGACTTAAATTAATTCCTTGTTCAGTTAAAGGTTCTAAATTAAAGTGGTTCGTGCTCAGAATAAACAAAGGATAAAAAAGGGATTTAGAACAAAGAAAACTCAAGATAGGGCTATATTATCTTATTTCTATTTCAAAGCATGGCATACATCAAGAGTTACTCAACAACCATCATCATAAGAACAAGTAACCAAAGAACACATTCAATCAGTCAATACATTCTTCCTAACCAAAATTAACTATTTTTCAAAAAATATTTCACAATTTTTTTTTCATAAACCTCAAAATCAACATCTTAACATGCATAAAACATTCAACTCAAACAAACATGCATACTAGCACAAGTACCAAGCACATAGTACACCCCCACCCCAAACTTATAAAGATGCATTGTCCCCAATGCATGACAAACAAAGCAACCGCACAACAGATGAGTGACACAAGCTTGGGCATGAGTGGGGATCCACGAATCTGGATGTCGGACTGGTGCTTGAAAGTACATGGGCATCATCACAATCCTTGGGATCAAAGAAAATAACCATGAGATAGCTCTTTCTCCTAAAAAAAAAAAACAACCAAATAACAAATGAAATAACAACTAAAACACTTGGGTTGCCTCCCAAGAAGCGCTTAGTTTAACGTCTTTAGCTAGATAGGACCAACTGATCACTCCTTTCCACAATAATGTTTCAACCTATGGGCATTGACCTTGAATGTTGTTCGATCTTTGCCATGCAACTCAACTGCGCCATAATGAGTCACACACTTGATTATGAACAGTCCAGATCATCGAGACCTAAGCTTTCCTAGAAACAACTGAAGATGAGAGTTAAATAACAAAACTCGTTGACCAAGAAGAAAAGTTATAGACAAAATCCAGTTATCATGTCATCTCATTGTTCGTTCCTTATAAAGCTTAGCATTCTCATATGCCTGATTCTGAAACTCCTCCATCTCATTAAGATACAACAATATGTGCTTTCCAACTACCCGAGGGTTAAAATTGAGTTTCTTAATCGCCCAATAGGCTCGGTGCTCTAACTCAACAGAAAAATGGTAAGCATTTCCAAACACCAATTTGTACGAGGATGTAATCTTTGGGTGATAAGCTAAGTATACCTTATGCTTAACCCCATATTTAGAAAGCATTTTTTCAAGGAACTTATTGCAAAAATGTGATCTCTCATCACTAATCACAGCTCGTGGGGTGCCAAATCGTGTGAAAATATTTTTATGTAAAAATTTAAGAACAGCATGAGCATCATTTGTCCTAGTAGCAATCGCCTCTACCCACTTTGAGACATAATCCACAGCAAGCAAAATATATGAATGTTGTATTATGTGTCCTAAAACTCGAAGTTTGTAAAGTTAAGCACATTCTATTATCAATAAAGATGTTATTCAACATTTCTTCAATAAAGTTGTTATTGACTTTTTAACTTGTATTCGTAAGGTCTAAATTCAATAAACTAAGATCCATGACTATTACATAAATACTTGAAATTTATGTAGAGACATAAAGATGGATCAGGTTCGAGTATATAACCAAAATGATCTATAGTATACGAATAAGATTGGATTCCTTATTCTTATAACACTATTGGATGTGGCCTACTCTGTAGCGGTTATAAGTTGTTATAAAGGTGCTACAAACGAAGTGATCCTAATTCATTCATGTATTAACATGAGGAGTGGGTGCGTCCTATGCAATGAATTTGCATAAGATCGAACCAAGAAATAAGTCACTCTTATTTTATAACGTTGTTTACTGTTTAAGATTGACTATTTCACTTAGAAGACCTAGGTAACTCGATCTTAATCCTGAGCTAACTATAAACTTTTGTTTATTCGGGATCATCCTTAGATTTGCATAAGTGAGGGTTGGCTCAACAGCGCCAACTCAATAAGCCTCCCATTTCAGGGATAAGACCGAGTAGATAGCTGGGGACATAGGGTGCAAGACGAAATTCACGCCTACCCGATTTAGGGATATGAGAGAGGTTGTTCTCTAAAGTACTGAATCTAGGTCTTGAACAAGGGGTGTCACCTTCTCATTAGCCCGAGAGGGATCCAGTTTAGTGATTGGATCATAAACTAATTGTTCATTAGAGGATATGCAAGAACTTAAGGACCAAGACGTAATATCGAGGGTAAAATAGCATATTGATTCAGCCGTTATTACGAACAACCTGTGAATGGTCGATTTACTGGTTAGGGTTATATCAGGTGGACACAAATATATCTACAATGAGGAGAGTGAAACTATCGAGCTATAGTTATGTGACTTGATAATTAATGAATACTGATTAATTTGGACTAAAGAGTTTTAGCTAATTAATCTTAAATCGTTGGAGTTCATGATCTATAAGTCCATAAGGTTCCTCTACTAGCTCATAAAACATGAACACCTTGAATCAATAAATTAAGTGAATTTGGAATGATATGAATTTGAAAATGTTCAAATTGAATTTAGAGTTTGAATTTGAATAAGTTCAAATTCAAATTAGGGTTTGTTAATTATATATGATGTAATTAAATATTTAATTTATTGAAATTAAATGAAATTGGAGAGTTTATAATATTTAAATATTGATTACATGAATGAGATTCATGTTTAAAATTAGGTGTGTGATTAATTTAATATTTGATATTAAATTGCTTAATTAATTAAATATGGCTAATTAATTAAAAAGAAAAATTAATTTTCAATGTCAAATTCAATTTGAGAAATTGAATTTTGGTCTTTTAAATTCAATTAATTAAATCAAATTTTAGTTAATTTTTAGAATCAATTAAAATTTAAAATAAAAGAAATTAGAAATCGTAAAATTGGGTTTTGAATGGATTTTTCCCACAAAACACCAAGGAGGAGGTGTTCCTCCACCAAATTGACACATTTTCCCCACTTCTTGATGAAGTAGCTGCTGGCTTTAAGTTAGTTTAATGGTGCCTGCATGTAGATGTAGGATAAAAACACTTTTAAGTTTGATAGATTAAAGGTGAATAAAGTGCTGGAAAATAGTTTTTTTCAAAGTTCATCTTCTTCCTCTTAGAAACCCATAGCATTCACCTCACAAATTCACTTAAATTAGAGTTCCACCACTCAAATTCAAGGCTGAGAATAATAGAGAAGGTCTCTTGGTGGTTCATTATCAATTTGAAGTTGAATCAACATGAAGAGCAACTTGAATTAGGGAGGATTCATCAAAGGTATGTGAAACTGGAAACCCATTTGTAATTTTCTGTAATAGCATTCTTTTGAACTCAAATTAAATGTAATTGAGTGCTTATTGATTCTGTTTGCTTCCGTTGCTTACTTGTGTATCCCATCAATGAATACTAATTTAAGCATGTTGTAATTTAGTCTTTAATGCATCATTGTTTTTATTTGATTGTAAATGTTTATGTTCTTTCACAATGGAGTTTGGAACCATCTGCTTCCGCTCAGTAGTCCTCTAGTTTTAGAGTTCCTTCATACAAATTTTTCGGGGTTATTTGGAACAATTAGGAGCCAAAAAGAGCATCCAAGCTTCAAATGAGGCAAAATGACAAAAAGGCCCCCGAAAGAGCAGCCTTCAACATTGCGACACCTTTTCCAGAAGCACCTGATTTTGGTGCAACGCTGCAATGCTAGATACTTTGATGGACGCATGCGCGCCCTAGCGTCGCAGTGCCACCACAACTGCTATATAATGTTTTCTTCGTTTTTAGGGTAGAGAATCAACCTCTTAATCGGCCTCCAGTCGATTTCTTCATCTTCTCAACTCTCGCACTTGCATTTTTCTCTAATTTCTTCCTTCTTTTCATGTAATTTAAGATGGAGTCTGGATCTATCTTCTTCATCCCATGGGGAGGTAAGTTCTAGGGTTTTCTCTAGTTTAGAAGATTTTGGATTGAACTCTATGTAATCTTTGGAGTTTTATTTAAATGTAATCTTTACATTTTGATTATAAGCTTCCTTTCTAATTGAATCGCTTTGTAATCATATTTTCTCTTGATTATCTTAAAACTACTTGGGATTTTATGATTGAATGCTTAGAGATTGGCTTGTAATATGTGACATAAAATTATGGGTTAATCTCGAATGAAGCAAAAGGTTAGATATGCTTGCAATTTGTTTTATCTAACGAATAGTGTTGTTCCTATTAACCTAGGGAAAACTATATTGAATGTTTGATTAGATGATGGAAACTAAATATTCATCCTAGCATAAGCCTCAGAGCGTAATGTGGATTGGGAAATATATTTAGTATGGATTCATCTAGCATGTTTAGCTAATTAGGTAACTAGGACTGTTGGTTAGATGTCCAACCAATTGAGCTAGGGATAATTAAAAAGCACAAGATTACATTCGAATCATTCGATGAACTAGATTACATAGTGTCATTATGATATTCACCCTTTAGCTAGTATGTCTCTATTAATTGCATTTCTATCTTTTACTTTCTCGAATTTTACTTTTCATGCATTTCAACTCACCCAATCCATACCAAGCTTCGACGAACTAATCTTCCCCGCTTCCTTGTAGTTCGACCCTAGACTTGCCGCTTATACTACTAGTTAGTATAAGTAGTTTGTTCGGTGATTTATAAATTTTATTTGATTGGTACAGAGAGGTTTGCGACACCCATTCTTTGAGCCTTGATCAAATTGGCGTCATTGTTGGGGAGGCCAATTAATTTTGCTAAGTTAGTTTGTAGTTAAAGTTTCTTTTGCTTTGATTTGTTCTCTTTCTTGTGTCAGCTGAGCATGATAGGATTTCCAAATCAATCTTGAACATCTGAAAGCCGAGTTTCAGGTCTTGACGACGAGGTAAGTGGCCTTGATTGCCACATTGCCGAGTTGATCTCGTTGGTTGGCCATGTGACGAAGTGGAGTTCGCAACAAATAGAGATAATAGGACTAAGGTTGCAGTGGAGTCCAGTACCACATGGTCATTCCAAGGAGGGGTATTATGATCATTTGGACTACGAGCCTCACCATTCTTGGTGGGAGGAGTCCTTTGACCATGGATTCTCAGGATGGCAATAAAGCACGAGCAATGAAGATTTCACAGCACCCCACCAGTTGACTCATGCTCAGTCTTCAGGGTCAGGTAAGTCTTTAAAGGCTTGGTTTTGGGGCTTTCTAACTGCACTTTTGAGCTTCAGCGGGACAACCTCCATGGGCAACAAGAGTTCGAGCACTTCTAGCAAGAGAGTCTTTGCCCTAAGGCAGAGGCTAGAACTGATTTGCAAAGTCTGAGTGACCTTGTTGCTTAGCTTGCAATTTAGTTGGAAGGGCGGACGAACCATTGCTAAACCATTCCCTTAACTTCTCAGAGGCCTAGAAGCATGAGATAGTCCATGTCGACATGATGGAGAAGAAGGAACCACTTTCTTGAGATTCATCCTCAGGTACCACTTTCGAGTTCTTAATATCTAAACTTGCTAACATATCTCTTCAGTTTCAGTAGGACACTCAAGCTCAGCTGCAAAGCATGGCCGACCATGTTGCCTAGCTAACCGATGCCTTGCTGAGATTAAAGAGCCAACCTGAGCAATCCATCGTCTATACCTCAGAGGCTGAGTTTCTTGGACAGGGTTACTTCTTCAATGATCATGAGGACATCACACCATGCTCTCCCGTTTGTGAGGCTAAGAATGATCCCGAGCCTAAACCCAATGACATCCAGGTGATAGAGTTGGAGGTCAAAAGACCTCGCCCTATTTTAACTCCCAATATTTCGTATATTTTTTTAATTTTTCTCCTCTAGTCCTCACAAGTCTTTTGAGTCTTTTCTTTGTTTTGACTCTTTTTAATCATTTGAGTCTTTTCATTCTTTATTTTTTCCTTTTTTTCCTAATTCAAAAAATCATTAATTCAACCTGTTTGGTTTTCTTCAAAAGATGAAGAGCCTTATAGCCTTACCAAGCTATATTGACTCATCTAAGAAAGGACAAGAGAAATATGTAGAATTTCTTTATGCCTTGATAAGGGACAGGTCACGTCGAGCAACCAAAGTTAAAAATTTGCCCTTTCTAGACAGAGCCAAGTGAAAAATATTACTGCTTTCCTAGCTTAGCTTCTTCTTTTACTTCTGTAGGTTCTCTTCCTTTTCCCTAAGATAATAAGAAGATTAATTCATACACAGCCCTCATACCACCATCCCGTGCACGTAAACGTCATCAAGGGATATTTTCTGTTCCCTTGACTCTTTTGTTTTTCTTGGGCTTAGATTAGAGATACATTTGGGACAATGTATCATTTTAAGTTGGGATGGGGTATGTTGTGATAACTTGGGGTCCTTGAGCGCTATGCTCGAATAATGTTTGTGTGCTTGAATTGCTTGCTTGTTCTCTTGCTTCTTTTATTATAATGAGTAGTTGATGTTGGGCCCTCTTTTTTATTAGGGTTTGCATAAAATTATGTTTGAAGAGCATGATCATGATTTTTAGCCCATTTTAAATTTTTTTCTTATCTTTCATGCACGTTTAAATCCTCTGTCTAACGAAATTAGGTCTTGCATCCTTAAAGTTGTATTATTGGGCTTATATTTTTAGATAATTCATTCTCCAACAACTTTTAAATATAGTTTTTAGCACTTTAGAAAGAGATTTTACATTATATAAATTGAAATTGAGTTGTTAATCTTAATTCAATATATGAAAATATTATTAACATTTTACTTCTTTTTAGAACAAAAAATTAAATAAATGACCTAGGTAACCCAAACCAATCCAACCCAAATGTTTCATGTTTGGGTTCATTTTTAATGAGGTTTAATTGGGTGGAAGAAATTTACAATCCGAACAATTGAGTTGGGTCTAAAAGTCCTTCAACCCAACAAAACTCAACCCACGAACACCCCTAGTCTCTATTAATTGCATTTCTATCTTTTAGTTCCTTGCATTTTACTTTTCATGCATTTCGACTCATCCAATCCATACCAAAGCCCCCTATTTTACCACTTTAACTAAAATTAAGCTTCGATGAACTCATCTTCCGCATTTCTATGTGGTTCGACCCCGGACTTGCCGCTTGTAATACTTGTTTGTATAAGTAGTTTGCTTGATGATTTATAAATTTTATTTGATTGGTGGAGAGAGGTTGTGACACCACTCTTTGTTGGGAATTTCTTAAAACTCGCAGTTTGTAAACATTAAATATATTCTATTCACAATAAAGATATTCTTGAGGCTTCGATTATTAAAAGTCTTATTAAACTGCATTTATTTATAAATCCAGTAAACAAACCTATGGCTATAACATGAATACTTAAACTTTATGTAGAGCCATAAAAGATGGATCAAGTTTGAGTAAATAGCCAAAATGGTCTATAGTATATGAATAAGGTTGGATACCTTATTGTGGTAACACTATAGATGTCATCTACTTTGTATTGATACAAACAATGTGATCCCAAAGTCATTCATGTGGAGACATGTGAGTGGGGGCATCCTATGAAAAAGAAGTTTGCATAAGACCAGACCATGAAATAGTTACTTTTTTTTATAACAACTGTTTACTGTTAAAACTGACTATTTCAAATTGATGACCTAAGGCAACTCAATCTTATTCCTAAGTTAACTATGAACTGTTGTTTATCCAGGATCATCCTTTAATCTGCATAGGTGAGAATGGTTTAATATCACCGCTCAATAAGCCTCCAATTTTAGGGGTAAGACCATATAGATAGCTGGAAACATAGTTTTGCAAGGCGGAATTCACTCCTACCCGTTTTAGGGTTAATAGATAAGTTGTCCCTTAAGTACTGACTTCTTGTCTTGAAGGGACCCTGCCCTCTCACGACAAAGAGAGATTTGGTTTATTGGTTGGACCATAAACCAATTATTCAATAGAGGATCAGTGGAGACTTAATGAGCAAAACGTATTATAGGGGTAAAACGATAATTTTGACCTAGCTGTAAATATGAACGACCTGTGAAGGATCGACTTACTGATTATGGTTAAGTCAAGTGGACAAAAATATATCTACAGTGAGGAGAGTGCAACTACAAAGCTACAGTAGTATGTCTCGGTAGTTAACGAATATTGATTAATTCGGTTTAAAGAGTTTAGACAATTAATCTCAAATTGTTGGAGCTCATGTTCTGTAGGTCCATTAGGTCTTTCTACTAGCTCGTAAAATGATTAAACCTTAGATTAAGATATTGAGTGAGTTTCAAATGTTCAAATTCAAACTAAGGTATGGATAATTATATTCGATATAATTAACATATAATTTTATTGAAATTAAACGAATTTAGAGCGTTCAAGATATTTTAATATTGATTTCAATATTAAGTACATGAATAAGTATTTATGTTTGAATTAGATTTTTTATTAATATAATATTTTATATTAAATTATTATTTAAGTTAATTAATTAAATTTTTTTAATTCATTATTTAAATATAAATCATTTTCCTTTCGTAATTCAATTTCAGAATTGAATTTTATTTTATTTTATTTAGAAAATTAAAATTAAATAGAATTGAAATTGAAAAATTCTTTTAAAATGATAAAATGAAATTATCCCACTTTTTCCACTAAGATTAACACTTAATTAGTGGTTATGAAGTGTCAAAATGTCCATCAATTATTTTTTCATGTTTGATTTGATTAAACACCTTTCGAACTCTATTGAATTGAGAGCATGCAAATGAATTGCTGAGAAATTTATGCAGAAAATTAGTTTTCTGTCCAACCCTCTAATCCTATCCAAATTCTCTCTCAATTGGAGTTTCACTACTCAATCCAAGGCCTGAGTTTAGTAGAGAAGACTATTGTGGAGTTCTACTACAAAGCTTGAAGGAGAATTCCGTGGAGAAAGCAATGAATTTGTAGAATCATGAAAGGTTGTACACTTAAACCCTATTTATGTTTTTTCCTTGTACATGCATGCTTTTTCTATAAAATTGATGTAATTAGAGTGCTTAGATTCTTAATTGCTTCCGCATGTTGATTGTCAACTCCCTCACTCTTCGAGATTTGATCAGGCACTAGCTTTCACACATTCACTGTAGGGACTCATACCTTGTCAATTTTCAAGTGTCCTAACTGACCATAGCAAAGGTAACTCTTTTTACCCCTTATCCATATATACACATTACATTTTTTTTCCTAAATATATTATTTTATTTCAATTCAATTGAGCACAATTTTTTTAAAATAGGTAAATATCACTCTTTTTCTCTCTGATAGTATCACGTTATCAACCATCATGGAAGACATTCTATAACCGGTAGGGCCTTTCGAGGTGACAACCAACTTAACTCAAATTAGTTCATTATTCAGTTAAAGTTTCCAAATTATAGTGACCATGTGCTCGAAAGCTGGGAGACTTTAAGAGGGAATTAAACAAATCATAATTTAAGAGCATGCTATTATATTTCTACAACAGATTATCTAACTTGCATATTCAAAGTACTTCATAGGTAATCGTCATCAAAAGCATGAAATTTAGAGATTCTCATCATCTTTTCTACTCCAAGATTTTCAAAATTACTCCATATTGCACATCATTAACATGCATATATCTCTATAATAACTCATTAACATGCATAACAAGATAAGAAAACACAAAAGAATGAAGACGCTCCCACCCCAAACTTAGAATGATACATTCTCCTCAGTGCATGAAAAGAATAAAACATTCACTCAAAGTAAGTGATACAAGCCTAGGAGTGAAGGGAGTTCACCAAACAGAATGGTAGAATAAGTACTTTTGTGTTGCTTCAATCATATTCTCATACATTGCCACGATTATGTTTAGTAAAGAAAAGTAAAGAAAACGAAGAAAAACCCATTCCAAAGCAATCTCCACGATTGAAGCCCGTCAATCTCGCCTCGATTCACACGACTCTCTAATTTTTCCTCACTTTATAAAGACTAAAAACTCTCTCAAACTCATAACTTCATGGTGCGTTTTAATGAAATTGGCAACCAAAACCCTTCGGGATTATATAGAAATTTTTTCCAAAAATTGAAACTTTTTCCCAAATTTGACCTAAAGTCATGGCACTCTCAGGCAATGTCACTGCACTACTTCCTTTTGCCAAAACATAGGGTTGCGCTCTAAAGCGTAGCTACATTGCTCTAAAAATGCCCCTATCGTGTAAAAAATGCATGGGGCAGCGTAGCTACGTTCTGCGATGCGCTACCCTGTTTTTTACACTTAATAATTTCTTTCTCTTTTCTTCTGTGCTTTCAACATATGGCTCGGGATTGACTTCTTTAGGCATATTTATGCTATTTTTAGCTAATTTTGATATTGAATTGATATCTCGAACATAACCCTAAAATCATTAATATTTAACATCAAATCATACCAAATCATATTAAAAAGCTTTCTAAATCAAGGGCAAATAATGCACATTTTAGGTGCATTTCATCTTTAAACCTAGTTGAAGCATGAGTTATATGTTAGCTCTAAAATACATGATTAACTAATTGCTACTTAGGTGACTATAGCTAGACATTCGAGGGTGAATGTGACAAAGTTATAAATTGATTAGCAAGGGAAACACATATCTACGAGGCATAGCCACACATAAACATGTGTTTAGAAATTAAACAAGATTGAAAGAAACATAAAAATATATGCAATCAGTTCAATCAATAGAAATCTCAGGAATTTACAAGGACTCTGTCCCAAAAACTAGATAAAAAATTCTTACCTCATTAATTCATAGACAAAACAAGAGGAGAAGCTCCAATATAAGATTACAACCTAGAAGAATGTAAAAATCTAACCTGAGATGATAGAAAAATTGAAGAAGAACAAGAGGTTTTTCTCGTCTTCTTGACCTCCATCAATTCCACCATGAAAAACCTAAAGGAGAGAAGAAATTATTTATTAAACTGAGGGAGTGCCACAACGGCACAGGGCAGTGTCACGACGCTAGGCACCTTTATTGGAGTGTCTGCCCCTAGTGCAATAGTGCTCACACGCAAGTGCTCTTCCTTTCCATCAATATCTGGCGCACCACGGTGCTTCATGGTAAAGTCATGTCGTTGCATGATTTTGGTGCCTACTGCCTTTGGGCACAGGGTGTAGTGTTGTGTATGGCACTGTTGCGCCATTTTTAGAGGCATTTTGGTCGTTTCACTCCTTTGAACCTTCGGTTGCTCGATTTCACTTTCAAAAGCTCCAAGTCAATCCCAAACGACCTACAAAGTTTCGGAATGCATGATTTGCTCGAAATCCTACAAATATAATCATTTAATTACATTAAACATTACACGCAAGGGAAAGAAAATTAAGTTATGAGTTTAAGAAAGGGCAAAGAAAATTAGAATATAAATATTATGCTACAAATGAGTTACTCTAATCTCAAGGCTAAGGATAACTCAGTATTCACAAAGATAGGTTTAATCAAATGCATGTAGCCAGTTAGCAAATTTAAACCTAATTTTCTATCCCTTACGTGTGTGTGTGCGCTTAGTCAATCTTATCTAGGTCTTTACTAGCCCGGAAAGGTTTTATTCGACACTCAGCTCATTTTTTCCTACTCTTGCTCGAAGAATCAAGCGTTAAGCTTCCTACATTCAAAGTGGTAATGGCACACTTAAGTGAACAAAATTAATTTTTTTTTTTTTTACTTTACACAAAATGAAAAACCTTGTTTAGACATGTTATCTCCACATAGCTTACGTGAAAGACATCTAACTACAAGCAATGTCTCCTTAAAAGGAACCAAAGTTTACTGATAGCTCCTGAAAAGTGCTATCTTTTCCAGCTTTATATAGGCTCATTCCATGATTTTATCAAGCTATTCCTTGAATTTTGTAGGTTTTAATCATTATAGAGGTAGAACGGACCATTGGATTTAATTTTGGGCTAAAACACATCCAAAAAGAGCCCAAGAAGTATCAACCAAATGAAGAAGCGATAATGACGAAATTACCTCTGAGGAGGGCCGTTACCTTGTGCTTCACATCATATGTTACGTTGGAAGATAACAACAGCTGTTTCATGGAGCATCACGACTATGCACTTTACACCTTGCTCTACATTGTTAACTCGAGAGCTCATATTCATGGAGTGTTGCAAAGCCACAAAGGAATGTTGCAACGCTACAAACTTTATTGAAAATCCCACCCTCACGCGTGCACCTGATTAAATTGATGATGTAACGTTGGGCATCGCTATGCCTGAGGCCTACGCTACAGCAAAATGTTAGAGTTTACCTCTGCTCTATCCTTGTGTCGCTACTCTCTAACCATTCTTATAAATTATGCATGATTTCTTAGGTCACAGAAGAGCACAATTTCCAGCCTCCATTACTGATCATCTACAACTCTTCTCTATCATCTTCCCTCCTTTAATCATCATCTATTTACTTTTCCTTGTAATTTCTCTTCATCTGATTAAAGATTCTTGATGACAATGTGTGGCAAAGTTAACTCTTACTTTGGGATAGGATTTTAGGCTTAGTTTTTCTTTAGAACTTGTGTTTTTCTTTGTTTGGGATTGTTGTAAACTCTCTTATTTTTTATCATGTTCTACATTGAAGCATTTAGATAGATTTGATGAGTCTTGATAAATGTTTTGTTGTTTGCAATGTTCATTTGGCGATTTGATGCGTGGTAATTTTTGTGATGTGGTGTGAGTTTGCGTTGATATGTATTATGCGGTGAACATGCAAGTTTCCCTAATAAGACCCAAGTATAAGCCTTCTTATGTTTCCTGGTAAGTCTAGGGTCGAACACAGGGACTACTAAGTAAATATGCGGCAGACTCTTCGATTCTATTGTGGTGATAAATAAGTGAAGTGGGTAGTGTTTAAGTAAGAATTTTCCTATGTGACGGAGTTGAACGCAGAGTTGATGAAAGCATAGAGTTACAATGAGTATGTGATGAAGGGGTTGAGAAGGGGTTTAGCTAACATTTCCTAAGATTGTGCACAAGTTATGTGATCATGCTACACACAAATAACATGTCATTTCTCAATGCATAATGCCATAATTTTTATTTCTAAGACATATGCAATATGTATAAAAAACAGTCGATAGAACTGATGTCTAAGCCTCTACTCTTATCTTATGCGATGATGAATGATGCACACACAAAAGAAGGTGACCGCATACAATCATTCCTATTTCTAAGGTACATGCGATGTGTAAGTATCAATAGAACTTATGTCTAAGTTTCTATTTCTTGCGTATGCGATTCTAATCTGACTGTCTCAAGCCTAGATTCTAATCTGACTCTTTCAAGTCTAGATTATATCTTTAGACTACTCTCTTAAGTATATTTAAAGGGTGAATGATGCATACATAAGACAAGATGATCGCATAAAATGTAAATCTTTAGTCATGCTAGCTAAGTACTTCTCAACCCATTCAGAAATTTAGCTACTCATGCGAAGTATGGAAAGATTGAACATAGATTGAAATGAGATTTCCATTTTCTGTAAATAAAGTACTAAATACAAAATAACAAATGGAATTGAGAGATAAAAAGCCCAGTAAGCAATGTCTTGCTTCCGTGGCCTTTTACACTGTTCTTTTTCACTCCAACTCATTCTCGCAAGTGTTGGCCCCCTCTCCTTTGTAATGCTTTCTGGCAGTCTCTCGATTTATCCGAGAATGATCTCTCGGCTTCTTCGTCTCCTTACTCGTCTCCATCCTCTAAGTATATGTATGAGTATATGCGTGAACAGACTAACTATCTAACTTTCTAAATTTTGTTCTGTCACTCGTTAACCCCTTTTACAATGGTTGCATTCGGTATTTATAGAGATCAAGGTGAAGCAGCCTTTCTTGCTAATGATTGCAATAATGGGCGGTATTAATTCCTCTGCTCTGATGCGCCGATTAATCGTCACCAAAAGTTAAGTGTACTTGCTATAGTGTGGCTTTTAACGGCTTTTCAACTAAATTCAGATTCGGCCATCATCAACTTTCTATCCCATCATGATTTATTATGCTGTCACCTTGGTGCGTAATCTTTATACGACCACTTTTTTAAGAAACTTCTCACGATCGCATACGATCGCATGACTTGCGATCGCAATCTTTAAGTGTGCTGATGCCTTGCTCCTTTGGATCACAATTTCACTTGTGCCATCGCATTTTTCCTGCACAAAATAAGTAAATTAACTACTTTTATGTGATGGGCGCTTGGGATCGCAATTCCTTTCGATTTAGCGCTTTTGAACATGATATTGCTTATTTTACCATTGCATTCTCTCATTGTTTTACTTATTTGAGCTGTAATAACTTGTATTTCTACCAGTTATCACACCCCCAAATTTAAAATAATGCTTTTCCTCAAGCATAAACTAAAGATTTACTTTAAAAAGTCAACCACTTTTACCCTACTTAGACTTCTCAAGGTGCCTTATTCAAATTTCATGAACCAATGTCTCCTTAATTTCTATCCTGATCTCTTCCTAAAATATTTCTAATCTTTAGGGACCGCAAGTTTAACCTTAAAAAAAAATTATTTCAAAACTATCTCCAGTCGGGGTGTTTCCAAGTGATTTTTACCCTTGCGCGATTTAGATGTTTTTTTTGTGATCTTGCGCTGATCCAAATGCCCAACCTTCATTTTGGCTTGCCCCCACGGGTGTTATGCGAGCATCCAACTACGAGCAAGGCACTCTTTCTCAGTCAAAAGTCATGCCCATTTCTTTATTTGGCAGCGGAGTTGCGATCACTTGGTTTATGTGTTGATCACGATTCCTACCTTCGTTTTGGCTTGCCCCCACGGGTGTCATGCGGACATCCAACTACGAGTAGGATCCGATCTCAATTTTTTTTTTTTGAATTTCTAAAAGTAGCAAGGTTGAAAATAACAATACTAGCACCCCCAAATTTGCACACAACAATGTCCTCATTGCCGATAGATTAAATAACTCATGCGATGAACTTAAGAAATTTCGTAAAAATCGTTTTGAAGGAAAGCTGGTGGACTGCTAACTTGTAGAAATGTTTCATGAATTGATTGTCCTGAAACTAATTTGATTCTAGTACATGTGGTAAGAAATAAAGGCATGAATTTCATCATTGAAGTCATAATTGGTACGAGAAAGAATGCGGTGACTAAATAAGGTAATAAAAAATTACAGATTGAGTCAAACTAAAGAGGATGTGATAATAGAATTTAGCAATATTAACTTGAAATGCAAGGATTGTAAAATTGAAATAAAATGAGTCAAGGGAAGACACAGCCCCTAAATTTGATCTTTTGCCCGCATCATCTTTGATCGCATCCTTTCTTGCGGTGGGCTGATTCCTTGATTGCGATGGGCTGATCGAACTGGTTGCGTGTTTTGAGGTTATTGCATAGCTCCATCGCAATCGTTCATTACGATCATTGCTAAATATCATTAGGATAAAAAGTATGAAAGAAAGAGTTGGTAATTCTAAAGAGCAATGGTGATGCAAAAAGTAAGATAAATTCATGAAAGAAAAATATCAAAAGGATACTAAAAAAAGTATTCGTCCCTGATGAGTGTGTGTCACATATCAACTCGGGGACTACTCGTTTCTTCTTCATTCTGGGTTCCTTAGGTCCACGGAGGTTTTCTCGCGATGAAAGTATCCTCCATGATATATCTTGTCTCTTTGTCCATTGACCTTAAATGCGCTGGTCCCTTCTTCATTTGTTAATTCGACCGCACCGTGTGGGAATACTTCTTTAATTATGAAGATCCGGACCAATGTGATTTCAATTTTCTCGGAAAGAGTCGTAGCCTAGAATTGAATAGCAAGACCTTCTGACCAACCTGGAGATTCTTTTCACACAGTCACTTGTCATGCCAACACTTTGTACGTTCTTTGTAGATTTTGGCATTTTCATACGCCTAGAGTCTCCATTCGTGCAGCTCGAGTAACTGAAGTTTCCTCTCCTCCCCTGCAGTCTTCACATCAAAGTTAAGCTTTTTCACTGCCCACAATGCCTTATGCTCTAATTCTAATGGTAGATGATATGTCTTTCCAAACACCAACACATACGAGGACATGCCTATGGGTATTTTATAGGTAGTCCTATATGCCCACAAGCCATCATCAAGCTTCATGGCCCAATCCTTTCGTGAGGGATTCACCACCTTTTCTAAAATCAACTTGATTTCTCTATTCGAAACCTCGACTTGTCCGTTTGTCTGGGGGTGATATGCGGTGGCGATCTTATGATGGACATTGTATTTATGCAACAGTTTGTTAATGATGCGATTGATAAAGTGGGATCCTTCATCACTTATTATGGCACGTGGGGTGCCAAAACGAGTGAAGATATTTCTCTGTAAGAATTTGGAGACTGTCGCTGCATAGTTTGCAACGCATGGTACCGCTTCAATCCACTTGGAGACATAATTGACGGCCAACAAGATGTACTTGTGACCATTTGATGTGGAAATGGTCCCATGAAGTCTATGCCCCAAACGTCGAAAAGTTTCAATTCTAATATAATGTTCATCGGCATCACATTCTTCTCTGAAATGTTTCCAGTGCGTTTGCACCTGTCGCATTTCATAGAATAGTCTCGCGCATCCTTAAATAGAGTTGGCCAGTAATACCCACTTTGTAAAACTTTTGCTGTTGTGTGTTGTCCCCCGAAATGTCCACCATAGGGTGAGTCATGGCATTGAAAAAGTATGCGCTGGAAGGCAGTATCTAGCACACAGAGTCGCAAGATCTGGTTCGGTCCCCTTATGTAAAGATTCGGCTCGTCCCGGTAGTAGGATTCACATTCATGCATGAGCCGCTTCTTTTGGTGGGCTGTGTAATTTTTCGAAAATTGCTTGCAGACCAGGAAATTGACAACATCTGCGTACCACGGTAATTCTTCAAGTTTGAACAACTGCTCTTTTGGAAAGGATGCGTTCACCTCTGACTGAATGTGGTCTACTTCCGGATTCTCTAATCTCGACAAGTGGTCAGTAACCTGATTCTTCGTTCCCTTGTGGTCAATTATCTCCATGTTAAATTCTTGGAGGAGGAGAACCCATCGGATTAGCCTCGGCTTTGCATATTTTTTGGTCATTAAATATTTTATTGTCGAGTGGTCGGTGTGAACTATAACTTTGGATCCCAACAAGTAAGGTCTAAATTTTTCAAACGCAAAGATTACCGCAAGAAGCTCCTTCTCTGTGGTAGTGTAGTTTGCCAGGGCGGAGTTCAATGTTCTGCTCGCATATGTGATGGGGTGCGACATTGACTTTTCCTTCTGTGCTAACACTGCCCCCATCACATAACTGCTGGCATCACACATCAGCTCATTTGGCTTTGTCCAGTCAGGCGCGATCAAAATAGGCACTGTAATCAATGCATCCTTCTGTACCTTAAATGCGTTGAGGCAGTGTGAATCAAAGTCAAAAGTTCTGTCAGCCTCTAGCAATGCACTCAACGGTCGAGCTATCTTAGAGAAGTCCCTCACAAATCGTCGATAGAACACTACATATCTCAAGAAACTCCTTAACGCCTTCACATTTGTTGGAGGTGGGAGTTTTTCAATGGCCTCAATTTTTGCTTTATCCACCTCTAGCCCCTCCTTGGAAACCTTGTGCCTGAGCACAATTCCTTCGTTAACCATGAAATGACATTTCTCCCAATTCAACACCAGATTGGTCTTTTCGCATCTTTTCAGTATTCTTTCCAAGTTTTTCAAACAGACTTCATACATTTGACCATAAACTTAGAAATCGTCCATAAAGATTTCCACTTAATCCTCGAGATACTCGGAGAAGATTGCCATCATGCACCTCTAAAATGTGTTCGACCCATTGCATAATCCAAACGACATGCAGCAAAAAGCGAACGTTCCATATGGGCAGGTAAATGTGGTCTTTTCTTAGTCTTCTAGTGCAATCATTATCTGGTTGTAGCCTGTATACCCATCAAGAAAACAGAAGTAATCATTCCCTGCTAGTCGGTCTAGCATTTGATCAATGAAAGGTTAAGGGAAATGATCTTTCTTCGTCGCCGCATTAAGCTTCTGGTAGTCCATACAAATCCGCCAGCCAGTGACAGTCCTTATAGGTATTAATTCATTGTTTGCGTTCAAGACTACCGTCATTCCGCCCTTCTTAGGAACGTATTGCATGAGGCTAACCCACGTGCTATCGGCGATAGTGTATATGATGCTAGCGTCTAACCATTTAATGATCTCCTTTTTAACAACCTCCTTCATCACAGGGTCAGTCTGCGTTGAGGTTCGATAGAGCCTTTCTGGTTTTCTTTGAGTCGAATTCTGTGCATATAGTATGTTGGGCTAATTCATCTTATATCTGCTAGCGTCCACCTAATTGCTTTTATATACTTATTCAAAATGCTGAGCAGCTCATTTTCTTGTTCTTCTAGTAGTGCAGGGGATATTATTACCGGTAAGGTTAGATTTTCCCAAGGAAAATGTATTTCAAATGACTTGGCAGAGTTTTCAGCTCCAACGTAGGTGGTTGTTCTAAGGAAGGTTTCTGTGTTTTGCTCTCTTCATTCAAATTCAACTTTTCTTCATTGTTTACTGTCTTCGTGATTACATAGTAGGTTTCTATGGATGTTGTCGCATCTTCTTCTTCATCTTCTTCTTCAGACTCCAATTCTTCATTGCAACTGTGTTCATTGTCAGAATCTGATAGGCTTTCATCTTCTGGAAACTTCATCGCCTTGATGATGTTAAACCTGAGCTTCTTCCCATTGATGCTCATCGTGATCTCTCCTTTGTGCACATCAATTTAAGCACGACCAGTAGATAAAAATGGTAGTCCTAATATGATAGGCACATCTTTTTCCGCCTCATAATCTAGAATGATGAAGTCTGTTGGTAGAATGAATTTATCGATTGTGACCAAGACATCCTTCAACTTTCCTTCAGAGTGAACTAGGGACCTGTCTGCAAGCTGGAGAGTCATCATCATGGGCATCAGTTGTCTTACATTCAATTGTTTGAAGATTGAAAGGGGCATTAAATTTATGCTTGCCCCAAGATCGCATAATGCTTGACCGATGTAAATCCCTCCAATTGAGCAGGGTATCGTAAAGCTGCCTGGGTCGCGCATCTTCGGTGGGATTATCGTGTTTTATTTTTGCATTAATACCACCGTAGCGAATTTTCCTGTACTTCTTTTCTTTGACACCATATCCTTAAAAAACTTGGCATATTTCGGCATTTTCTCTATCGCTTCTGTAAATGGAATGTTGATGTGTAGTTGTTTTAATATTTCAAAAAAGCGATGTAGTGACCTTCATCATTTTGCTTCTTTTTTAGTCTTTGCGGGAATGGTGGTAGCTATACCTTCACTGTTCCATGGTCCAAAGGTTGAGTGGTGGTCGCAACTTCAGGTTCCATCATTTCGGGCTCTTTTCATTCATTTTGCGTCAATAGTTTCTTTGATTCCATCGCATTCAGATTTGTCCTACTAGGCTCTTTCTTTTCTTCCATCATCGTCTTTCCACTTCGCAGGGTGACTACTTGGCAGTGCTCTTTCCCTGTGTTCCCCGGGTTGCTAGGGAGCTTAGTTGAGCTCGGTAGCATCCCCTGCGGTCTATTTTTCAGCTCTTCTACAATCTGTCCTATTTGGATTTTTAGATTGCAGATGGAAGTCGCCTGATTCTAGAGGACCGTCTCATTCTTTTCAATGTATTGTTTTAATAGGTTCAGAGAGGATGATGGTAGTGCTTGCGAGCTGCTGGCTTGATGTTGCTGTTGACCGTTAGTTCATTGAAAAAATCTCGGTGGTCCTTCTTTTTGCGTCGTAGGTTGGTAACCTTGTTGTTGGTTATTTTTTCAAGCAAAATTAGGGTGGTTTCTCCACCCAGGGTTGTATGTATTTGAGAAAAGGTTGTTCTTTACAAAGTAGATTGATTGTGGGTTCCATGGACATTCTTCAATCGTATGCGATTCTCCACATGTAGCACAACTTGTGTTTGTCTGTTCTATTGTATTGACTTGCCCTCTTTGCGTTCCAGGATTGTTGATTGCGATGCCCTGTAACAAATTTATCGTTACATTCATTTGATTTTGCAAAGATGTGATGGCATCATTATTTGCGTTACCTTTTATGGGTTTTACTCGTTGATCGCTCTCTTACCAATCTTCATGATTCTTTGATATGCGATCAAGAATATTCTTCGCCTCATCATAAGTCTTATCTAACAGACCGCCTGCTGCTACCGCATTGGCAGCTGTCTGCGATGCAGGATTTAATCCATGGTAGAAAATCTCCATCTGAAGGCAATCCGGCAATCCATTTTGCGGGCAATCTCGCACTAATCTCATGAACCTCGCCTATCGCTAAGTGATTTGTGTTCTTCTTGTTCAAAATTTGTGATTAACTTCCTCCTTCTGGCGTTTTCTGTAGAAGGAAAATACTTCTTCATGAACTTCTCGATAACCTGTTCCCATGAAGTTATCTCTCCTGGTTCGAGGGAATATGCCCATTTTCTTGCTTTATCGCATAACGGAAATAGTGTGAGTCAAACTTCTTCAGTAGAGATATTCGGGAGCACAAAAGTGTTACAAATTTCAATGAAGCTCCGGAGATGGGCGTGCGGATCTTCGCCACGCCATCCACCAAACTGTCCGACTGTCTGAATGATTTGTAACATAACCAGCTTCATCTCAAACCTTGATACGTCCAAACCTAGCCTTATGATTCCTGGGGAGAAATCATATAAGTTAGGTGATGCATAGTCCTGGATGGGTCTATTGCGGTCATTCGCCAGGAGGATAGGATTGGCCATTATGTTATTTGCATTTGCGACTCTTTCTTTCGATTGTTTCGCCATTCTGGGAGTTCTTCCTTGTTGTTGTCGGCAGTTGTTTCTCTGTATTCTTCGGAATGTTCTTTTGATCTCTGGGTCGTAGTTGGGCTCAGGAGCATGTCCTTCACTCATGCAACGCCTGTATCTTCCCTTACCGAAGGAATGGCACTGCACAGAGGTCGAAAGCTGTAAAAAAAATCAAAGAGGTTTACTATTAGCGCAATATGTACCGTAGTCCCTGGCAACAACGCCAAAAACTTGATGCGTGGTAATTTTTGTGATGTGGTGTGAGTTTGCGGTGATGTGTGTTATGCAGTGAACATGCAAGTTTTCATAATAAGACCCAAGTATAAGCCTTCTTAGGTTTCCTGGTAAGTTCAGGGTCGAACACAGGGACTACTAATTAAATATGCGGCAGACTCTTCGATTCTATTGCGGTGATAAATAAGTGAAGTCGGTAGTGTTTAAGTAAGAATTTTTCTTATGTGATGGAGTTGAACGCAGCGTTGATGAAAGCATAGAGTTACAATGAGTATGCGATGAAGGGGTTGAGAACAGGGCAACGTTGCAATGCTATGATCTTGAGGCGTTAGTGTTGGAGATAAGGTAGTGTTGCAATGCTGTACATAACGTTGCAATGATGTGGCGACTGCTTTAAATAAGTGGTCATTCGAGGATTAAAGCAGACGGCTGCCATTCTGGCTTGACTCGATTTTTCCCTCTCCTCTGAACAAAATATTGAATTAATATGCCCTTTGAACACCATAGATCTTGAGAATTCAATTTAGAAGATGATTTTTGGCTAAAGGGTAAGTTCTTTGCTTGAGTTTCGTAGTTTATTTCCATTTCGTTTCGTTCTTGAGACTTTGGTTTGTAATTTTGTTGAGACTTTTTTGATCTATATGAAATTTATCTTGATTTATTTATTCAATTGTTTTGAATGAGATAATTTGACAAATTGGCTATGTTTGTACGATTAATTGTTCTGATTGGCCCTAATTTATAATCGTTAGGTAGTAATCACCTAGAAGCAAGGGTTAAGTAAAGTTTGCGAAGTTAAATTGGGATATCATTTAATAAGCATTACTTTCTGCCCTAGATAAATTTTGCTCAAATAATTGATTAGACGATGGAAATCAATTGTTTGGCTTAGCATTGCCTATAATCTTAATGCTTGTTGATTGTTTGTTTAGTTGAGGATTCTCACTTTTCTTCGAAGTAACTTGATTTTACAGGTTACCGGTTAGGATTCTAAACGAGTAGGCTATGTTTTAATTGGAATTTCTCTCATGATCTTTTGAATAAGCTTATAATTTAAAAAGGAATGGAATAAACTAGAATGACCTAAGCTAAGCGCTTTGTTTGATTAATAATTTTTACTCATTTAATCTCACTCCGTGTGTTTCAATTTTCATGCAATTTGTATTTACAATTTTTACAAACCCCCCCTGGTTACATCGTATAAGCTTCAAACTTAAGGAACCTAAATTGCCTTGCTATATTTAGTGAGCAAGTCACAAAATTTAATTTGGGCGCGATACGACTTAGTGTGTGGTTTAAACTGTCAGTCAATTTCAGTACAATCCAGGATTAGATCACTGGACGACGATCCTCAAGTATCATCGAAGAACAAGGGACTATATCCTCGTGTATGGAGATAAGGATCTAATCCTTACAAGATACACAGATTCTGACTTTCAGATTGATAGAGATTCTTGGAAATCAACATTAAGGTCAGTGTTCACTCTGAATGGAGGAGCTATAGTATGGCGAAGCATCAAGCAATGATGCATCACGGACTCCAGTATGGAAGTCGAATATGTAGCTGCTTGTGAAGCTGCTAAAGAGGCTGTTTAGCTTAAGAAGTTCCTTACTAATTTGGAACTTGTTCCAAATATGTCTTTACCGATCACACTTTATTGTGATAACAGTGGTATTGTGGCAAATTCTAAGGAACCTCAAAGTCACCGAAGAGGCAAGCACATAGAACGGAAATATCATTTGATATGGGAAATTGTGCATCACGGTGATGTTATTGTCACGAAGATCGCGTTGGAGCACAATGTTGCTTATCTGTTTACAAAGGCTCTCACGGCTAAAGTGTTGGAGGGTCATCTAGAAAGTCTGGGTCTATAGGATATACGACACCTTGTCTAGGGCAAGTGGGAGATTTTACTAGGTATAGTGTATGGCCTAGTTTATTGTATTTTGTACTGTGTACTGTCTTTGTATTGTACATTAGTCTCGTTAGGCTTTAGGACAAGTGGTAGATTGTTGGGAATGGTGTCCTAAATCTCCTGGTAATCTCGTAGTTTTTAAACTATGTATAAACATATTGTTATTAATAAAATAAGTTTTATTTTATAAGCATTTACTCAATCCAATAAACTAAGATCCGAGGTTATTTTATGTAAATTTAAACAAATAAGTTTTATTTTATAAGCATTTACTCAATCCAATATACATACTATGTATGTAGATCTTGGTTAAATAATAACCTAAATGGTCTATAGTAAAAGGATAAAGTTGGGTACCTTATCCTGATGACAATGGATACGACCCACTTTGTAGATTTACAAATGTTGTAAAGTGCTACAAATGATCCGATCTTGATCATTCATGTGGAGACATGCGAATGGGGGTATCCTATACAAAGAGTTTTTATAAGACCAGACCACAAAATGATTAATCTCTTTATATAACACCGTTGATAATAGAGACTTACATTTCACTAGGATGACCATAAGTGACATGATATGAATCCTGAGTGAGTTGTGAACTCCTGCTCATGAAGGCGGTAGTTTGATTTGTATGGCTGAAAGTGGCTAGATTGCCAACTTAACAGGTCTGCCTTTCTAGGAATTCGTCTGATTGGAGAGCTGGGAACTGAGCTTCACAAGATGAAATTCACTCATTCCCCGATGCAAGGGTAAGTAGATAAATTGCTCCCTTAAGGGCTGATTTCGAGTCTTGAACATAGTGGACACACCCTCTCTTGAGAAGAGAGGACTTAGTCATAGTGGGATTCTGAATTATTGTTCATTAGAGGAATCAGTGGTACTTAAGGAGTTAGATGTAACTAAAGGGGGAAAAACGGTAACTTGGCCCAACTGTACTTACGAGCAGTTTGTGAAGTGTCATCGCACTATTGATTCATTGTATGGACACATAAATATATCTGTAGTGCGAAGAGTGTAGTTATTGATCTTTAGTGAAGTGCCTGACAGTTAACAGATGGTAAATATCGTGATTAAAGAGTTTAGTCAGTTATTCACGTACCTTTTGAGCTTCAAGCTACATATCCATAAGGTCACCTTGGTAGCTCAATGAATTCAAGGTGAGAATCAGTTTTTGGGTTAGTTTGAAATGTTCAAGTTAACAAGAGAGAATTTGATTATATATGATATAATTAAATTAATTAAATTATATCATATAATTAAATTAATTTAACTATATATGATATAATTGATATAATTTATTTGATATATTATTAGATTGGAGGAATTAATATAAATATGATTTATATTAAATGCCATAAAATAGGAAAAAAAAACTCTGGTTTATATGTTACATATGATGCAATATTAAAACTATAGGTTATAAATATAATATGATAAGTTAGTTATTGTATTTATTTATAATTTATTAATTTTTTGATAATTAATATTTATTTTTCTAAATATCCGACCTTAATGGGTGGTTATACATGGTTTTATGGTAACTATGAGATAAAAGGAAAAATAGTTTTTCAAATCATTAAATCGAATCATCTCACATAATTCACGATTGAGTGACTACACGATTGACTATCGAGTTTACTATACGATAGTAAACTTTACTAAATGATCGAGTATCAAGTCTATACGATAGACTTTCTTCTTCTATATAATTTTCATCGCATACTCGACGATTTACATCCTCCTTCCCTCTATCCAAATTTATGCAGAGCCCACAACTCTTGGATTCACACATTGAGAATACCAAGGTAATATTGTGGTTATGTCAAGTTCTGTTTGAGGATCAAGGATTGAGTTTTACTCGCTGGTGATCAAGAATCTTCCGATTGCTCGTTCCGTTCGCGCTGTTGGATGCATTGGTGACTGATCGAGAGAAATACATGAAGAAAGAGTTCTTCAAAGGTATTGTTACTCGATCCCTTGTATTTACTTAAGAAGCATGCTGTAATTTATCTTTAATGCATAATCGTTTCTGTATAATTGTAAATATTTGAGTACTTTCACAATAGAGTTTGGAACGATCCACTTCCACTCAAAGATCCTCTAGTTTTAGAGTTCCTTCATTTGTCAGATCCCGATCAACCAGGAAAACCAACAGAAGATGACCTTTATATGTTCCTATGACACATTTGCTTTCAGAAAGATGTCATTCAGATTATGTAATGCTCCGAGCACTTTCCAGTGTTGCATGATAAGTGTTTTTTTTTTTTAAGTTGATAGAAAACTGCATCGAGGTAGAGAGATGTATTTATGGATGATTTCACTGTATATGAAGAATCATTTCATGATTGTTTTTCAAACTTGTCTAGGGTGTTAGAGAGATGTATTGAGTCTAACTTTGTGCATAATTTCGAAAAATGTCATTTTGTGGCCTCACATGGAATTGTCTTAGGACATATTGTTTCTGAGCATGGTATTAAGGTTGATCCTGCTAAGATTGATGTTATTGTTTAGCTCCCTTACCCCACAAACATGAAGAAGGTTCGATCTTTTTTTAGGCATACAAGTTTCTATCGCAGGTTTATCAAAGATTTTACCAAAATTACTCAACCGATGACCTCTCTTCTTCACAAGGATGTGGCTTTCAAGTTTAATGATGAATGCAAGGCAAGCTTTGACATGTTGAAAGATGCCTTGTCGTGTGGTCCGGTTATTAAGGCTCCTCGTTGGGATCTTCCATTCAAGATTATGTGCGATGGGAATAATCATGTTGTAGGAGCGATGTTGGAATAAAAGGTTGTTAAGAAACACCACGTGATCTACTATGCTTTGAAGACCCTCAATCCGACTCAATACAACTACACCACGACAGAAAGGGAGTTTTTAGATGTTGTCTTTCCTCTTGAAAATTTTCGCTCTTCTATTGTTGGATCTGAAGTAGTTGTTTTTTCTTATTATGCAGCTTTGCATTATCTCATGTCTAAGAAGAAGTTCGAGCCCAGATTGTTGAGGTGGGTTCTTCTCCTCCAGGTGTTTAAACTGAAGCTTCAAGACAGAAATGGATGTGATAATGTCGTTGCTGATCACTTGAGCAGGCTTGTAGGTGACGTGGTTATCTCAGTTCTGATGGAGACTTTCCGACCATACACTGATGCAGGTAGACGGTATTTCTATGATTCCCTGGTATGCTGACTTCGTTAATCATTTGACCACTGGTGAGTTCTCTTATGGAATAAACAATCATAGACGAGATAAAATAAAAAGTGAGTCAAAGAATTATGTCTAGGAGGAGTCTTACGTATAGAAATTATATGTTGATCAAGTTGTTAGAAGGTGTGTCCTTAATGACAAGTTCTTTTTTGTATTAGAATTTTGTCACAAGCATGCATGTGGTGGACACTTTAGTCCCAAAATAACCGCTAAAAAAGTCTTAGATTTTGGTTTATATTGGGATATTTTGTTTAGGGATGCATATTTTCTTTGTAAGACTTGTGAATGTTGTCAAAAGTCAGGAGATTTGTCCCATAGGAATGAAATGTCACAAGTCCCTATTCTTTTCTATGAGATATTTGACGTATGGTGGATAGATTTTATGGAATCGTTTCCTTCATCTTATGGGTTTAAGTATATTCTTTGGTAGTGGACTATGTTTCCAAATGGGTGGAAGCAAAGGCTACTATTACTGATGATGCCAAAGTGGATGCAGGGTTCTTGAAGTCTAACATTTTATGCAGATTTGGCTTCCCTAAGGCAATCATCAACGACCAAGGATCACATTTCTACAATCGAGTCATTGCTTACTTTTTGAAAAAGTATGGTGTACAACATCGTATTTCCACCCTATACCATGTTTAGATGAATGGGCAGGCAGAGGTGTCCAACAGGGAGGTGAAGACTATTTTGGAGAAAGTGGATAGCCCAGGAGGGAAAGATTGGAGCCTTCGACTTAACGAAGCTTTGTGGGCTTATAGAATGGCCTTTAAGACCCCTATTGGGATTTCTTCCTATAGGATGGTCTATGGAAAAACTTTCCATCTTCCAATTGAGATTCAACATAAGGCATATTGGGTAGTAAAGAAGTGCAACTGGGTTTTGAGGCAGCTAAGAAGGCTAGACTTTTACAGATTCAGAAATTAGAAGAGCTCAGGTTAGAATCATTTGACAATTCTTTGATAACAAAAAAATAGCAAAAGATTTTCATAATAGGATGATTGCGCCAAAGAAGTTTCAGGTAGGGTAAAAAGTTCTTTTATATAACTCTCGTTTCAAATTTATGCCTGGAAAACTAAGATCTAAGTGGCTTGGGCCATTTGGCATTTCTCAGGTTTACCCCTATGGTGCAGTAGATATCATTAATCTTGAGACAGGAAAAATTTTGAAAGTCAACAGGCACAGGTTGAAGGTCTTCCATGATGGCGAGTCTTTAGATTGCTTTCACATCACCTACCTGTTGGACTCACCGGTTTACATTTGATAATGAATCGCCATGGTTGGGCAACCAATCCTAAAAATTTGCACTTCCTAGAGTCTTTAGTTTTAAATTTACTCGGTTCCGTAGATTAAACTTCAATTTTGCAATTTTTCTTTTATCATTGAGCCTAATTCTTTCTATCCTTTCTGAATTGCTAGGATTGATGGTGGAGAAAAGTTAATTTGAGTCTCTTATATCTTTCCTTCATTCCGTTGTGTAGGGAAGTTTTCTGATCCCTTATGCTTTATTTTTAATCACATTGAGGACAATGTGTGCTTTAAAAGATTGGGGTAGGGTGTTTGGATTTGCTTAGGCTATGCTTGCTTGATTGTGGCTTGTCTTGCTATTTTGTTCCTTGCTATGACTAGTCTATGAAGCACTCGTATGAATTGTTCTTGCATGAGAAAAGGTCGGACGAAAGGATTCACAATTTTCATGGAATTTTTTAAAATTTTTCTTAATATTTTTGCTCCTACATCTACAAGCCCTTTGCATATCTATCATGACCTTGTTTGCTTGCTTAGAATTGAATTATGGGACCATAAGTTTATTGTCACACTGAAAAGCCTTGGTGATAGCTATTAATCCTTCCGCAGTTCAATTTAGTAATGCATGCCTTGAGATGTAGTCAATTGGTATCACAATTCACACTAAAAATTCAATTTGAAAAAAAAAAAAAGAAAAAAATAGGGATTTACTCATCTTCTTTAAGAGTATGATTAACCTGGGGCGCCCTTAACACCCATGGTTTCCCTCTGAGCTAAAGTACTCAAGAGGAATGAGTAAGCTTAGGCACTTTTGAATGGAAACCGGCCTATAGTTGGTTGTCTTCCACGTAAACCGTGTGGCCAAGCCAGAACGAAAGTCGCCGTCCTAGATAAAGTTTCACCTTCATTTGAAAAAAAAGAGAGAAGAGAAAAGTGCATAATAAAAGGCGATGAATTAATATATTTTGAATACTCCAATATAATGTCATTTCCACTTTGAACTTAGGAAACCTAATTTCGGATCCTTTGATCCAATGTAAGGGGAGAACAACTGAGGACTCATAAGGACATTCCGGGCTTGCTCTTGTTCAAAATAAATAACTTTGAGCTTGTACATGCATGACAAAGCTTTTAACAAATTTTTGAACTTGCTTTGAAAGGGTCGAATGCTTTTTGAATGCCTAATCGATTGTGTGTACGATTCTAATTGACTGTTGAGGCTTGAGTAAGGAACATTATGGTTTGACAAACTTATTATTTGTGTGTGATTGCTTGTTCTACTTTGCTTGAGGACGATCAAGAGCTAAGTTGGCAGTGTTTGATAGCACCAAAAATGTGTTATCTTCCTCTACTTAATTTGTGATCGTTAAGCTATTTAAAATGTTTAATTTGATGGTTTTGTAGGACTCAAGTGTACAAGAGGCTGAATGAAGCATTTGAGATGAAAAGACGTTAAAATAGTCAAGTAAGGAGCTAAATTGCACAAATGGAGAAAAAGGACCAAGAAAATAGAAGATTCTGCCCAACCGAAGCGTTGCAACGCTCGAATTGATTTTCGCGCAATGCTACAAGGTAGTAGTTACCCTTTTCGTGGAGAACAAGGTATCATTGCAATGCTACGATCTTGAGGCGTTAGTGCTGGAGACAGAGCAGCGTTGTGACGTTGTGCATAACATTGCAACGCTGCGGCGACTGCTTTAAATAAGTGGTCAGTCCAAGGGTTAAAGAGGACTGCCGCCATTCTGACTTGACTCGATTTTTCCCTCTCCTCTAAACAAAATATTGAATTTTTCTACCCTTTGAACACCATAGAACTTGAGACTTCAATTTAGAAGATGATCTTTGGCTAAAGGGTAAATTCTTAGCTTGGATTTCGTAGTTTATTTCCATTCCATTTCGTTCTTGAGACTTTGGTTTGTAATTTTGTTGAGACTTTTCTTATCTATATGAAATTTATCTTGAGATATTTATTCAATTATCTTGCATGAGATAATTTGACAAATTGGCTATGTTTTAATGATTGATTACTTTCATTGGCCCTAATTCGTAATCGTTAGGTAGTAATCACCTATAAACAAGGGGTAAGTAAAGTTTGTGAAGTTAAATTGGGATTCCATTTAATAAGCATTACTTTCTAACCTAGATAAATTTTGCTCAAAGAATTGATTAAACGATGGAAATTGATTATTTGGCTTAGCTCTACCTTTAATCTTAATGCTTGTTGATTTGTTGTTAAGTTTAGGGTTCTCGCTTTTCAAATTAACTTGATTTTACGGACTACCGATTAGGATTCTAAACGAGTAGGCTATGTTTTAATTGGAATTTCTCGCTTGTTCTTTTAAATAAGTTTATGATAGAATTTAAAAGGGAATGGGATAAACTAGAACGACCCAAGCTAAGTTTTTTGTTCGATTGATAATTTGTACTCATTTAATCTCAGTCTGGGCATTTCAATTTTCATGCAATTTGCGTTTACAATTTTCACAAAACCCCCTAGTTACATCATATAAGCTTCAAACTTGAGAAATCTAAATCGACTCTCTGTGGGATTGACTTCATACTCCCCTTGCTATATTTAGTGAGTAAGCCACGGAATTTAATTTAGGCACGATATGACTTAGCATTTGGTTCAAACAGTAACCACCAGTCCCCCTTCAGAAGGTGTTTGCATGGAATTAATATCAGGGCATACTCCAGTAATGGATAGGGTTGGTTTAGTTTTTACCCTAGTATGTTTTTCTCTTCGGTTGGCTAATTGGTGCAGAACTCTAGGATCTAAACTGAAGGGTCATAACTTAAAAGAAATTGTTAAACAAGTTAATAATTTCTTGACCAAAAAAATGGTAACTAATTATTATAAGAATAAGACTTATTTTGTTGTAATAATTGGTTGAGTTTGTCTCAATTCAGTGAAAGGGAGACTGACCACCCTTCGATGACTTTTATCCTAGATCACTAAAGCATCATTGTAGATGCCATATAGGGTTCATTAAAATTGATTGTGTTTAAAGAGTTATGCACTTTCTAATATAAATAATTTGTTTGTTTTCAGCAACTTCAATATGACTAGCACGACTATTAACTTGCTTAATGCTGATAAATTGACTATAAAAAATTATACGACATGGAAAAACATGATAAATATTGCGCTTATCATCGACAACCTAAAGTTTAATTAGGGATGCATACCAGGAGTGTCCTTAGAACATGGAAAAACATGTTCGGGATGCATACCAGAGGTGGATGAAGGCAAATGAAAAGGCCAGAGCATACATTCTAGCTAGCTTAACTGAAGTTTTGGTTGAAAAACACGATAACATGGTCATTGCACGTGGGATCATGGACTTGTTGCAAGAGATGTTTGGACAACCGTCAACACAAATCAAGCACGATGCTCTGAAATTCATTTTCAATGCCCTTATGAACGATGGGACTCCAGTGTGAGAACATGTTCTCAATATGATGGTCCACTTCAACATAGCGGAAATGAATTGATCCGTCGTTGATGAGGCCAGTCAAGTTCGCTTTATTATGAAATCTCTTCCAAACAGTTTCCTATAATTCTGTAGTAATGTTGTTATGAACAAGCTTGACTATAACCTTACCACTCTTCTAAATGAGCTACAGACTTACGAGTCATTGATGAAAGTCAAAGGACAAAAGGAGGAAGCAAATGTTGTCAGCTCCTTTAAAAACTTTCACAGAGGTTCGACCTCAAGAACTAAGTTTGTGTCTTCTTCCTTTGGCACTAAGAAACGAAAGAAGAAGAAGGGTGATAAGGGGAATAAAGCTAACCAAGCTGCAGCCCATAAGAGCAAGAAAGCCAAGGTTGCAAAAGAAAATTGTTTCCATTGTAATCAGAAATGGCATCGGAAATGGAACTGCCTTAAATATTTAGCAGAGAAGAAGAAGGCCAAACAAGAAAGTTTTGATGTTAATATTAATAATGTACTTGAATCTTGGGCATTGTTAATATTTTGTAGATAGTAAACATTATTAATTGACCATCATAACTTTAGTACTTTGTTTAATATTTTGTCTATATGCCTCAACTTGGGCATTGTTAATATTTTGTACTTGTATTGTACTTTGTATTGTACACTCTACTAGCTTTAGTACAAGTGGAAGATTGTCCGGGTTGGTGCCTTAAATCTTGTAGTTCTTGTAGTTAGTAAACTGTATTTGAATTATTTATTTAATAAAATTAGGTGTTATTTTTCTCACAATTAGATTGTATTAACTCAATCCAATAAACTAGGATATGATGTTATTTTATGTAACTTGAACATGTATGTGGTTGACATATAGGTAGATCATGTTTGATAAATAACCTTAATGGTCTGTAGTATATGGATAAGTTTTGGTGTCTTATTCTAGTGATACTACGAGTACAACCCACTTTGTATTTGTTACAAAAGTTGTAAAGTGTTACAAACGATTTGATCCTAATTGTTCATACGAAGACATGTTAGTGGGGGTATCCTATAGAAAGAGTTCGTATAAGACTGGACTGCAAAATGATTAGTCTCTCTTTATAACAACATCAATTGAAAAGATAAACTTTTCATAGGATGACAATAGATGACTCAACCTTAACCCTGAGTGAGTTATGAACTCCTATCTATGAGGGTAGTCCTTTAATCTATATGAGTGAGAGTGACTAGATTCACCGACTCAATATGCCTACCATCTTGAGGTGTTCGAGTAAGGGGCTGAGAACATAGCTATACATGATGGAATTTACTCCTTCCCAGTATTAGAATAAGTAGATGAAGCTCTCCCTTAAGGGCTGATTCCGGGTCTTGAACAATGACGCCTCACCCTTTCACTCGCTTGAGATGGATTAGTTTACAGTTTGACGATAAACAGTTTGTTCATCAGAAGGATCATGATACTTAAGGAGTTAGATGTAATTACAGAGGTAAAACAGTAATCTGACCTAGCTGTAATTATGAATGAATGTTAAAGAGTCGACTTACTGTTTATTGATTATATCCATGGGCAAAAAAATAAGTTTACAGTGTGAAGACTGCAGTTCTGGGCATTCACTAGACTAACTTATAGTTCATGAATGTTGATTAATTTAATGAAAGAGTTTAATTAATTAATCTCATATCATTAGAGCTTCTAGTTTTTAAGTCCATAAGGTTCTCTTGCTAGCTCACTAAGGATAAAACAAAAATCAAGTAACTTTGAATTAATTTGAATTGTTTCAAATTAAGTAAGGGAATCAATTGTATAAGATACAATTAATATAATGTATGTGGATATTTTATAATATAAAGTTAAATTTGAATAAGATTCAAAAGTATACTTTATGAGAGAGATAAATATTCGAATAAGATTCAAATATTAATTATATGAATAAGATTTATATAAAACTGTAGGTTAAAATTAATATGAATAAGATTCATATTAAATCATAGGTTGCGTGAGAGAATATTATTTGAATATGATTCAAATGAAATTAAATATGTGATATTTAACTTATTAATTAATTAATATTATTTAAATATATATATTAAATTTGATTTAATATATAATATTACATAATAATAAAACTCCCATTGAGAGTTATTCGTGAAGTAGTGACTCTCTCCAATCACGTCATCTTCTCTTATGTAAAAATAAGGAGAAAAATTTTTTCTGGTATATTTTTTTGAACACATCACATAAAAGAGAAAGAGTTTCTCTATACTAAAAATTCTTCTTCTCCCTCTCACAAAGGCTCTCTCTCACAAGGAAACCGAGTGGCGATGTCTTGTTATGCGTTTGTGAATTCTAAAAGAAGTTTTGGCATTCGTGAATTCAGGAAAAAGTTTCGATTCTCGTGAGTTAGCAGCAGAAGGAGAAGGACGATGTTGAAAAATATCTTCAAGAGGAATTTCTTTTTCTCCTTGAACGCATGCTTATTATTATGTTTATCCACGTATGGTACTATTTTTTCTACTACTTTTATGTGATTTCTAAAACAAATTTCAAAGACACAAGCGTTCACGCACTTCCACTTAGGAATTCAATTCCTTTAGAATCTACATCAAACCGTAATTAAACCTGGACCATGGTCAATAAATTTGTCTAGTTGCTCAAATTATGAAAATCGAAGCACTGAAGTTCAAAGCTTTGAAGCTCTCATGTCTTGAAGACCGAAGCTCAAAAGCTCTCTGGTTACAAGGATAAGCAAAACACAATGTTACAAACAATATGAAAGATAATATATCAAAATGTAAGAATAATAGAATTACGATTAACACGGAGATTAGTTACCTATTTCAATGCAATGATAGCTACATTTGGAAGATAGTGTGCCGCATAAAAATGAAATTTACTAAAATAGAGTTAAGAAATTATAATGAAATACTTATTTTTTAGATGACCTTTATAAGGACTCTCAAGGAGTTTACTCCTAGTGAAAAGTTTAAGCTCCCCTTAAACTTGAGAAATTGAAAAGCACTTTTCAAGTGCTTTCTTAGGCTAATTTATCTATTATATAGGAATCAAGTATTTTGAAAGGAACGATCTAAATGAAGCATGAAATGACGAAAGTTTAAGAACATTGATTGGAGTTTACCTAAGACGTTCCATAGAGGCTGAAAGGTTATTGCTCAAAGGTTTTTATAGAGTTTCATCGTGGGGATGAATCGAAGTTGGGTCATCAAGAAGACGTTAATGCAGTGTCTGTGATCGATCGAGATTAACAACTAATTCTCTATTCTATTTGTTCTTTCTCTTTTAGATTTCTTCACAACATGTTTATGAAGATTGTTTTGAATATTATGAGTGACCGGTTTGTTAGTACTTCTAGGGTAGATAGATTACAATTTTATGTGCTTGCTATTTCCAATTGAATGCTTGATCATCATTTAATTGACTTTGAGCTATTAATTATGCTTTTGAGAGAGATTTCTAAACCAAAACTAACATGTTAAAATATCGTTGAAATGTGTGAGAATGACAAGAAAACATTAAAAGCTAATAATGAAGAGTCTTAATCTTAGGTTTAAATAGTTCGATTGCATGAAAATAAGGTCGGTTTTTAGGCATTAGAAAGGGTTGAGCTCGAGAGAGACAATTTGGATATATCCTTATAGGCCTGGGTAAATACTAGAATTGATTGAATGAAAACTCTTTGAATAATCCACAACCTTGTTGAATGAAATCGCCACCCTAGGACGTTTTCAGCGAAGTGAATTCTCTTTTCGATTGTTTATTGCTTTCTTAATTTTATGTTACAGAACCATCATCACTTGTCAAATCTCTAAATAAAATTAAATTTTTTTTAATAGCTAGTACTATTAAATTGCTAATTCCTAGAGGACGATAGTCGGTTTCAGAATTATCTTACTATACTAAACTTAATGCATACACTTCTGTCAAAAACTCTCTTTTGTTGCACTATCACTCTCTTCATGTCTTGTTTGAAAACATACTTCAAAACGAATTGTAGGTTCTCCTTACATGTGACAATCCCTCTCAAAACTTGAACTTAGGCTCTTATAAGTATGACATCAAAATAACATCTTTTTCTCCACTAAAGTGGATACATGGTCATATACCTAGAACAAAACAAGTGCATGACCTCATGGAGAGGAACACTCTATTGCTTCATCGCACAACTAATCGTGTGAAATTATCATTCAAATCTTTAAGAGGTCAACCTTAAAAGTCATCAATATCAATTGATATGAGCTTCAAAAGGAAACAATTTTGTAAGGGTAAAAGATCTTTGCCGAGACAAAAACAGAAAGAGACTTTGAAAGTTTGCAACAAAAAAAAAAAAAAAAGAACAAACCATTCTCTAAAGAAGAAATGTCAGATAGCCAAGATGTTCTAAAAAAGAGTAAAGTCATGTTGCACAATAAAATGCTTCGATAGCTAACATAGCCGATGGATGAAAAGTTGTCGAGGCTTTTTGCCAATCAAATAATATTTATAATTCATGAACTAACTACTTATAATGCTACGTAGCACAAGTAGCAAGTCCGGGTCAAACCACAAGGAGACGCGAAGATTAGTTCCTCAAAGCCCATTTTAAGTTAAATGGGGGGGGGGGGGGTTATGATATGTAGATTGAGATTTGGATATGTAAAATGCATAAAAAGTAAAGGATAGAAATGTAATCAAATGAAATGACCTAGCTTAGTGAATCAAAATTGCCCATTGTAAATTTGATCATCGAATTATCAAAACATAATTATAGTTTCATGTCTATGCCTAGCCCAATTGATTTGAAATCCAACTAATGGTCCTAATTACCTAATTGGTCAAACACGGATAGTTGAATCCATACCAAAAATATTCAACCAACTGCATTATGCTCTAGGGATTATGTTAGGATGAATATTTAATTTACAATCGCCGAATTGAACATTCAATATGTTTTAGCTAGGTCAATAGGTCAATGCCATTCGTTATAGACAACAAACTTCAAGCCTATCTAACCTTTTGCTTCTTGGAATTAACCTATAATTTCATCTCACATATTATATGTTAATCTCAAGCGTTTGATCATAAATTCCTGAGTAGTTTATCAGAAAATCAAGACAAAATACAATCAAAAGAAAATTAAATAGAAAGAAACCAATAACCAAGATATGAAAATCACATTAAGAAAATTCTCCCAAAGTTTCAGAGGATTCAAATCCCCTAAACTATGAAAACTTGGAACTTACCTTCCCATGATGATAGAGAAGAATAATCACGACATCGTTCTATTAATTATATGATAGAAAGGAAAAGATACAACTGGAAGAGGAAAAATGGATAGAAAATTGGTTGGAGAAAATTAGAGTGATAAATTTTACCTAAAAAATGGAGATATATATATAGAATCGCGATAGTGTCGCAGCACTGGCACCTCTTATCGAACCGAAGAGAGGGAGAGGGGGGTTTGGATGAGCGCAATGATGCTTTGTGCTACACTCTCTCCCTGCATGCATGATGCCTCTAGCAGGCGTATTGGCTACCATGCACGTATCACCCCGACACAGGTGTGTTGCATGTGCATGCTTGCGACCCTTCACTTTTTCGCACATCCATGTAGTGTCGTGGCACTACACCAAATTTGGTGCATTTGGAAAAATCGTTGGGTGCTAGTGTTGCTACATTGTGCCTCCATGGATATTTTCGTCATTTTTGCCCCTTTGGAGCATAGGTGCTCTTTTTAGCTTGTAATTGCTCCAACTTAACCCCGAACGACTCTTAATGCTTCAGAACGTACGAATTACTCAAGATCCTACAAATATAATCATATAAACACATTAACTTAAAAAATGAGCCAAACTAGAGGCACTAAGATAGCACATGTTGGGTGCTATCAAACACTCCCAATGAAACGACCCGACTTTCCGAGAAATGTTATTGGGTCATTACTACCATGCATGCAATTTAAAAATTAAAACTATTTGACCATTTAGACTCGAAATGTTTTAGATGAAAACTTATTGGGTCATTACTACCATGTGCCCGATATATTCTTCTCTTTAACTGAAATATATTAAATGAAATGTTGAGTATATAAAATACTCAGAAGGTAACCTCACTATTAGGGTTAGGCTATGTAGTCACATGCAAACATGAACTAGAAATCTATGCTAATAATACCTAAAGACTTTTCATTCTTGGCTCACTCTCTTTTCTTTTCCTTAGACGTACGCCACTTTCACGCACATGAGATCCAATGTATATCTCTCTCACATACATAGAACCTTGGGGGCATGCATCACTTTCATACACCCCATATCTTCTCTAAGAATGTAGAGATGTGCAAGTCTTTCGTACACATAGTTATGTATACACCTCTTTCGTATACACATAACTCACTGATCGACACATGTTTTCATACACCTCAGACCTATTTAGTATGTTGGGATGTGCACCTCTTTTGTACACATAGTTATGTATACACCTCATTCGTATACATATAACCCACTAAGCGTGCACCTCTTTCATACACCCCAATCGTCTCTAGGTATGTATGACTTTCATACATACCAACCCTAGCACATCTCTTTCATGCATTAGAGCCCTTGAACATGCACCACTTTTGTGCAGACAAATACAGTGGAAAGGAAAAGAGATCGCATCTAAATTCATAATTTAATGTAGCATTCACATATGCATGAGTCCCACATAAAATCTCTTAATTAATGCCATGTTAATAAGTTTTGACATACATACTTAATCTCATATTAACGCATCAATCCTAGTACATCACTTTCATGCACTAGATCATGTTCACAACAAAACAGTCATAATTTCATAGCAATTCACATGGCATACATTCGTACTTGCACAGTAAATCACATGAAAACATGTACATCAACATATATCTAATTTTTCCTGGCACTAAGGGTATTCCAATAGTAAAGTTGCTTACCTCGAAATCTAGCCTAAAAAATTTAATCCCCCTTTTCAGCTTTGAGAAACCTTAAGTGAAACACTACTACCTAAACCAAAAATTGGTTTCAACTTTTAGGCTTAATTCCATACATAAAATCATCTGATAATTCCTCAAATCATTTACCCAATTTGTAGTTTAACCCCCAACTACTTCTAAATGTCAAACAATAAACCCCAAAAACTTGATGCATGCAAGTGAACCCGACCAAGTTATAGTAAATTAAAACGACATAAGAGGAGGAGTATTGTTCTCAGGGATCAAATGAACAATTAGATAATACTTAGGTTTGAGTTATTTTTAATTGTAAGAAAAGTAAATGACTAGAAAACTATGTGTGAATTTCAGATTAAAAGAGCATTTTAGAGTTTTGATTTCATTACAAACTTCATTAGATAATACTTAAATTAATCATGGAATTATGTATAACAATCTACTTAAGTCTTGAAACTAAGATCCAGATTATTATCTTTCGAAAACAACCTTTTCTCATGCAATCCTAAATGATAACTAACATCATGATACCAAATTAAGAATCATGGCATTAGGTATTGTCATCAACAAATTTTACTATTTCCCTAGCTATTTTTATGAAAGGTTAATAACAATCCAACAATCCAAATTTTACTATTTCCCTAGCTATTGGCATCAACAAGTGAGTTTAGCCACTCATGGTTCTCAAACACATATTTGTATACAATTTTGACAACATTAAATTAAAGAGAAATAAAGAATCGGAGAAGAGAACTATTGTAATGCACCTCCTTTGATGGAAATCGCCAATCTCCTCTTGGTCAGCACTTGGCGAAGTTGAACGGTTTTCACAATAATCCTCCACCCTCTCTAAATTTTCTTTGGCAAGAACTCACTCTTTTAGGTCTAATATTAGGTCATAGTTCATGTATTGAGTGTTGAGGGACATCTAAATATATAGAAGATGAAATATTGGAGCATAAATTCTTCCAAAAAATGCTAAGATGTTTTAATTAAGGAACGATAATATTCAACATAAGACCATGTTCAACATAGCATGGCGATGTTGCGTCTAATTGCAGCTACTGCCTTCAAGCATAAAAGGTTGAGTGTCGCAATGCTTCCTGCTATGCTACTTCGGATGTGCGTAGACCTTTTCCTTCCACAAAATCATTGTAGTGGTTCAATGCTACCTATGGCATTGCAAAGCTTCGTTAAGAACAACTACTGTCTTCCAACGTAAAGGAGCAGTGTCGCATGTTATGCATTACACTACCCAACCCTTTGATTTTTGGATATTTTCCTCTATGCTCTTCACTCACTTTGATCCATTGTTTTGTTTTGAATTCTTTAGGTATAATTTGGTCTTTCTTTGCTCATTTTGAGTATAATTCAATTCTCGATCATAAATTCTAAAAATCACTAGCAAACATGTCAATTCTTATAAAAACATATTAAAAACCGTCTTAAATATAAGGAAAATAATGCACCATTTGTGTGCATTTCACCACCCAAAACTTAGAATTTTGCTAGTCCCGAGCAAAGAAGAAACAAAAAAGATAGAAAAGTTCAAAATAAGTGTGCTAGTGATTCATGCCACAAAGAATAGCTAGTTAAAGACTCAAGTAGAAATGTTCAAACAAGTCTATCATTATGCTCATCCATGGACAAATCTAATCATTTCCCACGAGTGTGTGTGCAAGTCACATTCAATTCAAAACATGAGAACTAACGTTAGGTTCAAGAAAGTTTCTCTAGTTTTTCCTCTACTCTGGTTCATGCACCAATCATCTAGCATCCACACATTTCAAGAAATTAATATGCCCACTAAGGTGCCTTAATTAAAATCTCGGGTCCTAAACTTGCATCATTTTACCTAGAGGGAACCATATAATCAATTCCCAGGTGTCCTAACTGACCACAATAAAGGTAGTTCTTTTTACCTCTATCCATGTATACATGTTACAAGTTAACATATGTTTCTTTTAAACACATGAGTGATCACTAGTTTTCTTTTCAAAGGCAATCATAAGATTCTTTTCTTTTCCACTTAGTCTAACATTACAAACTATCATGCATATCAACCCTCTAACTGGTGGGACATTTCGAGGTAACAACCAAATACACTCAACATGATTCTACTTTTAGTTAAAGTTTCTAAATTGAAGTGACTACGTGAACATGATATGGGAAACTCAAAGAGGGACATAGATCAATCATACTTCAAGGTATTGCTATGTTATTCCACTATGAGTCATTCAATTATGATTTCATCATTGACAATCAACATCAACAACACACAAAAAGAAACCAATCAAATCTCCTCAATTCTTAGAAAAAAAATTATATTTTCTCCAAAATTTCAAATAACATGCATAATAATCAATAAAATAAAATCAAGTTACATAGCAAGATGAAACAAGAAACAAAAGTACGAAGGGCACCTCCCACCCCAAACTTAAGAAATTTTCATCGTCATTAATGCAAGAAAAGAATAGAGCACAGAGAAACAAACATGGGAGCGTCAGGAGTCCACCAAACTGGCTAGTGAAAAGAGTACTTTTTGTGTTGAACATATACCCTAAAAAATTATGAGAACAAATGGGGGACTCTAGGATTTTAAAGAAAACAACTAAAATAAACTCCTAAAATAAATAAAGAAAGGAATTAAAATTGGGTTGCCTCCCAAAAAACCTTGGTTTAACGTCTCTTAGTTAGACTGAACCACGAGATCATTCTTTGAGAACTATGTTCTCGATCTTTCTTTCTTCATCTCTACAATAGTGCTTAAGTATTTAACAATTGACTTTGAATCTTGACCCATCTTCACCTTGCACTTCCATGCTCCATGAAGTGAGGCTTTTACCACTAGAAAGGGTCCTGGCCATCAAGTTCCGAGTTTACCTAGAAACAAACGTAAACGTGAATTAAAAAGTAAAACTCTTTATCCATGATATAATGTATGGTGAATAATTTTCTTGAAATGTAATCTAGTGGTTTTTTCTTTGTATAACTTGACATTCCCATAGGCTTGATTGTGGAACTCTTCCAATTCAATAAGTTCGAATACTTTTTTCCTCCCACCTTTTGTGGATCAAATTTTAACTTTTTGATGGCCCAATAAGCTTTACTCTCTAGCTCTACCAGTAAATGACAAGCCTTCCCAAATACCAATCTATATGGCGATGTACCAATTGAAGTCTTGAATGTTGTACGGTAAGCCCATAATACATCATCAAACATGAGAGCCCAATCTTTTTTGTTTATCTGAACTGTCTTTTCAAGAATTTGTATGATTTCCCTACAAGATACCTCAGCAAGATTGTTGGTTTGAGGATGGTATGTTGTGGCAATCTTATGTTTCACACAATATTTAGTCATCGTGGAATTAAACAACTTATTATAAAAATGAGAACCCTTATTACTTATGACAACCCTAAGTGTGCCAAACCTTGTAAAAATATTTTTATGCAAAAATTTTAAAATGGTGCAGTCATCATTAGTCATAGTAGCTACAACTTCTACTCATTTAGACACATAATCAACTGTCACTAATATATATACATAACCTTCAGAAGACGAAGGAAAGGGCCCCATTAAGTCAATACCCCAAACATTAAAAAGCTCCACCAAATTAGGGATCGTAGGTATCTCATGTTATTTAGAGATATTGCCAGTACGTTGGCACATATTATATGATTTAACAAAAGTATAGCAGTCTTTAAAAAGAGAAGGCCAATAAAAACCTGATTGGAGTACCTTGGCTACAGTTCTAGTTGGTCCAAAATGAGCTCCATAAGGTGAAGAATAGCAAGAGTTCAAGATACTTACAA
Source organism: Benincasa hispida (assembly GCF_027475165.1). Lineage (NCBI taxonomy): Eukaryota > Viridiplantae > Streptophyta > Magnoliopsida > Cucurbitales > Cucurbitaceae > Benincasa > Benincasa hispida. The sequence continues at coordinate 33,982,767 of NC_143487.1, read as the reverse complement.
CTTCCCTTTAAGGGACATGTTTTCTTATGAGACCAATAATAGGATTTGACATTGTGTAAAAACCTCTTCCTTTGCTGAGTGGTTCGATCCGGAGGAAATTTTTTTCTGCAATATAGTTAACAATGTCAACAAACCAAGACAAATTATCTTTCACCCGATACATACGTTCATCAGAGAAGGTCTAAAAAATAGATGAGCTAGTTTTCTCGTCGTCATTCTCAAGCCTAGACATGTGGCCTGCAACTAAATTTTCACATATTTTCCTGTCCTTTATGTCAAAATCAAATTTCTGCAAAAGCAAAACACATCTGAACAATCTTTGTTTTGTTTCTTTGTTGGCAAACAAGTATTTTAAAGCTGCATGGTTATTATGAATAATTATCTTAGAACCAAGTAAGTAGGGCCTAAATTCATCAAAAGCAAACACAACAGCTAATAACTTTTTTTCAGTGGTAGTGCAATTTTGTTGAGCACTATTAAGAGTTTTACTAGCATAATATATAACCCTAAACATGTTATCCTTACGTTGGCCTAAGACAACACCTAATGAATAATCACTAACATCACACATAATTTCAAAAGTCTAAGACCATATAGGTGCAACAATGACGGGAGCAAAAGTCAATCATTCTTTCAAATAAGTAAATGCTTTCAAACATGCATCATCAAACACAAATTTAACATCCTTTTCTAACAAGTTACCCGAGGGTTTAGCAATTTTTAAAAAATATTTAATAAATCTCTTGTAAAACTCTACATGTCTTAGAAAACTCCTAACTCCTTTCACATCTGTGGGTAGTGGAAATTGTTCAATTGTAGAAATTTTTGCTTGTCCACTTTCAAACCATTTTGAGACACTTTATGCCCAAAACAATGCCCTCCTTTATCATGCAGTGGCATTTCTCCCAATTCAACACAAGATTGGCTTTTTGACATCTCTACAATATAAGAGTAAAGCTAGCAAGATAAGAGTCAAAAGACGAACCAAAAATAGAAAAATCATCCATAAACACTTCCATGATCTCTTCTATAAATCCCTAAAAAATTGCCATCATACATCTCTAAAAGTAATAAAGGCAACACATAAACCAAAAGGCATTCTCCTATAAATAAACATCCCATAGGGACAAGTGAATGTAGCCTTCTTGTGATCCTCATGAGCAATGACAATTTGATTATACCTTGAATATCCATCTAAGAAGTAATAGCGAGAATATCCTGTAAGTCTATCAAGAATTTGATCAATAAAAGAAAGTAGAAATGATCTTTCCCAGTAGCTTTGTTGAACATCCTATAATTGATACAAACACGCCATCCTGTTACAGTTCTAGTGGATATGAGTTCATCTTTATCATTCTTTATCACAGTTATACAACATTTCTTAGGAACAACCTACATAGGCTCACTCAAGAACTGTCAGATATAACATAAATAATTCTTGCATTCAGAAGTTTCAGATCCTCTTTCTTAACCACATCCTTCATAGTAGGATTAAGTCTCATTTGATTTTCTATTGAAGGAGTAAAGGTGTCTTCCATCAATATTTCGTGCATACAAATTGATGGACTAATTTCTTTAAGATCCTTAATAGACTAGCCAATAGCAGATTTATTATTCATTAACACTTTCAATAATTTCACTTATTCACATTCATTTAAATCAGTAGATATATAACAGGAAAAGAAGAAGAGTCATCTAAGAATGCATATTTCAGATGGCTAGGCAATTGCTTCAACTCTACAACAGGCTTCTCTATCTCACTTACAACATGCAAAGATTCAAAAGGCATGGGCTTATACATTTTACTACATACTTGCAAACTATCTAACCATTTGGAATACAAAGCAATATCAACCAGACAAGTATTAGCATCATCACAACAAAAATCTATTATGCTTTGTTCTAAATAATCTTAGCAATTATAACCTTAACATGCTCCTCAACAGTTTTATCTATCACGTCTATCATATTGCAAGAACTAACCTAATCTTGGTGTTTCAATGACTTGTAAATATTAAAAGCAACCTTTTCCTCATTTACTCTCAAAGCCAGTTCACCTTTTGGACATTAATTAGAGCTCTCCGAATGGGCACCTCAAAACGATAAAAATTTCCAAATCCTCCTCCATATCCAATACTACAAAATCTGTAGGAAAAATAAACTTGTCAACCTTAATTAAAACATCCTTAACAATTCCTCTAGGGTACGTCAAGGATCTATCAGCTAACTGCAAGGAAATTGAAGTGGGTTGCATTCTCTAACATTAAGCTTTCTATAAATAGATAAAGGTATCAAATTAAAATAGCATTTCAGGGTGTTGATTTCATAACAAACTTCATTAGATAATACTCCATGGAATTATGGATAACAATCTATCTAAGTCTCCAAACTAAGATCCAGATTATTATCTTTCGAAAATAATCTTTTGTCATGCAATCCTAAATGATAATTAACACCGTGATACCAAATTAAGAATCAGGACATTAGGTATTGTCATCAACAACTTTACTATTCCCCTATCTATTTCCATGAAAGGTGTAGATACCATATTTGGTCTAGCATATTATTCATTTATTTTCTTTCAATGTACTTAACCTTATTTTTAAGTTATTTAATTTATTTATTATTTAGCTTTGGTTTCCTTAGTTCTATTTACTTGTTTCATTTTTTTTTATCTTTTACTATTATTTTTATTTGTTTTGTTAATTTTATTCTTATTCTTATTAGTTTTTTCCTTCTTATTAGTTTATATTTATTTTTTATTTCCTAATTTTGTTATTTTTTCATTCAACTTTTCATTATCATTATCAGTTTATTTTTTTTCTATTTTCTTGTTTATTTATGGTTATTCCTTATTATTTTTTTATTTTTATTTTTTCCCTTTTCTTCACTCCAAGGATATTCTTCTTGTTCTTCCCCCATTTTCTCACTTCCCCTTCGTCTTCCCCAAAAATTTAACTCTCTAAACTCTATTTTAGTCCTTACTAGTTGCTTATAAAATGTAGAATACACATTTAAGGGAGGGAGGAGAAAATCATTATAAAGATTAAGAAGTAAAGGTAATTGACAAAAATAGCTTTTTTGAAGTTTTAGTTTTGAAATTTAGACCCTTTTTAAAAAGATTATTTTTCTTTTACCCCCATAATTTTGAAAACTAAGTAAAAGTACTGTAATGCCCTTCACATTTCAAAAGTCACTCCAAACCCTCCTAACATCACTCTCACGATTTCCCTTGCCATTTTCCCCTCCATTTTCCCTACCATTTCCTTAATCTCACTCCATTTATCTCGATTTCCCTTGTCATTTTCCTTTTCATTGAAAATTATTTGGGATTTTTCATCTAATTAGGTATGGATTTTCATTTCCCTCACTCAATGTTAGTTTATCTTAGATGCTACAAAATGATTGTTTTAAATTTATATTAGATCTATGTTGAATGTTAATTTTATTTCATAAAAACATCATGTTCGACATTTTTCTGAACAATTTTGGGTTAGAAAATAAGTTTCCAAAAATTGGTCTTACTCGGCCAGGCTTCATACGAGGGTGGCTAGGTATGTGACCGGGTGAAGAAGTTTGGGGAAGATTTGGGGAAGATTGGCTCCCGGTGCTAGATCGGTCGGGCTTCAAACTACTTGGCCGAGTACGTGACTGAGCGGGGAAGATTGGGGAAGATTCGTGTCCGGTGCTAGACCGACCGGTCCCATGTATATTTTGACTGGGTATGGGCTGGAAAGAGAGGAAAGAACGAGGGGGAAGAGGGCAAAACTAGGTAGGGGTAGGGGCGTCCGGCCGGGCTTCAAACTACTTGGCTGGGTATGTGACCAGGCAGGAAGATTGGTATTTGGCCCTGTCCTGAGCCTGACTGGGTATGGGGCCGGGCCAAAAACCAGAAAAGAGGATTGTAAAGGGTATGACCGGGAAGGGGCAAGACCAAAAGAAAAGGGGAGGGGGAACGGGTAGACTTGATCGAGACCGGGTAGGGGTAGGGGGCGCCCGACCGGGTTTGGGATGGCGCACTAGGCGCTCGACCGGGACTGGGAAAGTTACGACTGGGCAGGGAGTTTCACCCATCGCTTATGGATTTTGGTCCGGTCTCGAGCCCGGTCGGGTATGGGACCGAGCCAAAATCCAGAAGCGAAGGGGTGCAGGTGGACTGGACCGAGAAGGGGGCGGATGGGATCGAGTAGGGTTAGGCCATCACTACTGGTTTTAGCCGGGTATGGGGCCGGGCCAATTTTTTTTCTTTATATTTATATATATATTTTTTCTTTTTAAGCACTATGACACATTGATGTGTTGTCTACTAATTTATCTATTTCATGAAAAATATAGGTTATAATGGAACCAGATATAAAGGTTCATCCTAATGACTATTTTCCTGCAGCCCTTTCATGTTGTGTTGATGCGTTGTAAATATGATACGATTATAATATGAGTTGCAGGGATGTGTAATGTGTTGCACATGCAAGTTTTTCTAATAAGACCCAATTATAAATCTCACTAGGTTTCCTGGTAAATCCAGAGTCGAACACAGGGACAATGCGTGTGGACACCTAATTCCTTGGATTGCAATTTTACTTGCGCCAACGCATTTCTCCTATACAAAATAAGTAAATTAGTTGCTTTTATGCGATGGGTGCATGTGATCGCAATTTTCTCATTTTAATGCTTTTGGACATGATATTGTATATTTTTACCATCGCAATCTCTGATTGTTTTACTTATTTGTGCTGTAATAACATGCATTTCTACCAGTTATCGTGTGCCCATATAGGAAAGACTATCCCTAAAATAAAGAAAAAAAACTAACTTCGACACAATTAGCCATGTTTAGACAAACATGTTTTGGTCCTCTCCTTGACACAAACATCATGGACCACTAATTCATTATATTTTTCTTTGAGAGGTAAAGGAACCTAGGAGAGATGTTCTTAGCTTTAATCTTATGGGGAATAAGGTATCCTTCAGCCAAGTAGAGTTTAACCTTATTAGAGGACTAAAACTTCAAACTAGAACTATGAGGGGAGAAAATTCTTTTGTTAGACTTAGAGCTAAGTATCTAAATGATAATGAGGGCATGAAGCCATACAAGTTAGACTCTTTTTTTCTAAGACTTGAGTTTGAAAACGATTTTGATGCAGTGAAATTGCATCATTTTATTTTATTGAGTTTGCTATGAGGGGTAGAGAGAGGAAAAAATAAATGGATCTTGAAAATGTAGCGATCATAGATGATTACAATAGATTTTGTAATGAAGACTTGAGCAAGAAATTTTTTGCGAATACAATTAAACGATTCAACAAGGATTGAAAGATAAAGCACAGACGTCTAAGGGCAATGCAGATAGAAAACAATAGATATACAGTCTTTACGGGTTTCCCCATGCTTTTCAGGTAACTTAATTAGTTTGATTTAATGAATATTCATAAAAGTACACTTACATTTCATATAGGTATAGGCATATGAAATGATTTCATCATTATCCAAACGCATTGTAAACAGATTGAATGACAATGCGATACCACGCATTTTGAGATGGTCGTGCTCACATTCACCTCCATATGGAGTGATTAGAGACGATCAGATGCAGTATGTTCTTTTTTAAGTTTTTTGGGTTAGAATTTTTTTTTTTTTTTATTTTTTTTTTATGATTATAGCTTCTTAGTTTATTTATTCACGATTACAAATTTTTGTAGGTAAGGATTACATTGCAACTCATTCCTTCTGAAGAAGAGATTCAGTTTACGAATCGTGTTATGGAGCCACACATCCCTCCATTTGCACCACATGCACCACCCACACCACCTGCACCACCTGCACAACTAGAACTACCTCTACCCACAAATGATGGTGATGTTGCTGGACCTTCAAACACTACGGAGGTTGATGACAGTAATAATCATCAAAGACATGATGGGAAGACAGAGAAGAAACGAAAGAAGTACCGCAAATTGATTAAGCTAGTCAAACATCTTGATCGTCGCGTGAAAAGTTTGGAACATGACCAAAGCATTAAGAAGTACTTGTGACCATTATGATCATTTTTATCTGTTCTCTTCATAACTAAGCATGTAGGGAAAAGACGTCTAATAACTAGAGGTTAGGACCATGGAGGTACAAGTGATCATGCTGTAACAAACGATGGTGATAGGGATGTTAATTCTCCTGGAGTTGTAGATGTTGTAGGTAGTGATATTGTACCTGTGGCGATTCTAGGTGACGATGATATTGTACCTCATTGAGAAGTTAACGACCAAAACTGTTAATGTAATATTGTCGTTAAGAAGTTCGGATATATCATCATGATCCTTGTGGTCTGTTCTCATTGTCCATGTCTTCCTATTTAGTATGAAATTTTGAATAATAATTGTTTTCCTACTTAGTCTGTTTTTATCGTCTTTGTCCTCCTATTGTTGTCATTATAAATAATAATTGAAATTTTATTATTTATTTGATTGAATAACTCTATAATTGACATAGAAGTGTAGCCATCATCTACAAGTTCAATAGAATTTTTCGATTGATCGAACAACACTATTCTTATAAGTTCACTACAAATTTTATTGTGTAGGTTGTCGATATAAGTTCACAAGACACAAAAAATGTAAATGTAATAGAAGGTTGCAGTGGCCGAATGAGGAAAATTTCTTGGAAATTAACTACACCGTGGAAGGACACAAGGAAGTATGGGAAGAGGCAAAAAATTCAACAGAAGTACGATCCCTTCATTAACATACTTGAAGATCTTAACATTAAATTTCAAAAGTGGACGGACAACTTAGACCCTGTTGCGATGATTCGAAGGAATGCATATGTTCAAATGGATAAAAAATGGTTTAATAGTTTGTTGACACCGTCCAAATGGATGAATGATGAGGTATATAACCTTTAATGAAGATTCTCATGTGTGTATGTATATGTGTCCCTATTTAATTAAACACTCTTATCGTGCAGGTAATAGACACATTTCTTATGTTCATAAAAACGAAAATGCAAGCCCAACCGAACTTGTGTCGTCAAAAATTTTCCATAACTGACATTGTAGTTACGTATGTTATCTGACATTGTAGTTATGCTATATCCGTAGGTGCAGGCACTCAACGTTGTCTAATTTTCTTGTTGCTTTAGAACTTCCTAAGATGTGATCGTCATACTATCGATTGGAGTAAGGCGACAAACGTATTAAAGTACGTTCATGCTAAACACACTGACTACGATGTACCTTGGAGCAACATCGATGCTATTTACATGCCTTTCAACCTCTCTGGGATGCACTGGGTGCTTGTTTATCCGGACTTCCAGGTTAGAGAATTAATTATGTTTGATTCATTGATCGCATTACACTCGAATGCAGGCTTGGAACGTAAAATGAGATCAGTGTGCAAAAACTTTCCCAGTCTACTTATTATTAGTACAGTAATGGAGTCTCATAATCCTCTAATTGATCGTTGGACACTATGCCGAGATGCTTTCACGCCTCAACAACATGAGAGTGCTGACTGTGGTATGATCACATGTAAATTTTTCAAATACGATGTAACAAGGTCCAAAATGGACACCTTAACACAAGATAGAATCCAATATTTTTGTAGACAATATGCCATTAAGATTTGGGCAAATAAAGCATTATTTTAGAACTTTTTAAACTTTTTTTGTAATTAATAGTTGAAGTTATGAATGAAAATTTATAGATGGGAGTGGTTTGCTAGTCGGGCGCATGCAAAAAGAAACAAATATATACCAATTTTCGGTCGGGTACATATAAATAAGAGCCAATTCTCGATCGGGCGCATGCAAAAAACAACAAATATATATCAATTCTCGATCGAGCACATGCAAATAAGAGCCAATTCCCGACCAGGGGCATGCGAAAAATAACAAATATATACCAATTCCCGGCGGGGTGCATGCAAATTGGTGCCAATTCTTGACTAGAGGCATGCGAAAAATAACAAATATATACCAATTCCCGGCGAGGTACATGCAAAAAAACCACAAATATATATCAATTCCCGATCAGCCGCATGCAGAAAAAAACATTAATATATACCAATTCCCAACCGAGCGAATGCAAAAAAAGTTAATATATACCAATTCCCGACCGGACACATGCAAAAAAACATCAAATATATACCAATGATTGCAAAATATCATCCAAAAAATCCATACATCACTCGACAATATTAAAAGGTTGATTGCTTGTTGTTTTGTTGTGACCCTATTGCCCAAATCTAGAACACTTGTGGACTCGAGAAAATTCACCTGTAGAAGAAAATCTTGTTGCTCGCAGGCGACCTACTCTTGGAACTCTTTTTGGAGACAATGTTTCAACAACGATGAAGGCCGATGATTGTTTCCACTCTGAAAATTGTCTAAGTGATCGTATAGGTTCAGCATACACAACCAACACTGAATCAATAAAGTATACCCATGAACAAAGAGAGATAGGATCAATATTCCAAACCCTACATGCAACAATGACGTGTGAACAAGGGATTTCATAATAATCAAACTTGCGACAACGTAAGTGATGTGTTAAAATATGTGGGAAAAAATGAACTATCCGACTCCATCTTCCAATGTACTGGACTAGATGTTCAGGGCATTTCTTCAGTTTGTCGGATATATGAATTTTTTGAATGAAATCCATGATTTGTTGAACACTTTGTAAGCGTGGATATGTAAAGAGATATTACTGAGACATCTTCCCATGTAAGGAATGTGTGTAGATCTTCATCATTATGAATTACAAATGCAGGGGCTTTGGATCTCAATTGAAGTATACATCTTATAACAAGATTATACTCATATGACATTATACCATTTATCCTATAAACTTCGGTCAGGAAAATGGGGGAACGAAAATGGATTGATTGAGAAAAAAATACACAGTGGAGAGAGAAATATTCAAAGAAAATTGATTATAGCGAGTAGTGACCCTTCTGACCTCACGTTCGACGGATGTCTCGTGCATATCCGGTGAAACCAGCAACTTCGACGAAAGTCCCCAACACCCACAACCTCCAACGTTCCTTAGAAGACAGATCTACGATGAACTCAGTAGTGAATGGAAGACTTGCACGAATCACAACCCCCCGCGAGCCTCGTGATCACCATTCAAGCAAACGGTTGCAACCATTTGCAAATAAGAAGAAAGAGGAGAAAGAGGTTGTGAAGAAGAAGAGGAAGAGGTTGGAGAAGAACAATAAATCATGGGAAGAGGAAGAAGAATTGGAAAAAGATGAAAAGAAAATGGTAAATTTTGTGGGTCCCACATATTCTTTTATTTTATTATTTTTCTTATGAAATATTACTTTTTCCTCTCTATCCTTTTTTTTTTAAATAAGTTTCGAGTGTTAATTAATTCTCAATTTTGTTTTCTCATAGATTTTTAAATTGAATTCAAATATACTTTTGCAAATAAACCCTATTAGACTTCCTAAATAAAATTGAGTTTTGCTTTTAAGTTGTAATTTTAATTAGTTTCAACACAAGTTTTCTAAATTCCATTTTAATTTCAATTTAGAATTCTAAAAAAAAATTTCGATATCAATATAGTGTCAAACCCTTCCATTTGCTTTAAATGGATTTTGAATGATTTCAATTTTGAATTTCTAAAACAACATCTAGATTTCGACATTAATTTAATTGTCATAAATGGATTTTAAATTGGTTATAATTAAGAGTGTGCACGATTTGGTTTGATCCGATTGGACCAAAACTGGAGACCAAATCAAATATCTCGGTTCTGATATGGCATAAACCGATAAAAATCTAAGCTCCCTCGATTTTGAGTAAAAATCGGACCAGCAAATTTTCGATTTTGACTAGTTCGATTTGATTTTAACCGATTTTTCCGATTTTCCCTTAACTACAACAAATGATGAATAGATGAACAGGCAACGGAAAATATAGAAAATAAAAGAAATTTGAGAATGAGAGATGGCGAAAAAATCACACAATTTAAAAGCGGCGTTCAGGCATTGTAATTTTTCGAACGGTGGATAAATGAGGCAATGACAAATAACTCTCAAGAGAATGAGGTGAACACACACAAGGAAGATAGGAAAGCTTATGCATGTGGGGAAGAGAGGGAGAGATAGGAGAAGGATGAAGGGAGGAAGATCTAAGAGATGTGGGGTGAGGCCGTGAAGGAAATCAAAGGGAACTTTTTATGGGAAAAACAAAGGAACTTTTTGTGGGAGAAATCGAAGGAGTGAGAGAGGAAAGGAAGAGAGGCAACTTGGGCTATTTTGGGTAGAGTAACAATTAAATTTATTATTGTGTGTTCGATTCGGTTTCTTCAGGGTTTTTGAAATACCAAATCGTGAACCAAACCGAAAATTACCGTTTCTTCACTTTTGTAATCAAATGAACAAATTTTTTTCAAAAAAAATCAAACCACGATTCTTCTGTTTTTCCGGTTTCATGCACACCCCTAATTATAAATTAATCGAATTTCAATTTCGTTGAAGTTTAATTTCCAAAATATTTCAAAATTGTTTAATTTGAATTCTTTAAATAAAATTTAAATTATTTAAATTCTAAATTTCTGGAAACAATGTCAAATTTAATTTTTTATAAATGATTTTTAACTTGATTTTAATTCAATGTTTTCAAATGAATTTCAATTTCTTTCATATTCGAATACTTTTAAATATAACTTCAATTTGGTTTTCACCTTGATTATAAAACAAACTATAATCTTTCTTTCAAGGGTTTACACCACTCATAAGGGTTGATTCATATTTTATTTATAAAATATGAGTTGGTCCACATGAGACATTTCTATGATTATCGAGTTAATCTTATGACGGAGTTGAGTTTGTCAAATGTCTCGAATTTTTTAGGTAAATATTTTCTCTAATTAGAGATTCCAAATATTAACATGATAATAAATTGATGGACATTTGTCCACTCACAAAATGTAGAGTGTGACTTAGTGAGATATTGTCTAAATTAAATTTGGATATTTAGGTATCATCTAATGGTTCTTTTTTATTGTATTTCTAAAAAATAATACAAAGTTGGACAATGAATTTTAAATAAAATTAACTATATGCAATAAGTTCTGTCTAGGCCAAGATACTTAAGTTGATAGTAAAGAAACACCTCTATCGAAGAACTATCATTAGTTGTATTTTATTTAATTTTATTAACTTTTTTTTAATAAAGTGAACTTTTTTTAAAATAAAGTGGATAATAGCATAAAACGTTTTCAAATGGATGTTGTAGGCTACTAATACCTTCCCTTCACTCAACCATCCCCGAGCCTATCTTTGAAAAACTAGACCGTTTAAATTTTTCTTTTTAAAATAGGTGACCAATCACACCTCAAAACGGTTGGTGACAATTTCAAACCTTTCAACTCAAAAGACACCCCAAGGAAAGGATGTCGGCCGCTTTGCATCGCAATGACATTGCAATAACTTGGTGACTCCACTAGGGACTTGTAGAGGGTCAAAGCTTATTTCTATTTTTTTTTTTTAAAAAATATACTTCTTTTGCTATTCAAAATCTATTTATTATTACTATCATATTTTATTTTATTTTTATTTATCTACTTTTAGCATTATTTATTTTCCTTGTTGAAGTTGGATATTTATTCGTGCTTTGGTTCATTTTTCTTGGTTATGATTTGTTACTTATTTATTTGTTTTTATCTTTAGTGTCATAAATGCATGAGTTGTGATCATCTTATATATTGTTATGCATTTCACACATATTCTCAAGCCTCCTACTTGGACTGTACCTTTTAGGATTAGATTCAAAAGTTGAGTAGTGTGACCTTCGTGGAACTTAGTTTCCATACAGGCATATAAAAATCTTCGGTCAAGTCAACTATGCTATGCAAGTAGTTGGAACATTTGGGGACCTTATTTCCTCTAGGATATACTAGAATTTAACCTCACAATCATGCATGCATGCATGTCTATCATCTTAGAATTTGGTTTAAATTCATTTTTGTTTAAAAATTATTTAGGATGTTATGTTATTCTAGTTGTTGTAAGTTATTGTTATTTGTATACACTTTGTCTTTATAATTGTCATATAATTATCATGGTAGTATGAAGGCATTCCTCTTATGTATTGCCATGCATTCCACACATGAAAACAAGATTCCTACCTGGACTGTACATTTTAGGATTAGATTCAGAGACTAAGTAGTGTGACTTTTGTGGAACTTGATTCCCGCATAGGCATATGAAAATTTCCACTCAAGCCAACAATGTTATACAAACAGTCAGAAAGCTTAGGAGTCTATTTCCTTTATGATTTGTTAGAAGTCAACTTCACACTCATATTTGCTTGGGATTCAATCTTAAAATTTGGGCTTTTTCTTTATTTTTTTAAAAAATAAAATACCATTTGAAATTTAATAATCCTTGATTTTTACCGTAGATTAAACAATGAGTTCAATAAAATTGTTGCCTTTAATACCAACCCACAAGGATTGGGCATAGAAGACCAGTCTATTGTACGTCAGTAGTAAAAAAACATTCAAAGGACTCATGGGAATTGTTTATCATCTAGCGAGGTCACAAAGATTAAGGACATTGTTCCCTAAAAGTTAGTTGGTTGGCTGGCATGGGAAGGTTTAACTGCAGCAAAAAAATAAAGATTCATCAACAAGTATAGTCAGATAACTCAGCTTCTCTATATGCAAGTTAACATTTATGTATTAAAAGCCTTAGTTCAACAATGGGATCCAACCTATCAATCCTTTACATTTAGTTCAATAGACATGACTCCGACGACTAAGGAGTACCATTCATTTTTTAAAACACCACCGCAAAAGAAAGTGGAGGTATATTCCTACATTAAGATGCTTACAACGAAAAGGGCATTGTCAACATTTCTAGTTAAACTTCATACTAGCACTATTGAAGAACAAGTACGAACAAAAAGGGAGAGTGTATACCTGCTTATGGAATACATTCTCTCCCTTCAACAGAGTTTTGCTGATGATGATAAAGGATTAGTGTTACTAGCCTTAGGTATCTTCAATACGATTTTATTTCAGAAAGTAAAAGAGCATGTCAAAGAACAAGTTAAATTATTTTTCAAGGTGGAGGTTGGACAAGAGACTAAAGCAATTATATCCATTGCTGGAGAACAAATAAAGAGTTGTGCAAAACAGTCATTCTTTATGGGGACACTCCCAGGGTGCCTCCAGGTGATGCACTAAAACTTTATCCAATCTAATGAGAGAGACCGAGGGATATGTTGTCACACATCCCACTTCCACTTACTATGAACATTCTCTCCATTCACCTTTGTATTGACCTACCCAAATGTCATCCGTAGGGGGACAATCCTAGGGTGCCTCGAGGCCAATGATAGATCTCACGGTATGAACTTTTTAGGGAAAAATGTGTAGAGGTAAAGTGAAGTATCATATACCCCAATTACCTTCCATTGAATGTTCTACATAGGGATTCATTAACTTAGAAAATCCAGCTACTGATTTTAACTAAGTGGTTTGTTTAATTTGCTAAAAAAAAACATTTGCTTTTGATATTAAACAAGTTTGATTCAAGTATAATTAAACACTTTAACAGACTGTCATCAAATTTGCATGCATGTAACAAATCTATCTAATTCACCTTTCCAGGTAGGTTCTTAGGTAGGGGTGTGACGTTTCCATCGACTTAAGTACCCTAGCCTAGACAGAACCAGCCTTAGCCAAAAGGACCCTTATAGATATATTTGTTATATATTTAATCTTTTATTAGTCAATTTAATCCTATCAACAGAATTAAAAGATTAAACTTAGGATTGTAATCTCATTAGGAACGTGATCTTAGGTCTATCTCAATCAAATTTTGCTTTTAAAAATGATTAAAGCCTAAGGTATGCATGCAACTCTTTATTATTGATTTTAGTTCTAATTTCATTAATTATAACTCTTATAAAGAATGAAACAATTAAAACCATTCACATTACTAAGCTAGACATTCACAACGTATTTAAACTTTTATAAATAAACCTGAGTGTCATGCTTCATGCAATGTTTATTCATTACAAGTATATAACTTTTATATAACAAATAATGAACTAAGCATACATTCCATGCTAACATACAACCTTATATTATAACACTTATAATATAAATGATGCATGGATATGTTTTAATGCATGCATATATTATAACTCTTATATTATATGATGCATGAGCATGCGTTAATGTAATTTAATCATGCATACTAATATATTATAACACTCATAATATAAAGATGATGCATGACTGGTGGGTTTTAACACTATATGACATACATTATGACATATAAAATAAATATACATCACGTGAACATTTAATAAAAGTTGATGGATCGGGATAACTTGTCTCAAAACTGGAAATAAAAGCTATACAAAAGATTCGAGTCAACCGGTTCGAACAGGTGAACGGGTCTTGAATCGCCCGCCTTGAAGCCTTGTCACTTGATCGTGTAGCAAATCCTTTGATCGTTGAGTAATGCACGTCGCGTGTAAACGATTGTTTAGCAATGATCATGTGGTTTAGTACTATGCGATGAGCATGAAAGTCCACACGATCGTGCAATGCGCTTCGAGTAACGCATGTCATGCGTGTAGCTAATGACTATGTGATGAGCATGATAGTCTACACAATCGAGTAGCAAGCATCGAGTATCGTATACCTTAGGGTCATGTAGCTAATGACTATGCGATGAGTATTAAATACTACGCGATCGTTTACCCTCGATGGTCTACGCGATCATGTAGTCAACGCAACACGATCGAGTAAACTCTTTACATGATCGCGTAGTATTAGCTATACGATCGTTTAGCAAATGCTACACGATCGAGTAGAACATTTCTACACGATCGCATAGCCAAATCTAAATGATCGTCTAGCTTGAGCTACACAATGCGACCATCGTTTCGTCTTCTCCCTTGAAGAGAACAACAACTCTTTGCGTCAGAAGCTTCTTCACTAACGACTCAAAAACATAAAAGAATACAGACTCGATTGCAAGTCATTGTGCCCAAAAACACAGAGGCCCTTACAATTAACTTTTGTAAAAGTAAATGAAAGTATAAATAGAGACAATTATCCCTAAATATCCATCAACAACATCCACAAATATTTAACACTTAAACGCATTGCAGAAAACTTAAAACCCACCAAAACTGTAAATGAAATTCAATACAACAAGGGAATTTGGAAATCAGAACAACCTGGCTCTGATACCAATTAGAGGAACTCCATTTACAGAGGACCTTTGAGCAGAAATGAATCATCCAAATCCCATTGTGAATGAACTCATACATTTACAGTCACACAAAATAGAGTATGCACAAAAATTAAATACAACATGTTTCTTCAACTCGAACACCTTCAAATAGAAAAGATTATACCTTTGAAGAACCCTTATTCAAGTATATTCTTCGATCAAATTTGTTCACAAACACAGCGAATAACTCGAACACCTTCGAACAGCAACAAGCAGCAACCGGAAACTACCACTAGGTTACCTTGGTATTCTCCGTGTGAGAATCCAGGAGTGGTGGGCTCTGGCTTATTTTGGTTAGAGGAAAGGTTTGGAGTTTGAGGAGGAAGACGATCGTATAGGCAACATCATTATCGTGTAGAAAAAACTAGTCTATCGCATAGACTTCCTACTCGATCGTTTAGGCTCTCAAGTGATCGTATAGTAATACTTTCTTAATCGATTGCTATCACGTTAGTTGTCTCTCGTGGAATAATTTTAAAAAAATAATTTTCATTTTATCCCACTTTCTTCATAAAACCAAATAACTAACCACTAAGGGTGGTTATGGAGAGAAAAAGAAGTTAATTATCAAATAATTAATAAATATAAATAAATATGGTAACTAACTTATCATATTATATTTATAATCTATAGTTTTAATATTGCATCATATACAATATATAAACCATAGTCTCTTTTTCTTTATTTTATGACATTCAATTAAATCATATTTATATTAAATTTAATAACTATGAATGTAATTCATAGAAAATATATATGAATCAAATTCAAATATTTGTTCCTCCAATCAAACAATAATGTATCAAATACATTATATCAATTATATCATATATAATTGAATGAATTTAACAATATCATATATAACCAAATTCCCTCTTATTAATTTGAACATTTCAAATTAATCCCAAAAACTGATTCTCAACTTAAATCCATTGAGCTACCAAGGGGAGCTTATGGACATGTAGCTTGAAGCTCCAACAGTACGTGAATAATTTACTAAACTCTTTAATCACATTATCCACTATCAGTTAACTGTCGGGCACTCCACTACAGATCAACAGCTGCACTCTTCGCACTACAAATATATTTCTGTGTCCTTTGGATATAACCAATCAACAGTACAATGACCCTTCACAAATCGCTCGTAAGTACGGTTGGACCAATTTACCATTTTTCCCCTATAATTACATCTAACTCCTTAAAAACCACTGATTCCTCTAATGAACAATAGATCATAGTCCTACTATGACTAAACCTCTCTCAGGCCAAGAGAGGGTGTTGCGCCACATTGTTCAAGACCTGGAATTAGCCCTTAAGGGAGCAATTTATCTACTTACCCCTGCTTCGGGAAAGGAGTGAATTCCATCTTGTGTAACTGAGTTCCTAGCTCCCCAATCAGACGAATCCCCAAAATGGTAGGCTTGTTGAGTCGGAGATCTGACCACTCTCACCCATGCAAATCAAAGAACCGCCCTCATAGGCAATGAGTTTACAACTAACTCAGGATTAAGTACCTATGGTCATCCTAGTGAAATGAAAGTCTTAATTATGAACGACGTTATATAACGAGACTAAAAATTTCATGGTCCGGTCTTATACAAACTTCTTTGTATAGAATATCCCCGCTTGCATGTCTAATACATGAATAATCAAGATCAGATCATTTATAACACTTTACAACATTTGTAACACTTACAAAGCGGGCCATACTCATAGTTTCATCAGGATAAGATACCCAGCCTTATCTATATACTATAGACCATTTAAGTTATCACTTGAAGCATGATCCACTTGTATGTCTCTACATACGTGTTTAAGTTACAACGGTAACCATGGATCTTAGTTTATTGCTTTGTGGTTAATACAACTAAAATATCAAATATTTCATAGACAATGTGAATTAAATATCATATATTATAAATCACAGAATGTTTGTTCATACAAGTGTTTACAAACTACAGGACTCTACGAGATTTAGGGCATCAACCCCAATAAGTATGATATATTCTTGCTCCATGAGTCAGTAAAAGGGTTGGAGAAAAGAATTGACCTAAAAAAGAAATTCATTAGTTAGAAGAAAAGAACAAGACGTTGCATCAAAAAGTTGATATGAGAGAAGGGCAGTTATGAAAGTCAACAAGAAAAACATAGCTTTGAGAGAATCCAATCAATCACTTAACATTTGATTCACAAAATATCAAGATGTAATTGAAGGGTTAGTGAGAGATTATACACACTGAAAGGATCATCATGATAGATTAAAGGAAGATTATAATTTTTTAAGGTTTGATAATACAACTTTATGCAGCAAGTTAGAGCAGATGCTTCCCAAATAAAAAAGGTTACAAAGAAAGCATACGACTTGCCAGAAGAAGCACATGTCATGGTAGCGGTCATCGCACCCACACAGCCAAATGGTAAGGACATGCTCAAATTTTTGGGGAACTTGTGTACTAGATTAGAATACTAGGGTGATTTTATTGATCTCTTTGTTCAGCTTGCATTTTTTTCTCTTCTCTTTTCCTTTTAACGACTTGTAATTTATTTTTTTTAGTTGAATAACTTTCTAATGCTATTAATTCCAAAATTGTTCATCCATATCATTAAACTCATTTTTCTTAATAAACTAAAACATAGAAATAAGATAGCTCGATCACCACAAATCAATCGCACTCAACATCGGTAAAGGAAAATTGAAGAGCAAAGTGTAGAAATGATTAAAAAAAAAAAAAAAAAAAAAAAAAAAACCCAAAAGGAGTTTAAGAAAAAATGGAAGCCATTTCTTATTTTGGAGAAAGGAAATTTTCCAGCAGTCATAGCTCAGCCTAGTACTACGACTAGGGTAAATTTGTTACCACATCCATCAAGTGGTTGTTATAAATGTTATAAATGTGTAGGAGGTTGGTTTAAAGGATGTCATGAACATGATGACGTCTAAAGAAGAACTTTTTCAAATGTTGTTCAACAACAGATTTATCAAACAAGAGGATCTACAGGTTGATTTCTTAGAGTACCAATATGACGATAGTTTGATATGTTTGTATCATGCTGGGCAAAAGGTTACTCTACCGACCAATATTTTCATTTTTCCCATAAGGTACAAGAGTTATCAGATTCCCGTTTTTTAACAGTCTCACAAAGGACAATAAAATAACTCAGGCACGAGTATGAAATAGTTGTAGTAGGAGAGCTCTCAGCTAGTGAAGGCCTGAAGGCTTCTTTAAAACATAAGCTGGTGACGATCTTTTATCAAGAGAAACCTAATATCATTGTCTCCAATAAAAAATCAGTTACTGTACAAGTCCCAGCTCATTTGGGTATAAAAGCTCAAAAGCAGTACCTTAGAGTTATAAGTACAAAGTGGCTGTGGGATCTGGGTCATTTCCTGTAGATAATATCAACGAAATGGGAGGCATAACACGTAGTGGGAGGTGTTACACTCCAGAGCACTTGTCAAAGAAAAAAATCAAGGATAAAGAAAGAGCCAGGGTTAAAAATGTTATTAATTGCAAGGTAGAGGAACCTATAATGGTGAAAACCTAGAAGGAAAAAAACCCGTCTCTGAAGATGATATCCAGGAATTCTTGAGGCTTGTTAAGCAAAGCAACTACAAAGTAATTAAGCAATTAGGCAAAACGCAGAAAAGAATTATGTTCCACAAGATATTACAACAGATAGCCTAGACAATATCATTGGAAGCATAACAACATCCAATTCCATAACTTTCAATGATGATGAGATACCACCAGAAGGCACGTCGTACAAAGGCTTTGCACATTACAGTAAAATGCAAGAAATTTGTTGTGGCGAAAGTCTTTGTTGATAACGGTTCGTCTTTGAACATAATGCCCATGTCCACATTGAAAAATTTCCTATTGATATGTTGCCTCTCAGACCAAGCACTGTGATAGTAAGAGCCTTTGATGGAGCATGTAGTGACTTGGTTGGGGACATAGAAATCCCTATTCAGATAGGCCCTTGCACCTTTGATGTAACTTTTCAAGTCATTAACTGTTAGAAAAAAATGTGGAGGACAAATATGCAAAATGAGAGATATATTTTCCATTCAACTAAGCATGCCTTTATATAGGCTTACAAACATAACCATAGGAATGTCAATGGTTTAAAGCTATAAATGTCATCAAATGCTCATAACTCACATAACTCCTATAACTCAAAAATCATTATTAGTTTCAAAAAACTAAAAGTCACAAAACCCAAAAGTCACACTAAATGTCACAAATAAAGTTTAATAATGACAAACTTTTCAACACCCCCCCTTAAACTTGATTTGTTGGACCAAATAAACTCCTCATTTTGATAAAAGTCTCCAACTTGAGGGGCTTTGTGAAAATGTCCGCCGCTTGGTCTTGTGACTTGATATATTTGAGTTCCACTTCTTTCTTCTTAATACAATCTCGAATGTAGTGAAATCGGGTATCAATGTGCTTGCTCCTCCCATGAAATACCGGATTTTTGGCTAAGGCAATGGTCGATTTGTTGTCAACAAAAATCTCCATTGGACCTTCCATTTGAAACTTCAACTCCTTCACTAAGTTTCTTAACCAAATTGCATGACATATACATGAAGTTGCTGTGACATACTCTGCCTCGCATGTTGATAATGTGACTATGGGTTGCTTTTTTGACATCCATGTGAACACCGTTTCACCAATAAAGAACACAAACCCCGTAGTGCTCTTTCGATCATCCAAATCACTACTCCAATCACTATCACAATAACCAACAATATCAAAATTGCTAGAAGAGACATAGGAAAGACCATACCCAATCGTCCCTTTGATGTAGCGAAGTATCCTTTTGCCATTTTACAATGTGTTACTATCGGTTCTTCCATAAATCGACTAATAATTTCAACCGAATAAAGAATATTTGGTCTTGTACATGTCAAGTATCTTAAACCTCCAACCAAGCTTTTGAAATATGTAGAATTTACTTTCTCTCCTCCATCTTTCTTGGTGATTTAGACTCCACATTCCATCGGTGTTCCAACTGGATTAGCATCATTCATATTGAACTTCTTGAGCACTTCTTTAGCATAACCCTCTTGGGATATAAAAATCCGATCTTCACCTTGTTTGACCTCGATCCCAAGATAGTAACTGATGAGACCAATGTCCGTCATTTCAAACTCCTTTGCCATCTTTCTTTTGAACTCATAAAAAATGCTAGGCTTGTTTCCGATAAATACTAAATCATCAACATATAAACAAATGATTAGTATGCTTTCACCTTGCACTTTGATGTAGAGGGCATGCTCATAAGGACACTTCATATACTTCTTCTCTTGAAAGTACTTGTCAATCTTCGAATTCCTTGCTCTTGGTGCTTGTTTTAAACCATAAACTGCCTTCTTCAATCGAAGCACTTTATCTTCTTCACCCTTGACTTCATGACCCAATGGTTGTTCCACATAGACCTCTTTCTCAAGAATTCCATTTAAGAATGCCGATTTGACATCCATTTGATGTATCTTCCAATGATTATGGGCTACCAAAGCAATAATCAAACGAATAGTTTCAAGGCGAACAACAAGGGTAAATACCTCGTCATAGTCGATGCCATGTCATTGGCTATACCTTTTCACCACTATTCTCGCCTTGTGCCTTTCAACATCACCATTGACTTTTCTCTTTGTCTTGTATACCCACTTCACTCCGATCGGTTTGTGTCCTTTTGGAAGCTTGGAAAACTCCCATGTGTCATTTTTCTCTATCATTCGAATTTCTTCATCCATTGCATCCTTCCATTTCTTGCTTGCAATGGCTTCTTTGAAACTAATAGGCTTACTATCACCAAAAAGACAATAGAGAATTATGTCATTTTGATTTTCATTTACCTCATTAAGTTTCCGTAGACTTCGAGTTCCTCTTGGGCCAATTTCGTTCTCTGAATCGCTGGATGAACCTTCAGATGATGATCGATCGGTCGAATGAGTGGCACTGGAATGGGAAAACCTTCACCCATTTTATCCCTGGTCGGCTCATTTTCATCGTCTTCTTCAAAATATGGAAAGAAATCATACTCCTCCTCTTGTATATTCCAATCCCAAGAGGCTTCCTCGTCAAAAACAACATCACGACTAATCATTACATTCCTATTCAAAGGATTGTAAAGACGATAACCCTTTGAACTTACATCATAGCCGATGAAGATGAGTTTCTCGCTTCGATCATCGATCCTGGTTCTTTTTTCTTCCGACACATGAGCATATGCAATACTCTCAAACACCTTGAAGTGACCAATCCCGGGCTTTCTTCCATTCCATGCTTCTTGAGGCGTCTTATCAAGCACATTTTTGGTTGTTGCTCGATTTGTCAAATAAACCGCACAAGCTACGGCCTCCGTCCAAAATTCTCTCAGCATCTTCTTTGTCTTTAGCATGCTTCTTGCCATGTTCAAGATTGTCCGATTCTTCCTCTCCACCATACCATTTTGTTGTGGTGTCCTTGGGACTGTTAACAGACGTCGGATGCCTTTTTCATTAGAAAATTGTTTGAACTCATTTGATGTGAATTCACCACCTCGATCGGTTCTCATGGCCTTGATTGTAAGGTTGCTTTCATTCTTCACACGTGCCTTAAATCTCTTGAAGATTTCAAATACTTCTGATTTTTCCTTCAAAAAGTACACCCATGTTTTTCTAGAAAAATCATCAATAAAGAGAATGAAATATTTACTTTTACCATGAGACTCTGGTTTGATCATTCCACACACATCGGCATGGATGAGTTCTAAAGGCTTCTTTGCTCTTGTCATAGACTTCTTCAGAAAACTACTTCGATGATGTTTGTCAATCAAACACCCTTCACACACTTGGTTTGGCTTGTGAATGTGTGGTAAACCTCGCACCATCTTCTTCTTCGACAAATCTTCTAGACTTCCAAAATTGAGGTGCCCGAACCGTAGATGCCATAGCCAAGAGAGATCTTCATAACACGTCTTCAAGCATTTTGGAACATCATTACATATATTCAAAGGAAACATTCGGTTTTTGGTCATGGAGACTTTAGCAATAAGTCTCTCATGAATATCCCTCAAATACAAACAATTGTTTTTCATTTGAACTTCAAAACCTTTCTCTAACAATTGTCCTACACTCAATATATTATTTTTTACATTGGCAATGTAATAAACATTTGTGATATATTTATTTTCTCCATTTTTTAACCAAATGAGAATTTTACCTATTTCTTTGATGGCGGCCAAAGAAGTGTCTCCAAAAGCAATATTACCTTTCTCCATCTCGTTCAACTCCATAAACATCTTTGCATTTTCCACCCATGTGATTCGAGGCTCCTGTGTCAAGATACCACATACTATCTTGACTCTTTTCTTCTCCCTTTGAAACCATAAATAAGGTTCCATTCTCCTCTACATAATTGGATTGGCCTTGATGGGCTTTTAATGTGCTAGCGGTTGATCGATCCTGATGCTTTCGTTCAATCGACTCTGATTGAGATGAGTAACACTCATTCGCATAATGTCCATATTTGTTATAATTATAACATTTTACCTGAGATTTATCTCTCCCGGACCTTCCACCACGTCTTCCACTACCTCGACCTCCTCTTCCTCTTGAGGATTCAGATGAGTTTTGAGAAACATTGGTGTTGGCTTCACCTCTTCCACCATGGCCTCGACCACCACGACCTCTTCCACGTCCACGACTATTCTTCTCCTTGATTTTGAGTTGGAGAAGTTGTTTAATGGTCTTTGTTTGCTCCATCCTCATTTTCTTTTTCTCCTCATAGGCTTGTAACGAGCCTATATATTTTCAATTGTCATGTTCTCGAGATCCTGTGTTTCCTCGATCATCGTGTCGATAATCTCGAACTTTGTATTTAGGCTTCGTAGAACCTTCTCCATGACACGAAATCAGTGATTTCTTCACCATCCCGACTCAATTGGTTGACGACAGCCATTACTTTTGTGTCATATTCCGCTATCACCTCCGTCTCCTTCATTTGTAAAAATTCAAACTCACCACGTATGGTTTGCAACCGTACCTTTTTCACACGATCAGCTCCTCTATGAGTCGATTAGAGCTTGTCCCATGTCGCCTTTGACGTCTCCGCATTGGTGATGGTCTTAAATGTATCTTCGTCCACCGATTGATACAATATATAAAGGGCCTTCTTGTCCTTCTTTCTTGTCTCCTTTAATGCATCTCTTTGCACTTGATCAGCTAGCTTCTGCCTCTTGGAAACCATTCTCTACGATCTCCCACACGTCTTGTGCTCCTAATAACGCTTTTATCTTGATGCTCTAATTGTCATAGTTGAGCTTGGTAAGCATTGGTAGTTGAAGTGAACCTATCCCACCGTTGGCCATTTTTCTCTCAATATTTTCTACTAGCTCTGATACCACTATGTTAGAAAAAAAACGTGGAGGACGAATATGAAAAAGGAGAGATATATTTTCCATTCAACTAAACATGCCTTTATATAGGCTTACAAACATAACCATAGGAATGGCAATGGTTTAAAGCTATAAATGTCATCGAATGCTCATAACTCACATAACTCCTATAACTCAAAAATCACTATTGGTTACAAAAAACTAAAAGTCACAAAACCTAAAATCACACTAAATGTCACAAATAAAGTTTAATAATGACAAACTTTTCAACATGAACATCAACTCAACCTACAGTTTCCTGCTGGGTCGTCCATGGATCCATTCAGCTGGAGTGGTTCCATCGTCGTAGCACTAATGACTTCAATTTGTAGTCAATCGCAAGTTGGTGATTGTATTTGGACATGAAGGCATTTTTGTTTCAAGAGCATCCTCATTGCCATACATAGAAACAACAAAAGAAGCTTTTGAATCCTCATTTCAATCTTTTGAGGTTGCAAATGCCACTACTGTATATAAAGATATGGGAAAAAGGAAGCCATCGTTTTGAAAACTATCTTTAAAGAGAAATGGCAAAGGTTTATATGACTTATTTAAGATATTCAAAAATATGAAAAGATTTGGTTTTAGGATATAAATCAAGCAAGGAAAAATTGATTAGAGCACCAAAATGGGAAGAGGAAAATCAAATGGTAAGTTTTGAGCATCATTAGCCTCGAAGCCAAATGAACAACATTTTTATGAATCTTTCAAGCCTGCTGGCACATTTCATCCAGAAAATCAAAATTTTAAGGTAATAGTCGTAATAGAAGATAAGGATGAAGAAGATTCTCTAGTCTACTCATACTCGAAAGATTTTGATCTGAGTAATTGGACTATACTGGAATTACAATCAATTGTTAATGATTTATCAAAGTAATTATTTTCTTTGTTCTATTCGTTTTTTTTTTCTCTTTATTAATAAAAGACCATTTTTTCCCCTCTTCTCTAAATTAAGAATGTTGTCATTACCATTACAATCTTAAAAGCAAATACTTTCATCTAGTAATCAGAACAATTGTAGTAGCCCAATATTTCCACAAAAGTGTTAAAGCGTCAGGAATTTTGAAATTAGGGCAAAGCCATTCTATAGCACCATAAAGACAATGTTACGAAGATTAGGCCGCTAGATTCGGTTCAAGTTCTCGTTTTTTTTTTTTTAAATAAGAAGTAATATAAACTTATCCATCGTTGTTGCATGATAGTTTGAGTGTCACATTCACATCTCATCCATTCAAGCATTTTGCACTAATGATATTTGCATCCTAAGTCTAATATATGTATTAACATATGCTTTTTGGTTAAATCGAACCTTTCTTGTTAGTCGAGGTCGAAGCCTGACCAAGTCAGGATTGCTCGCTTTTACTTTTTGGTTAAATCGAACTTTGCTTGTTAGTTGAAGTCGAAGCCTGACCAATTCAAGTTTGTTTGTTTTAACTTTTTGGTTAAATCGAACTTTGCTTGTTTTGAGGTCCAAGCATGACCAAGTCAGGTTCGTTCGCTTTTACTTTTTGGTTAAATAAAACCCTGCTTGTTAGTTGAATCAAAACCTGACCAAGTAAGGTCAGTTTGCTTTTACTTGTTGGTTCAATCGATCCTTGCTTGTTAGTTAAGGTCGAACTTGGCCAAGTTAGGTCCGTTTGCTTTTACTTTTTGGTTAAATCAAACCTTGCTTGTTATTTGAAGTTGAGGTCTAACCAAGTCAAGTCCGTTTGATTTTACTTTTGGTTAAATCGGACCTTGTTTGTTAGTTGGTTGAAACTTGACCAAGTTAGGTCCGTTTGCTTTTATTTTTTGGTTAAATCAAACTTTTCTTATTAGTTTAGGTCAAAACATGACCAAGTTAGGTCTGTTTGCTTTGACTTTTGGTTAAATCGAGCCTTGCTTGTTAGTTGAGATCAAAGCCTGACCAAGTTAGAACCATTTACTTATACTTTATATTGATTCTTTATATAGGTAAAAGAAGTTTTTGCATGGTCCAGTAGAAGTTTTTATTTGCTTATACTTTATATTGAGCAACATATATCTATTGGTCACTTCTTCTTCGATTGAAGTTGTTACTCTAATGGCAAGTTCTGATAGTGCTAAACGCTTCAATCTAGATAAATGCAAGAAGAAAAATCGACAGAGACCAATATGTTATAGCTATGGTATTAAAGGCCATGTTGTTGATGAATGTTACATGCTTCATGGATATCCACCAGGTCACAAATTCTATAACTCATTTGTTCATCAGAAGACAACTATCTCTGCTTCATTTTCTTCAAATGGATCTGAGAAAATTTTGATGGTACTAAATCTAATCAATCGACATTTTTTACAAGTCTTACAGGTGATCAATACACGCAACTCATGAACATGTTGCAATCACATCTTTCAACTACTCAGAATAAAGGTACTATAAAAAAATGAGATTACCCATGTAGCAAGTACATGCCATTCTTCTCTTATATCTGAAAATAAACATCATGTTGTTTGGGTTATTGACTCGGGTGTGTTGAAACGTTTGTCATTATTAAACTTTATTTGTGGCATTTAGTGTGACTTTTGGTTTTTTTAACCTTTAGTTTTTTGTAACCAATAGTGATTTTTAAGTTATAGAAGTTATGTGAGTTATGAGATTTTTGTAACCATTGGCATTCCTATGGCTATATTTGTAAGCCTATATAAAGGCATGCTTAGTTGAATGGAAAATATATCTCTCATTTTTCATATTTGTCCTCCACTTTTTTTTTCTTACATAGTGGTATCAGAGCTAGTAGAAAATATTGAGAGAAAAATGGCCAACGGTGGGATAGGTTCACTTCAACTACCATTGCTTACCAAGCTCAACTTTGACAATTGGAGCATCAAGATAAAAGCGTTACTAGGAGCACAAGACGTGTGGGAGATCGTAGAGAACGGTTTCCAAGAGGTAGAAGCTGGAGCCAATCAAGCGCAAAGAGATGCGTTAAAGGAGACAAGAAAGAAGGACAAGAAGGCCCTTTATATCTTGTATCAATCGCTGGACGAAGATACGTTTGAGACCATTACCAATGCGGAGGCGTCAGAGGCGACATGGGACAAGCTCCAATCGACTCATAGAGGAGCTGATCGTGTGAAAAAGGTACGGTTGCAAACCTTACGTGGTGAGTTTGAATTTTTACAAATGAAGGAGACGGAGGTGATAGTGGATTATCACACAAAAGTAATGGCTGTCGTCAACCAATTGAGTCGGGATGGTGAAGAAATCACCGATGTTCGTGTCATGGAGAAGGTTCTACGAAGCCTAAATACAAAGTTCGAGATTATCGACACGATGATCGAGGAAACACAGGATCTCGAGAACATGACAATTGAAAATATATAGGCTCGTTACAAGCCTATGAGGAGAAAAAGAAAATGAGGATGGAGCAAACAAAGACCATTAAACAACTTCTCCAACTCAAAATCAAGGAGAAGAATAGTCGTGGACGTGGAAGAGGTCGTGGTGGTCGAGGCCATGGTGGAAGAGGTGAAGCCAACACCAATGTTTCTCAAAACTCATCTGAATCCTCAAGAGGAAGAGGAGGTCGAGGTAGTGGAAGACGTGGTGGAAGGTCCGGGAGAGATAAATCTCAGGTAAAATGTTATAATTGTAACAAATATGGACATTATGCGAATGAGTGTTACTCATCTCAAATAGAGTCGATTGATCGAAAGCATCAGGATCGATCAATTGCTAGCATATCAAAAGCCTATCAAGGGTAATCCAATTATGCAGAGGAGAATGGAACCTTATTTATGGTTTCAAAGGGAGAAGAAAAGAGTCAAGATAGTATGTGGTATCTTGACACAGGAGCCTCGAATCACATGTGTGGAAAACGCGAGATGTTTGTGGAGTTGAACAAGATGGAGAAAGGTAATAATGCCTTTAGAGACAATTCTTTGGCCGCCATCAAAGGAATAGGTAAAATTATCATTCGGATAAAAAATAGAGAAAATCAATATATCACAAATGTTTATTACATTCCCAATGTAAAAAATAATATATTGAGTGTAGGACAATTGTTAGAGAAAGATTTTGAAGTTCAAATGAAAAACAATTGTTTGTATTTGAAGGATAATCATGAGAGGCTTATTGCTAAAGTCTCCATGACCAAAAATCGAATGTTTCCTTTGAATATATATAATAATGTTCCAAAATGCTTGAAGACGTGTTATGAAGATCTCTCTTGGCTATGGCATCTATGGTTCGGGCACCTCAATTTTGGAAGTCTAGAAGATTTGTCGAAGAAGAAGATGGTATGAGGTTTACCACAAATTCGCATATCAAAAGCCTATCAAGGGTAATCCAATTGTCGCTTTTGTTGATAAATCATTTGAGAATAAGGTATGTCTTTTAAAGAAGTCCTTATATGGTCTCAGACAATCTCCAAGGCAATGGTATCTGAAATTTGACTCATTTATCATATCTTATGGCTTCGTTAGAAGCAACCTAGATCACTTTTTACTTTAAGCATGTTGTAGGAAAATCGATTCTCTATGTTGATGATATGCTGATAGCAAGTAGAGATAGACAAGAAATTGAACATCTTAAGTGTCAACTAAAAGGAAATTTTGATATGAGGAAATGGGGCAAGCTAGAAGAATTCTAGGAATTGATATTAAAAGAGACAGATCTAAAGGAATACTTGTTCTATCTCAGGAATCATATTCTTTAAAGATGCTTGCTAAATTTAATATGAACCGTTGCAAAGGCATTTCAACCCCTTTGGCAAAATATTTTAACTTGTCCTCTGTACAGTCTCCTCAAAATGACGAATAGAAATGTAATATGAACAATGTCCCTTATGCAAGTGTTGTGGGAAGCCTAATGTATTTAACGGTTTGCACAAGACCAGATTTGGCTCATTTAATGTGTGTTGTTAGTCGTTTCATGACAAACCCTAGAAGAGAACAATGGAATGTTGTCAAGTGGATCTTGGGGTATGTAAAATCAACTTTGTCATGATGTATACTCAAGATAAATGTAGTCATAGCAACAACTTAATTGGGTATGTTGATGCTGACATTGCTATTGATTGTGATAAAAGAATATCTCTAATAGTTGGAAAACTTCATTGCAAAGTGTTGTAGCTTCATCAACAATAGAATCAGAGTATATTGTTGCTATTGGTGCATTTAAAGAAGCTATATGATTTAGTTCAAAATGACAGCATTGTTAAAGTATTCTATGACAACCAATATTTGTCTAAAAATAAGACTTTCCACAACAGAACGAAGTATATAGACATCTGATATCATTTTCTTAGAGACATCTTAAGTGAAGATAAATTTAGTCTTGAAAAGATATGTTTTACAGAAAACGGCATTGACCAAGCTTTAATTCTCTCTCAACTATGGCTGATTTCCCTCAACTCTCTAATTCAGTCTGTATCTTCTTCAGTTGCACGCACACAAGAAGCTCTAAAGGAGCAAGAGAAGCGCAACATCATTTTATCACGGGCACGAATCAGATAAAAGATGTCAATCTAACAAACTGCCAAAAATTCTAATAGAATGGAGCGGGCTGATCCGGGCCATTTTAATGAGGTCCATTTTGATCTTCTAGAAGCCTTTTCAGCAGCAGACTAGAGTGGCTAGCTCACATGGCTTCCACATCACCAAATGGGTCAGCATTACCATGGTTATTGATAGCAATATTTCAACAAAAACAATATATCTAGCAAATATTTTTTTTAATTCACAATTGCAGAGTGAGATCAAATTATCAACCTTTTGGTGGTAATTATTGATGTCAATATAATCTAGATCATATACAATCTACTACATTAACTTCCATTCCAATTAATTAATATACAATAAAATTTAGATCCCTATTATAATTACTAATCCGTGTCAATTTAGTCTCTTGATGTTGAAATTATGGAATTTGTAAATATCCTTAAAAAAAAGTAATAAATGTTCATAATTAAACTCTTACACTACTTAGTTCTTCAACATAACGGACACAAACAATAATGTCAAAGAAATAGACTTGCACAAGGTTGGCCAAGGAATTCCAAATCTTCCCTTTGCGAGCATCCCCTTCAAAAATGGCCAAAAGCACAAAATCAACCACACACTGCATATCATCTCCCCCACCATAACTTCTTCAATAACATGATTTGCCTCCACTAATCTCAACAAACCGATTGAAAGTGCCACCAACTGTATTATCAAAATTGTCGTGGCTGGCACGAACAACGATGAATCATCAAATGTGAATCGACTCGAATCTTCTTCCATTTCACCATCATCATTTGAAGAAGACGATCCCTTCTTTGTTACCTCGAACATATTTTCTGATAAACCTAAAAGCTTAAGCAAAATGCCTATAAATCCAAATAAATAGGCAGACATTGTGTTTACTCTTCCCATTTTTTGGTTGTTCCACCAAGCCCTAATTGATTGCCCAACCTCCAAGTATTGTAATAGTTGTTGCAAGTTGTAGATGGCAAAGAGTAAAAGTGGTATGCATGCAGCTGGTTGTTGTACCTACAGTGAGTTTAGATTCAGATGAATATTATATTAAAAGAGGGTTAGAAAAATTTATGCGAGAAGAGACTGAGAAAAAAGAAGTTACATTGGGGAAGAAAGGAGAGTTGGCAATGAGAGAATAAGGAGGAAGAAGAGAATAGAGAAGCTCAGGAATGGAACGTATTCCCCAAAGCGAAATCCAAAGATAGAACATGCATTGCCTAAGTTGAAGTTTGTCAAAAATAAGACCAAAAATGGGAGATTTTGTGCTGAATAAAACTTCAAGTTGGCCAGTAACCCATCTCTTTTGTTGCCTTAGAGAAGTTGGCCCTCCTGAAGGAGCAAATCCTAAAAATGCCTTTGGATTTGGTGAAACAAGAACTGATTTCCAACCCTTTTTGTGTATTGTCATTCCGGTTAACAAGTCCTCTGTTGCACTTCCATATACCCAACCCACCTGACCAAAAATAAACATATATATATATATATCAATACCACTTTATTTTATTGGAAGAAGAACCAAGAAAAAAATATGTATATAGTTAATTAGGTTTGGAAGCATACTTCTGCACCCCAGCTAGAATTGTATTCATAATCACAACTTGCAACCTCCTTCAATGCTCCTAGGGAATAATGGGAGTCCAATGGACGAGTCGTTGGATAATGTGTAGTACCTCTTAAAGTATGAATGACTGACTTCTTTAAATTCTCAGATTTTCCAAATGTCTTTTGCAATAACTCATCATTGTTCACATCACTTCCTCCTACCAATTAAATCAAGTTTGGATTATATGTTTGAAATTGATTTTGAAAGTTATAAATTCAATTTTTCATGTTAAAAATTACGTGGAAACGAACTTAATTGTTTAAAAATAAATTACCAAAAATATTTGTACCATCTGGAGATTGACCATACAAGACTTTTCGTCGATGAATACATCCTGTCCCCATGTAGCACGGGCCTTGAAGCCCTGTCGCTCCACGAATTATAAACTTAAAAATAAAAATGATACGTCATGTATTGCTTAATAAATTAGGGATTAAACAAATTCATTGTTGAAAATTTAGAGACTCAAAGAATATTGCTTTTTAGGTAACATTACCTCGAGCAGAACATGAAATTGGTTTCCATAGGGATCATCCTTAAGTCCGTTGTAGAAACTTTGAGGAAATTGAACAAAAGCATATTCTTTGTCAATTATTGGATCTTGAAGAAGACACATAGCATGTAAGAGAATATTGGGATTATTCACAAACATATCACAATCTACGTTCAACATATAAGGAGCATTCGTCATCAATCCAGATACTCTAGTCTGCACATTAAATACGAATAACACAATCATAAAGGATAAAAAAAAAAAAAAAAAAAAAAAAAGTAATTGTCTCGACTCGAAAGATTAAGCTGATGGATTATGATAAATATAATTATATCAATACTACCCGTAGAAAAAACTGATTCTTTTCAATAAAGTCTTGGGAAAAAATACTTTTTTTATCAATAGATTTTTGGTCTAGTTTCAAATTGGTCATTAGGTTTACTCTTAGTCCTTAAGTTTTGAGTTTGATATCAATTTAGTCTCTAAGTTTCAAAATATTCAATTTAATCCTAAGGGTTTCAAGATATATATTTTTAATCTTAATTTTTCACTGAATATTCATTTTTATTCTTTGACATCAATGTCTAGTTATTAATTTAAAATAAGTGAAAATTTCAAAAATAGAAAAATAAGGAAAACTATTTACACAAAATAGAAAAATTTAATCTTATTTGATAGAAGCTGATAGAAGCTAATAGAAGTTTATCAATGTTTATCAATGATAGAAACTGATAGAAATCTATCATTGATATTATGGATAGACACTGATAAAAGTCTATTCGTGTTTTTTTTTTTTTTGCTATTTCTGTAAATAGTTTGACATTTTTTCTGTCTGTGAAAATTTTTCTTAAAATAATTATAAAGTGAAATTTTAAATTTACTTTTAGTTGATGAAGAATAGTGAAACTTAATTAATTAATTATAATTCATTTAAATTAATTAACAAACATTAAAACAAAATATGAGAATTGAGTAATTAAGGAAAATTAAAATTGAGGCTAAAAGTTTAAATCTCAAAATCTAGAGAATAAATTGAAACAAATAGATAAAAATGTGTATTTTAAAGCTTAGAGACTAAAATACTGAAACTAAACCTAAAACTTAAATACTAAAAGTATAATATTTTAAAATTTAGGAACAAAAGAAAACTAAATCCAAAACCTAGAGATGAGGGTATTTTCGCAATGGGTATTAAAAGATGGGAGATAAAAAAAAAACGACAAGAAGACAAAATTATTTAACAATGTAATAAATAATATATGACAATATAGTGAATAAAAACATGGGTGAGGTGTGGAAAACCTTATAAGATATGGTTGTAATATAATAAGAAGGTGAAAGAAGAAGAAGAAGAAAAATACCAAAACGTTCATGGCCCCAGCCTTGTAGTGATGTTGATGTTTGGGTATTTTTTCTCTACATACATAAATTAAATGAGGCAATCCATCATAAGCTGCTTCCTTGTTCTCCCATATCACCTGTAATTTTTATATTTTTTCCATTAATCACAATAGTCGATAACCTCAATATTATTTCATTTCCTTCAAAATAAAGAAATAACCTTAATAATGGGAGGGTGATTATTCGATTTCATATTGCAAAAGTGGGGCAGCTCTCCGGTCAGGTCACGTAGGGCAGCTTCCTCAATTCTCTGCCTCACCTTCTCGTACTCCTCCTGCTCGTACAAACAAACAATAAACACAATTTAATCCCCCCCAACAAATATTTGTAAAATAAACAATAAAGACAATTATAAATATATTAAATAACTTTTTTTTTTCTCAAAAAAAATCTTACCTTCATTTTCTTCCACTCATGGCGGAACTCCGGCGAGCTATCGGAGACTAAATAATCGTCGTCATTATTATTATTACTGTTAAAGAATCTAAAAGGAGCTCTAACTTGAACCTTGTACTTCTTGCAAAAAGGAACCCAAATTCTAGCGAATTTCAGCGCTTCGGACAGAGAATAGAAGGTAATCGGAGAACCACCGTCGTCGGAGACGTAACAAGCAAGTTTTTCAGCCGGATAATCAACTGCCAACAAAGACAACACCGTGTTGACGGTGATTATTGGCGGCTCCAGCTCTGCATCCGCCGTGGTCACGAATATGTCCACCGGTGGAAGCTCCTCCTCCCTACATTATTTTCCAACCATCAAAATAAAATAATTATGACAAACAAATGAGGACGGAATGATGAATTTATTTTACAATTTAAGTTAAATTAATATTTTGTTTGAAATCTTAATATTTTCAATATATCTAATTTTAGTTTATATATTTTTAATAAATCTTAAACATCACCTTAATTTTATTATTGATTTTTTAACGAGCCTTTTTTTATCATGAAATTTTTTATATAAACACTTTTCTATCACTTAAAAATTCAAGTTCCTTTTTTTTTCGGTTCTCAAAGGGGAAAAAAAAAACCCTTGTCACTCATGTACTTGTGGCTGTGAGTAGCATAAATTCCTGTGGCCATGATTCAGCAAGGATATTCTATTTTAATATTAGGCCAAGTTTTGAAAAGATTATCATTTCTTGTTCCACAAATTAATAAAAATTAATAGTATAACCATACATTGATCTTTACAATATTAAATTTAGAGGTAAAGTTACCGCTTGAGAAGGCGGTGAGGGTATGTTTTGTAGTCGAAAAAGCTCCAACGGGTGGCGACGAGGAGGATCCAGATGAAAGTGAACCATGACTCACACGACAAGGCAATGACTTGGAGCCAACACAAGCCATGGCTGTGGATGAACAACATACGATAGCTGAGGAGTATAATCAAGAGGGATAATATTGTAATATCCATTGCTCTATGAATTGTTCTTTTGATTCCAACTTTTTCATAGAGAGGCAGAGTGTTGGAATTGGCCATTGGGGAATTTTGGAATGCAATCCTCAAAAAAGAGAGAGGGATTTCATTGTTTGATTTGTAGAAGAAGTTTATATACATACAATAATCTTAAATCCACCTTTTTCCATTTGCTCATTGACGTAAACACTCAAGTCTTGTCTTCTTTTCCCTCAAGGAAGGAAACATCGTGTCACATACCTCTCATTCAATTTTGATTTCCCCATCTAAGCTTTCTATTAGGAATTTCTTCTAGAAAGATTCTTGTTTCGATGTGAAAAATATTGTTCACATGGAGTGGACCATGTATTTTATTAAGATTGTGAGTTTCCTTTACCATCTAATACGGGGACCTCATGAACCAATCTGCTCTAAGATATTGTTAAGACTATGGCTCTTACCAATTGATAAGCATAACGAACCTCCACATATCTGTACAATGGTATGTTTTTTGTTTTATCCCAAAAGACCTCGTACTAATGGAGATAATTGTCCTGACTTAATACTCACGATCACTTCGTTCTCTAATCAATATGGAATTTTGTTTGCACTTCTTACCATAACATTGATGATACAAGACTAGAAAGAGGGTAGAGAAAGTAAGAGAGAAAAAAAAAAGTTAGCCTAAAGGATGAATAAAACTAAGTTGTTTTTAGGTTAAAAATTACTTTTAGTCCCTAAACTTTCATAGAACTAATGATTTGGTCCGTGAACTTTGGTTTATAACGATTTAGTCCATATACTTTAAATTTTATAACAATTTAGTCTTTGAACTTTACTATGTAACAATTTAGTTCTTATACTTTAAAATTTGTAACAATTTAGTTCCTATTGTTGAAAATAATGATAAGGTTTAATGAAATTCCATGCATAATTAAACCGCTAAACTAATTAGAGATTCAATAGTTTTGCAAACTTAAAGTCTACATCATAAAATATTAAAAATTGATATCTAATTTTGATGGAATTTTGTTTATATGAGGGACTAAACTATTACAATTTTGAAAATATATGGACTAAATTATTGCATAAATTCTTTTTCCTTTCTTCCGCAGGGACCAGGAAGCCATTGGAATTTTTATTTTATACATTGGAAAATTCATGGGTAGAGCCAAAGAGGGTGAACAAATTTGAAACTACAGGGATTAAATCGTTACAAATTTGAAATTACAGGGATTAAATCGTTACAAACTAAAATATTCATGGATTAAATTGTTACTTAAAAAAAAGTTAGAAGGATGATTTTTAACTTTTCTTTTTTTATAACATCAATTCATATTTATATTTCATATTGATTCTAGTATATTAAAAATTTAGGAGGCTTATGGTTATAGCAAAAATAATTTAATTTATGAATCCATTTTTGTTTTGTTTATAACATTGTAGTTTTAAAAATTAAATATCATTTATTTTCATTAAATTAAAATTTTGGCAATGTTTTTAGTTATTAGTTTAAGAAAAAGGATCAATTATTGAAAAGTTACTTTGTCAGTACTGATATATATTGTTTAATTATTTAAGAAAAAGTGATCAATTATTGAAAAGACAAATGTGGGGTATAAGAGTTGACTAATCTGAGAATTGAAATAATCCACTGAACAAAGGTTGGAAGCTTTTCTGGTTACAAGTCCTTAATCTTGGAGATCAAGGTTTAACTATTTTTTTCATCTCAGGGACCAGTGATTTCCTTTTTGTTGTATAGTAAAGTTCAACAGGGGATTTTGGATATTTTCTATGTAAATTGTACTATATCTGTAAATTTGTTTATTTATATTATATTTATTATTATTTTAGGCTTGATTGTTATAGTCAAATCAACCATCAGAACTTCAATAAAAAAATAATTTACGGTTGAAGTAATAGGATCGAATTCTGTAGCATAAACGACTGATCACGTTTGTAATGATTTTGATTTGAATTAAAATAATAGAGAGTGAAACATAAAATTATGAAAACATAAAAGCATGTTGTGCTTCATCAATGGTTAAAGCATTGATTTTAGAATAGAGAAAAATACTTTTGTAGACCTTCACTTCTAGCCTTTTGCGAATGCCTCCAAAAGGCTTTTCCAGGTTATGTCTCCCAAATATTAATATATGAATCACATTCAAATACATTAAACCTCTTATAATATGTAGTTTAAATTTGAATCATATTTATAATTAACTATGATAATGTATCTATATATATTATTATTTTATATTAATTATATCATATACAGTTAATATATTTTGTTCCTAAGCCAATTTGAATAATTCAAATTATTCTTTCAAATCTTTGGTCTTTGTTAATTCATTGTGAGCTAACAAGAGAACCTAATGGACCTACGGATTATAAGTTTCAATAATTTGAGATTAATTAATTAATCAACATTCATTAACTAGGGGACAAACCACTATAAACTCATAGTTATACTCTTATGCATTGTAGGACATGTTGTGTCCATGTATATAATCATTTCATATAAGTCGATCATTCACGAGTTGTTCTTAACTATAGTTGGGTTAAAAGTTCGTTTTACCACTGTAATTATCTCTATATCTTTAAGTACCACCAATTCTCTAATAACAATTTGTTTATGAATTATCATTTTGTTCGAAATTGGTTCAGATTTAATTTTTATACTTTCAATTATCTAATTTTAATATAAATAATAAAAATTTATAAATTATTATTGTAAGCATTGATTTTAAGATTTTTCATAGAGCGAGAGAGTGTTGAGAATTAGCCATTTGGGAATGTAATTGTACCCATGGGCAAGGATGAATATATCCGTGAATATGTCGATATATCCATCAACATATACATATATTGAAGGGTTTTATATCGATATTAAATAGCTATAGATATCTTTAAGATCTTTCATAAATGCTCGTAAAACATAAAAAGAAAATGTCATCTATTTAGTCCAGTATAAATTTGAATGCTATTAACTATATTTATAACATAGTTTGAGAGTAAAAACAACTTACTTATTAATAACAATAAATTTTATAAATTTTGTGATTTATAAAAATATCTGTCGATATCAATATTTTATCAATATATCCGTAAAATTGAAATCTCGATATTGATATCGAAATCGATATTTTCATTCTCTTGTGAGAGGGAGATTTGATACGATGATTTTGATTTATTGAAGGGGTTTATATAGAGTAATCTAAATCCACCTTTTCTTAGGAAAAAAAAAAGATCCACTTTTTCGATTGGCTCATTGATATAAACATTTATCTCTTCCCATGGTAGGTATGACATTCAATTTTAATGTTACTATTGATTTAGACAATCAAAAGTTAAGTTTGAGAAAAAAATATTTAATGTCCCACTAAATCTAAATTGTCTTTTTGTACAACAATTACCAGTGGAGAATAGTTCACTATTTTATCACTCACATAGCCCATTATCAAATAATGGTTATTATATCATATACTATCCTATAAAACTAGATAATACAAAACTTTGTATATAACGGAATATTTAAACTCAATGAATTCACCTTGTGTCTTTAAGGCAATTTACTCGTTCTAGGGCTTGATCAGTTTTAAGAGTAATTGTCTTTCAGAATAGAACATATTATCTTTCTTATGAAGTAGCATTTCATCCATAAAATCAAACATACTCTACTTTGTTGAGTAAACCAAAACTTCAACGAATTTTTAAATGGTAGAAAAGTTTGATGGAAAAAAAATGTTGATGAAAAAGTGAATGAAGAAGCTTTGACTCAAATACCTCAGTTTTTTATTTGTTTATAACTAATTTTGTGATGTAAACGGTCAGTTGGTATGCTTTATAAATACCTCTGATCTTTAAAACAAAACAGAGAGTTATCATCATTTTTCATAGTTTTATGTAAACGACAAAATTGTACACAATCTTCATTAGTAAAAGAACTTAGATCTTTCTGTGGACATAGGCAATCTTACCGAATCACGTAAACTCTGTGTTTCATCTTCTTGCCTTGTATTTCTTGTTCATACGATTGTCTTCCTTCTACAAATCACGTGCCATTCATTCACCATTCAAATCGCATCGAATAAATTGAGTATCGATGTTCAATCGTGCATCGATCTTCGCTATCGAGTTGCGTCGAGTTGATCGTTTTCACCTTCGAGTCGCACCGAGTATTGTTCAAGAATCATCAAGTAAGATCTAGTATTAGTTCAGTATTCATTGAGTTCTATCAAGGATTTAACAAAGACTTGTCAAACGAAGAAGGGAATTCTCATCGGGCATCGAGTAGGAAGACATCGATCGTCGAGTATCGATCATCGAGGATTTGACAGAATATTTCTTAGCTTTTTCTTCATCTTTCCTGCGTTGATCTTTAGTATTTGGGCCTAGTGAAGAGTGGTTAACCCCAACAATTTGTGGTATCAAAGTGTTTGAAGATTATCAAGGTCAACATTCTTGGAGCATCAAAATACTCAAGAAATCTAGACTTGATACTCGATCAGATTAGAAATGGCTATTGCAAGGTATGAAATTGAGAAGTTCGATGGGAAGGGCGATTTTGGCCTATGGAAGGCCGAAATCGAAGTTATTCTGGGATAATAGAGAGCTCATAAGGCTTTTTTGGACCCGTCAACTCTGTTACCTACTATATCAGCTCAAGAAAGGGAAGACATGGAGCTTACAACATATGGGACTCTAGTTCTTAATCTTAGTGACAGTATCTTGAGACAAGTGATTGATCAAGATACGACCTACAAGATATAGGTCAAGTTTGAAGGTCTTATTGCAATCAAGGATCTTCCAAACAAGATGTATCTAAAGGAGATGTTCTTCACGTTCAAGATCGATTTTGCCAAGCCTCTTTCAGAGAATTTGGATGAGTTAAAGAGGATAGTTTCTGAGTTCAAGAGCCTTGGTGAGAAAATTGGCGATGACAATGAAGTTTTTGTGTTATTAAACTCTCTACTCGAAGCCTATAAGGAGGTGAAGAATACTTTGAGATATGGCAAAGAATCAGTTACAACTGATGCCATCATTTCAACATTAAAAACTAGAGAGTTAGAGCTTCAATCAGTCAAAAAGAAGTAGCCTAGTGTAGAGGAGCTGTTTGTCAAGGGAAAGAACAAAAAGAATTGGTCTAAGAGGAATAAAAATCAGTCAGGTGAAGAGCACAAACCTAAGAACAAGCTGAGACGCAATTACTTTAAGAAAAAAGGTCACTTGATGAGAGATTGCTACAGTTTGAAACGAAAAAATCAGGAAAAATAGAAGGATCAGAAGGAAAAACAACCAGAAGCTTCAATGGTTGAAGGTTCCTACTTTTATTCTGATGCCTTAGCCTCCACTAGAAACCAAACCAACCAAATCAGTCCTCTTGGGAACCATGGTTGGGTACTTGACTTTGGTTTTACCTATCATATGACACCTTTCAGACCTTGGTTTAATACTTACAAGAATGTAGATGGAGAATCTGTGTACATGGGAAACAACGAAGATTGCAAGGTCAAAGGGGTCGGTTCAGTATCCTTGAAGCTAAAGGATGGATCAATCAAGCTTTTAAGAAATGTGAGACATGTACCTTTGCTCAGGAGAAATTTGATATCTCTGGGTATGCTGAACTTCATTGGGTATGAATGCAGAGGAAAATGTGGAGTTCTTTAGGTGATCAAGGATTCCAAAGTTGTACTGGTTGATGAAAAGGTCAATGACCTTTATACTGTGAGAGGAGTAGAGATGATGACAACTGCCTACATGGTTTCAACAACGAGCTTAACAAAGGCTGACTTGTGACAAAAAAGACTATCCCATATTAGTGAAAAAGGGAGCATCTTTCCTTTTGTGAACATTGCATTCTAGGTAAAGCAACCTGACAAAGTTTCACAAAATCTCAGCATACCAACAAAGGAACGTTGGATTATGTTCATTATGACTTATGGGGACCATCTCCTACACCAAGCCTTAGTGT
Organism: Benincasa hispida; assembly: GCF_027475165.1. NCBI lineage: Eukaryota > Viridiplantae > Streptophyta > Magnoliopsida > Cucurbitales > Cucurbitaceae > Benincasa > Benincasa hispida. The sequence goes on along the minus strand of NC_143487.1, from coordinate 33,942,733 downwards.
CTCAATGTATTTTCTAACCTTTATAGATGACTTTTTTAGGAAGAGCTGGATATACTTTCTTAAAACTAAGGACCAAGTTTTTGGAAAGTTTGAGGAATGAAAAGCCATGATAGAAAATCAAACATCTAAAAGGTTAAAATACTTTAAAACCGATAATGGGCTTGAGTTGTGCAACGAATACTTTGACAAATTTTGTAGTGAGAATGGTATAACTAGGCATAAAACGGTGAGGCATACTCCTCAACAAAATGGGGTTGCTGAGAGGTTAAATAGAACCATAATGGAAAGGTTAGGTGTTTACTTTCTGATGCTATCTTACGGAAAAATTATTGGGTAGAAGCTGTAGCCTATACAGTGTATACCTTAAATAGGTGCCCTTACATATCTTTAGAGTTGCTTACCCCTAAGGAAAAGTGGACTAATCATCCTCCTAATCTAGATAACCTGAAGATCTTTGGATGTGTAGGGTTTGTATACCAAGATAAGGGAAAGTTAAAGGCCAAAGCAGTCAAGTGCATGTTTGTAGGCTTTACAGAGGGTGTCAAGGGGTTAAAAATATGGCATCCAGTTGAGAGGAAGTTATTGAGTTCAAATAACATCGAATAAATTGAGTATCGAGTTAATCGTGCATCGATCTTCGCTATCGAGTTGCGTCGAGTTGACCGTTTTCATCTTCGAGTTGCAACGAGTATTGTTCAAGAATCATCGAGTAAGATCGAGTATTAGTTCAGTTATCATCGAGTTCCATCGAGGATTTAATAGAGACTTGTCAGACAAAAAAGGGAATTCTCATCTAGCAACGAGTAGGAAGATGTTAACCATTGAGTATCGATTATCGAGGATTTGGCAGAATATTTCTTAGCTTTTACTTCATATTTCCTGTGTTGATCTTGACTATTTGGGCCTAGTGAAGAGTGGTTAACCCAGCAATGAAAAATCCAACTGGAAGAAGAGACATATTTATAGACTAATTAATTTTTGGTCATTCAAATAGCCATGTCCCTTATTTAAGTCAGCTAAAATTTAGAAAGAACATTAAAGATAAACATAGAAAAATAACGCAAGAATAAAACACAAAGTTTGTATGGTAACTTAGTTATTGCCGTATACCATATATGTTTAGGGAGCAGTGTGCTCGTGGAAAGATATGTTCACTAATATTAAGTCAAAAGATTACAATGTAGCATTATCTATGAATGAATGGCAAATATAGTGACACACGAATAGCTTAACTCACTGTATGATCACTTGGGGCTCCCCTTAAGTATGAGACTCCCTCTCAAAATTCTATCTTTCCAACCTCAAATAAGACTACTTCACTTGGAATACTTAGGCTCCTTTAAGTATGAGAATCTCTTCACAATATGTTGTAAACGATTCACTAAGATCTAGAGAAACACTCAAGATCGACACTAGCATAAACTTCACACTCATAAAATTGACACGCTTGTGTTTTTGGCATAAAGAAAAGACAATGACTCAAATATTCTTCAAATGGTGAACCCTAAAAGAGTACAAAAGCCTTTTAAATACGCACAATAGACAAGGAGGAGAAAAACCTATTCCATAATCTATAGAGCCTAGAAGGATGAAAAAGTGGTGGATCTAACACAATACAAATGTCAAGCTCGATGTCACAAATTATATATATGACAAGTGGGCAACACAAAATTGAACATAAATATGAAGACGCAAAGATTTATAATCCAGTTTAGTGCAAAATCTCTTATGTCTGAAGGATAGTCTAAAGAGTTTAGCAGTTACAACTAAAAGTACTTATTTGAAAGACTCTTTCTTCAGTGACTCACATACAGCTTTATCTTTAGTTTCAACTTAACCTTCTCCTAAGTTTGAACTCCCCATTACTTCCACAATAATGCTTTTTCAAGCGTTGTATGAGATCTCCTCGATACAACATACTTAGGCTTCCTCTAAGTGTGAGATTTTATCATTCTCAATGTACTTAGGCTCCCTCTAAATACAATATCAAACAAAACTCCTCTTGAGTTCTACAATGGGTGCCAATTAAAAATCTTGATGACAGATACATAGATTTTCAATAACAATACATGGAGGTTGAGGCTTGACAAACTCCAAGCTCAAAACTCTCAATACATGCTTTTCTAATAAGGCGGCTAACCCTAAAAATGAATAAGAGTACAATATAAATATGCTAGCTTTGAGATTATCTTTTAGGGATGAATAAATATTCTCTACAAAAAGAATAAGGAAGGCAAATACGAAAATCTGCAAATCATACTGAAAAATTTGGGAAAGATCTTCTGCAAAATTTGCTGCCAAAGTTGTGTATTAGTGTGGCTTGTATATTGTACACCCCAATAGGTTTAGGACAAGTGGGAGGTTTTTAGGGTTGGTGCCCTAAATCTCGTAGGGTCCTGTAGTTTGTAATTGTATTGTACAAATATTTTATTTACTTAATAAAATATGAGATGTTTTATTTGACATTTAGTAGCATTAAACCCACAAACCAATAAACTAACATCCAAGGTTATCTTCTGTAGCTTAAACATATATGTAGAGATATAGAGGTTACAATTGTTGTAAAGTTCTACAAATGATCTGATCCTAATCATTCATGTGGAGATATGTGAGCGAGGATATTCTATACAAAGAAGTTTGTATAAGATTGGACCACAAAATGACTAGTTTCATTATATAACGCCGTTTATAATAGAGACTTACATTTCACTAGGATGACTATAGGTGACATGACCTCTATCCTGAGTGAATTGTGAACTGCTACCTATGAAGGCGGTCCTTTGATTTGTATACATGAGAGTGGTCAGATTGTCGACTCAATAAGCCTACCATTTTAGGGATTTGTCTGATTGAGAAGCTGGGAACATAGCTACACAAGAGGAAATTCACTCCTTCCTCGTGGTAGGGAAAAGTAGATAAATTGCTCCCTTAAGGGTTCATTTCAAGGCTTGAACAATATGGTGTCATGCCCTCTCTTGGCCCGATAGTGGTTTAGTCATAGTTGAACTATGATTTATTGTTCATTTTAATGGTACTTAAGAAGTTAGATGTAACTATAGGGGCAAAATGGTAATTTTGGCCTAGTTGTACTTACGAGCAAATTGTGAAAGGTCATCGCATTGTTGACTATTTTATCCAATGGACATAAAAGTATATCTATAGTGCGAAGAGTGCAACTATCGATCTTTAGTGGAGTGTCCGATAGTTAACGGATGGTGAATAATTTCATTAAATAAATTTAATTTATTATTCACGTATCGTTAGAACTTCAAGCTACAGGTCCATGAGGTCCCCTCTGTAGTTCAACGGGGTTTTATAAGCATCAATTTTGGATTAAGGAAATTAATTTTGATATAATTAATTTAATTCAATTATATATATGATATAATAACTATAATATATTTAATACATTATAATATAATGTTTATTTGAGAGGAAATAAGTATTTGAATATGATTCAAATATTAATTATGTGAATTGGATTCATATAATTAAATTTAATATAATAGGATTTATATTAAATATCATTGTCGAGAGAATTAAACTATAGGTTATATTGTATTGTATACAATATTAAACTATAAGTTATATGTTATATTTGATATAACATATAGTTTAATATATATTATATGATAAATTAGTTATCATATGAATATATATTAATTTTTTAAAAAAAATTAATTTTATTTATTAATTTTATATTTTTAAATTATATTTGGGAGAGATTTGTAACTCCCTCCCCATTTTTCTCTCTACAACGTGCAAAAGTGTGGGGATGCAGTTCAGTGGAATTAGTTTTTCATTTTCTTCCTCCTTTAAGTTTTTATAGAAGAGTTCTGTAAAAGGTTAATCTCTCTCAGTCACTCAACTCTCTTCTTCTCTTAATTAATTCTTTCCCTCACCAAAAATTCGGAACCCACACATGCCTAGATCCTCATCCCAAAGAATACAAAGTAAACCAATCGATTGTGGCCATTTTGGGATAAATTAGGATTTCGAGTTTGTGACGATTTGGCAGAGAGGATAAACGTGAAGAAATCGTTCTTCAACGTTAGTTCTCTTTTCTCTCTATTCTCTTTTATTATCAAAGCATGTTGTATTTTTTATCTTAAAATGCATAACATTATGTATTTCTTCTGTAAAATTGAACATTCTGTAAAATTTGGGATTTGGGTTTGATCACATTTCCCCTCAAGGACCTTCAATGATTCCTTCAATTTTGATTTATTTAAAAGGATTATCTATGCTAAGTGTGTGAGGTCACCTAGAATGTCTAGGATTACGAGATATATCTCTAGTTTACTACGGCAAGTGGGATAACATGTTGGGTATAGAGTATGCCTTAGGATACATTTCTCACCGACTTTAATGCAAATGGGAGATTGTTTGGATTTTGTCCTAAAGCCTCGTACTTAATTAGTTATTTGACCTAATAGTTGATTATTTTTACAATAATGAGTTATCCATTATAGTAAAAGTCCAAGGTTATTTTATGAGACAGGAATAGTATGTAGTTGAGATACAGGTGGATAAAGTTCAAGTAATAACCTAAAGGGTCTATAATATATGGATAAGATTGGATGTCTTATCTTTATAACACTATGGATATGAACCACTTTGTAAGAGTTACAAATAATGTGATCCAAATTATTCATGTGGAGACATGTGAGCGGAGGTATCCTATACAATGTGTTTGTATAAGACCAGACAGCAAAATCATTAATCTCTCTTTATAACGTTGTTGATTTAAGAGATTAATATTTCATAGGGAAAACATATGTAACTCGATCTCAATCCCGAGTTAGTTATGAACTTCTGTTTATGGGGGCTTATCCTTTAATTTGTGTGGGTAAGAGTGACCCGAGTTGCTGACTCAACAAGTCTACCATTTTAAGGACGAGACCGAGTGGGAAGCTGGAAACATAACTATACAAGATGGAACTCACTCCTTCCCACCTTTTGGATAAGTAGATGGGTAGTTCTCTTAAGTGCAGATTCTGAGTCTTAAACAAAGGATACCAACCTTCTCATTGGCTTGAGAGAGACTTGATTTATGGTAGAACCATAAACAGATTGTTCATTAGAGTGATGAATGGTACTTAAGATGTAAGAGATAATTACAGAAGTAAAACAATAACTTGACCAAACTGTAATTATGAAGAACTTGTGAAGGATCCACTCACTTGTAATGATTAAATCCATGGACGCAACATGTTCTACAGTACTAAGAGTGTAGCTATGGGTCTTTAGTGGAGTGACTCATAGTTAATGAATGTTAGTTAATTTAATTAAAGAGTGTAATTAATTAACCTCAGATGATTGGATCTTATAATTTGTAGGTCCCCTACTAACTCACTACGGTTAAACAAGGACCAATAGTTTTGAAAGGATTTGAATTGTTCAAATTAATTAAAGGAATAATAGGGAATGATATTAATTATATATGATACAATTAATATAATGTATATAGATATGTTATAATATAAAGTTTATTTTGAAAATTATTTGAAATTAAAATATATAATATGAGAGATTTAAATGCATTTGAATAAAATCCAAATATTAAATAATATGAAGTAGATTCATATTAAACTATAGGTTTAAGAGAAAAGTATATTTGAATATGATTCAAATATATGTTTAATTAAATATAAAATATTTAAATAAATAAATTTAATTATTAATTATTTAATTAAATGATAATTAACTCCCCCGCAATTGAAGGAGAGTGGGTAGTTACTAAAGTGAGTTACAACTCCCCTTTCCTTCATACCTTTATTGTAGAGAGTCTACAATTGAAGAATGAGAGTTCTTTTACGTGTAAGAATAATAAATCACTCTCTCTCACAAAAAACTCTCAAACTCACAAGAATTACATAGAATTCTCCCTCTGCAACAATACATTCGTAACTTTCAAAAGGAGGTTTTCACCAACTGGTCCTTGGTAGAGAATAGTAGGAAAATATTTTGGAGGTGTCCCTATACATGAGAAGAGTTTAGAAGAAGAGAGATCTTGTAAATTTTGGAGAAGATTTGAAGAAGTATTTTTCAAAGGTATGCTTCTTCTTCACTATATTTGTTGCTTAGCTTATTTTATTGCATTGTGAATGTTATATCTTCTTTTTTTTATGTTGTTAATTCTAAATAAAATGCAAAAGGTGATCAAACGCTTCTGTTGGAGATTCGATCCCCTCAATAATAGGATTGAGATAATTTGATAAATTTAAATTAATCTTGGTTAATCCTTGATTAATTACATTTTAGTTTCTTAGTTAGTTTTTAACTTCCTTTTTAGTTATCCTATCTTACCTTTAATTATGTATAAATAGAAGATTATTTCCTTGTATTCAATAACTTTGATTCATTAATAAAATTCCCCCTTTTGATTCTACAACAATATCTTCAAAAAAAATATGCAGAATTTGCAGATTAAAAAAAAAAAAAACTATATCTAGTAAAGTAATTTATGGGACAACTTGTAAGGCATCTCAAGGAACAGCTGGTAGAACATTTCGAGGGGAAAATGCCATAACAACGTTAAAAATATTGCCATTACCAAATCTCTTACAGTCTCATTATATTACGTCGTTCATAATAGACGTTTCACCAGGATGGCTATAGGTGACATGACCTGAATCTTGAGTGAGTTGTGAAGTCTTTCCTATGAAGGCGATCCTTTAATTTGTATGAGTGAGAGTGGTTAAATCGCCAACTTAATAAGCCTACCATTTTGGGGATTCGTCTAATTAGGGAGCTGGAAACACAACTACACAAGATAGAATTCACTCCTTCCCTAACTTCTATGTAAGTAGATAAATTGCTCCTTTAAGAGTTAATTTCGGGGCTTGAATAATGTGACGCCACACCCTCTCTTGGCTCGAGAGGGGTTTGGTCATAGTTGGACTATAACTTATTGTTCATTAGAGGGATCTATGGAACTTAAAGAAATAGATGTAACTATAAGGGCAAAACGGTAATTTTGACCCAGCTGTACTTACGAGTAATTTTTGAAAGGTTATCAAACTGTTGACCAATTATATTCAATGGACACATAAATATATATGTAGTGTGAAGAGTGCAGCTGTCTATCTTTATTGGAGTAATTGACAGTTAATAGATGTTAAATAATTTAATTAAAAAGTTTAATTATTGAAGGAAATCGAACTCGAGATTTCCATGGGCAGCGGAAATAAGATCATTCCAAATTACAATCATGAATGAACATTACAAATTACAGTTGTACACAAAACATGTGGTTATGCAATCGATATGGAAATTAGAGCATGAACAACTACAAATGAACAAGGAGAAAACTCTACAAACATTTGTAGACTCGTCTCCATGCTCCTTGCTCACGAACACTCGAACACAGCAACCTCGAACACTCGAACAACACGACCGCAACACTGTACGAACTCTTCGCTTTTGTCCTCAGCGATCGCCTTGGTCATGAACTCCCCAGTAACATGAACGGCCTGCACCGAACCTCGATGGTATCGAGTTGAGTATGACACCACCAAGAAGACTACCTTAGTATTCTCGGTGTGAGAATCCAGAAGGTGGGCTCTATTCAGGCTTGGAATGAGACAGACGAAAGAGGAAACACCAATCGTGTACACGACTGGGCAAGTGGGAGATGGCAGAGACCTATCGTATAGGTCGATGCCCAATCGTTTAGCTAAAGCTATGCGATCGTCTAGCAAAAACTAAGTGATCATTTAGCTCATCGTTTAGTTCAGTGTCTATCGCCTACAGATACTACACGATCGTTTACTTTGGGAAAGCTATCTCTTAGTAAATACTGCATGATCATTTAGCTCTTCCCTGCACGATCGTTTAGCTCGCCCAAGTTGTCATTTAGTAAATCTATATTCACTTGACAACTCTGTGAGATTTTTTTTTTTTTTTTTTGCGAGAGAAAATATAAAAAAAAAAATTCACAAAAACTTACTAAAATTAGGAAACTGTTTTTCTTTAATCTCACGATTACCATGAATCACCAATAACCACCCACTCATTTGGTTATTAAAGAAAAAGAATTAATTATCCAATAATTAATATTATTATAAATATAAATGATAACCAACTTATCATACTATATTTATAACCTATAGTTTTAATATTTCATCTCATGAAACATATAAAACATAGTTCTTTTTTTATTCCATGGTATTTAATGTAAATCTCATTTACATCAATCCTCCAATAGATGTATCTCATACATCATACCGATTATATCATATATAATCAAAATACCTCTTGCAATTTGAACACTTCAAATCAACACCAAGAACTGATCTTCAACTGAATCCATTGAGCTACCAAGAAGACCTCATGGATCTATAGCTCGAAGCTCCAACAGTACGTGAATAACTGACTAAACTCTTTAGTTATAGGATCCACCATCTGTTAACTTCTAGGCATTCCACTAAAGACTGACAGCTGAACTCTCCTTACCACAGATATATTATGTGTCCATCTTAACCAATCAGTAGTGCGATAACCCTTCACAGATCACTCATAAGTACAGTTGGGCCAATAATCGTTATGCCCCTGTAGTTACATCTGTCTCCTTAAGTACCACTAATTCCTCTAATGAACATGAGTCATAGTCTTATTATGACTGGGTCTTCTCTTCCAAAGAAAAGTTGTGGCCACTATGTTCAAGTCCCGGAATTAGCCCTTAAGGGAACAATCTCTCTACTTATCCCTCCTTCGGGAAATGAGTGAATTCCATCTTGTGGATTGAGTTCTCAGTTTCCAGATCAGACAAGTCCCCAAAAAGGTAGGCATATTGAGTTGGCAATTTAGCCACTCTCAACCAAACTAATCGAAGGACCGCCCTCAAAGGAAAAAGTTCTCAAAACACTCAGGATTAAGGTTGTGTCACCTATGGTCGTTTAGGTGAGATGCAAGTCTCTAGTATCAACAATGTTATATACAGAGTCTATTCATCTTGTGGTCCAGGTCTTATACAAACTTTTTGTATAGGACACCCCCGCTCGCACGTCTCCACATGAATGGTTAGGATCTATAATTTGTAGTAGTTTACAACATTTACAAACCTCTACAAAGCGGGTCGTATTCGTAGTGTCACCAGGATCAGGTATCTCACCTTAATCCTTATACTACAGACCTATTTAGGTTATCACTTAAGGTATGATCCACTTGTATATCACATATACATGCTTAAGTTCACATAAGATAACCAAAGAGCTTTGTTTATTGGATATGAGTAAATGTCAGAATTAAATAACATTTATTTTATTCATTAAACAATGTGTATCTTTACAAAACAACGAGACTCCGGGAGAATTATGACACAAATCCTAACAATTTATTATTTAAGTACCATTAGAGCTTTAATCTACAGGTCCATAAGGTCCCTTCTATAGCTCAACAGGGCTTATTGAGAATTAACTTTAGATTAATTTGAATTGTTTAAATTAATTGAGGGAATTAATTATATATGATATAATTAAATTAATTATATATGTGATATAATTAATATAATCTATTCGATACATTATCATATAAAGTTTATTTGACTATTCGATACATTATCATATAAAGTTTATTTGAAAGAAATTAAATACTTGAATATGATTCAAATACTAATTATATGGATGGGATTCATATAATTAAATTTAATATAAATGTGATTTATATTAAATGTCATGCATTATTGAGAGAAATAAAAACTATAGGTTATATTGTATTTGATACAATATAAAAACTATAGATTATGTGTTATATTTGATACAATATATAGTTTAATATATATTATATGATAAGGTAGTTATCATATATATATATATATTATATATTAAATAATTTGTTATTTATTAAATTCTTTTTTATACTATTAATTTTTTAAATTTATTAATTTGGGAGGGAGTTGTAACTCCCTTAACCTCTTCTCTCTGGTGAAACACGTGTGTGTGAGTGGTCTTTTGGTTTTGAGGGATTCATCTTCTTCACAGAAGACATACATTAAGGCTCTTAGTGATCTCCCAAGAACACACACAAAAAAATGAGAAACTCTCTCTCTGTTTCCAAAATTCAACAGAGCCCACAAATCATATTAATTCTCTTTCCTTACAAAGAATATAGAGGACGGTTTTGTGGTGGTGTCTTGGCTTCTTGGATCGTGATCGATCATGATCGGAGAGGAGGATTATTCAGAAGACTGTTATGATCTTTAAGGGTGTGTACTCTTGTCCCTTTTTCCTCTTAGATCATGTTGTGAATTTTCTAAATTAGTGCATAATTATTTTTTAGTTCCTTCAACGAGCTCAAATAATCTTTCCACCTTTCGACCCGTACTAATCACCAATTCCGTCTGTTGATTCTGAACCGGACAACCATGGGAAGAAAAAAGAACAGTTAGACCAAGATCACACAGTTGACCAATAGAGGCAAGATTAAACGTCAAATTAGGGATATGATTAGTATTAAAAAGATTCATGGTGGGTGTGTCAACAGTGCCAATATGAGAGATAGGCATTCGATTTCCATTAGCAGGATGAATTGGAGGAAGAGAGTGCAAGTGTAGAGGAAGATAATGACGAAATATCAGATGTCGTATGAATATAGCAAATTGAATCAAGAAGCCATGGGATACTTGGTCAAGAGCAGGAGGATTAGAAGCGATCACCTATTTTAGTAAATCGTGAAGGTCACTAAGCTGAAAACTACGAGGGTTGGTGATATACATGGAGGTGGCAGTAACAAAATTAGATGAAACCCCCATTTTAGAAGAGTTCATTTGTTTAGCGGATTGACTTGGAGGGCGAGAACGTCGAGTAGGGCAGTTGTCTAAAATATGACCTCGCTTGTGGCAATACCTGCACTCAATAGTGGGACAATTACTAAATTTATGTCTATGAAGTTTACAATTCTTGCAAAGAAAAAAAAAAAAAAAAGGTTCATTTACAGGTCATGGATGAATGGTTGCAAGAGCAGTATCAGATGACAGAGAAAGTCTATGCCATGCCTATTCTCCTCAAACAAAATTTCTTGAATTGATGCATCTAGTGATGGCAAGTGACTGCGATGCAATAAGGCCGCACGAACTGATTCATGGACGGAGTCCCATGAGGACTTTGATATAATTTGTTCCATTAAGTATGGTGCTAATGGGACGAAACATATCATTCTTCTCCATTTGTACAGATGCCACAAATATCACAACACCATACTAAGATTTGAGAGCAAAACACTAAGACTACAAACAGATCATATAATAAATTTGAGACCCACGGATAGCTACTACCAGACACAGAACATCCACGGACCTCAAGAGTAGAACACGACCAACAACAGAGCACAAATCAGAACGAAGGAAGGTTGGCAATAGGAGATCTGAACGTGGACAAATTTGAACCAACGAATCTGAGGGTTTGTTGAACAGAGGAGAATATGACAAGGTCGTTTGAACATGGATCTACCCTGAAAAATATGGACGTGAACGAGGGCAAGACGACATCATTTGAACGTGAATCTGGATTGATGGATCTAAATGTGAATAAGTGCAGGACGACGTTGTCTGGCTACCAACAGATCTGGGACAGGTCGACAACGAATTCTGAACATGAATAAGGGTAGGACAGGCAACGGATCTGGGATAGGACGGACAGAACTTCATAAGATCGAGAGCAACAGAAGATCAATAGATAGACCATCACGTTGTCTAGTTGGTGGCTGTCGACAATGGCAAGGTAAAACGTAAAAGACGACCGCGATTGGGTTGAGCTAAAACCTAGCTTTGATACCATGTGACAATACTGTATTTTTGTTTATTTTATGTAAATACAGAAGTAATACCTCAATAAATATACATAAAAACAACCAAAAATAATGCCTACCAAAATTGACTAAAATTCAGTGACTAACTCATAGTGGAGCTGTGAAACCCGAATTTCAATTTTCATACTTAAGCAGGTAATTAAGGGAATTAACTAAGCATAAGGTAAAGTGAAGGAAAATTCTAAGTGTTCGAATAGATTTTCTTTAAGTAGCTTTGAGACAAGCCTTAACTAGTGGAATTTGGCTAAGTATGAAGTCAAAAAGGAACCATGTGTTTGATATTAGGGAATATTAATGGAGGAGATAGGCTTAGTTGTAGAGGTTAAAAATGAAGGAAATCGAATTCGAGATTTCTATGAGCAGTGGAATATAGATCATTCCAAATTACAATCATGAATAAACATTACAAATTACAGTCATATAGAAACATGCGATTATACAATTAATAAAAAAATTACAGTATGAATAACTATAAATGAACAAGGAGAAGACTCTATGAACATTTGTAGACTCGTCTCCACGCTCCTTGCTCACGAACGCTCGAACATAGCAACCTCAAATACTTGAACAACATGACTGCAACACTGCACAAACACCGCGTATTGGAACTCAGCGATCGCCTCGGTCACGAACGCTACTACAAGAACACGAACGGCCTCCACAGAACCTCGACGGTGTCAAGTTGAGTATGACACCACCAAGAAGGTTACCTTGGTATTCTCTGTGTGAGAATCCAAAGGGTGGGTTTTGTTCAAACTTGGAATAAGGCAGACGAAAAAAGAAAGAAGAATCGTGTACACGATTGTGTACATGATTGGGCAAGTGGTAGAAGACAGGAACCTATCGCATAGGTCGATGCCCAATCGTTTAGCTAAAGCTATGCAATCGTCTAGCAAAAGCTATGCGATCGTTTAGCTCATTGTTTAGCTCAGTGTTTGTCGCCTACAAAACACAACACGATCGCTTACTAAAACACGATGTCGTTTAGTAAATCCGTATTTCCTTGACAAGCGCCATGAATTTCTTTTTTGCGAGAGAAAACTCAAAACAACTTTTCAATGTTTGTAAAAACTTTTGTAAAACTTACTAAAATTAGGAAAACAATTTTTCTTTTAACTCACGGTTACCATGAATCACCAATAGCCACCCACTCAATTGGTTATTAAAGAAAAAGAATTAATTATCCAATAATTAATATTATCATAAATATAAATGATAACCAACTTTTCATACTATATTTATAACCTATAGTTTTAATATTTTATCTCATGAAACATATAAACCATAGTTCTTTTTCTATTTCATAGTACTTAATGTAAATCTCATTTACATCAATCCTCCACTAGATATATCTCATACATCATACTGATTATATCACATATAATCAAAATACCTCTTGTCAATTTGAACACTTCAAATCAACACTAAGAACTGATCCTCAACTAAATCCATTGAGCTACTAAGGGGACCTCAGGGACCTGTAGCTTGAAGCTCCAACGGTACGTGAATAACTGACTAAACTCTTTAGTCACAGGATCCACCATCCATTAACTGCCAGGCACTTCACTAAAGACTGGCAGTTGAACTCTCCTTACCACAGATATATTATGTGTCCATCTTAACCAATCAGCAATGCGGCAACCCTTCACAGATCGCTCGTAAGTACAGTTGGGCCAATAACCGTTATGCCTTTGTAATTACATCTGTCACTTTAAGTACCACTGATCCTTTTAATGAACATAACTCATAGTCCTACTGACTGAGTCTTCTCTTCCAAGGAGAAGCTATGGCCACTACGTTCAAGCCCTAGAATCAACCCTTAAGGGATCAATCTCTCTACTTATACATGCTTTAGGAAAGGAGTGAATTTCATCTTGTGGATAGAGTTCTCAGCTCTTAGATCAGACAAGTCCCTAAAAGGTAGGCATGCTGAGTTGGCAATCTTGCCACTTGCACCCATACTAATCAAATGACCACCCTCAAAGGTAGGAGTTCCCAAAACACTCAGGATTGAGATCGTGTCACCTATGGTCATTTAGGTGAGATGTAAGTCTCTAGTATCAACGGCGTTATATACAGAATCTAGTCATCACGTGGTCCAGGTCTTATAAAAATTCTTTGTATAGGACACCCCCGCTCGTATGTTTCCACATGAATGGTTAGGATCAACCATCTGTAGTAGTTTACAACACTTGCAGTTCTTTACGAAGCTGGTCGTATCCATAGTGTCACAGGATCAGGTATCCCACATTAATCCTTATACTAAAGACCTATTTAGGTTATCACTTAAGATATGATCTACTTGTATATCACATATACATGCTTAAGTTCACATAAGATAATCAAGGAGCGTTGTTTATTGGATATGAGTAAATGTCAGAATTAAATAACACTTATTTTATTTTTCGAACAATGTGTATCTTTATAAAACAATGAGACTGCGAGAGAAGTAGGACACCAGTCCCAACAAAAAAGAGTTAAGCATTGAAGCCAAGGGCAACCATGTATAGAGATGGTGAGGTTTGGATGCAGGTTGGCCGAAGCATTGGCAAAAGTTGCTCATGCGTTAAGGCTGCATGAGAGAGAGCGAAAAGAGCGAGAGAATAAGTGTAGAATGTTGGGTAGACAATTGTGTAGCTGTAGGCGACATTAAGCGATGTGAAGTGATGCGCTAGACAATAGAGCTGCACGATAGGCGTTAAGCACTATACAATCAGTGTAAGCGCTAGACGATAAGCTTGAAAACTAAACGATAGCGCAAGACGATGACACTATACGATAGCGTTAAACGATGAGTGGGCGTTAGACGATGCGTGGGTTCTCCACGATAGAAGCACGCGCTACACGATGAGCGTGAGCGCTACACGATAGGCAGAATGCTAAACTATGGCCGTCGCATGATAAACGCGAACGTTGGGCGATGACGATACACAATAACTAAATTCGTTAGACGATAGGCGTCAGCACTACGCGATGGGACTAAATGATAGACGCGGGAGCTATGCGATAGGCCATACGCTGAACGATGAGAGTCAGCAAGATCATTGAGAGCGAGATCGTTGACAACAAGAGTTTACTAAACGATTGAGCTACACGATGGGGCATAAGTGCTATGCGATTGGACACAGGCACTAGAAGATTGGCAATAGCGAAAGGGCTTAATGTTAAGTGACAATGAGAGATTAGCTAAATGATAAGCTATACGATGAGGCATAAAAACTATACGATGGTCGGGCATGATATGATGTACTACACGACAAGGATCTGAGAGTTGTGGGCTGGAAACGTTAACCGGACATATGGTGATCAAAGGAAATGCCTGAAGACCATGTAGATTGAGTTGGGTGAAGGAGAAAACATGAAATCGGTTAAGTTAAGCTGGGGAAAAAGGAATGAGACACTTCAAATAGGAGATGGTAAGGTTGGACGTTGGCAGATTGAAAGAAGAACGCTTGAACATGCTGAAGGTGGAGGTGTCAAGCTAAGGTGAGGGGCAAAGTGCCTATAAATAGGGTAGAAGGGTTTACTTTAATTCATAAAACATTTCCCACCTGAGAGAGAACATAAAAGAGTAATTGAGAGTAAAATAGGAGAAATTCATGCGTTGAATGGAGGAAAAGCAACGCTGATCTGAGCAGTGATCAAAACAATGGCGGTGGGTGGAGCATAGTGTATGGACAAACGCCTGAGCTAAGTTCAAACGGAGAGTTATTCTAAACTACTTGTGAAAATCAAGTAATTTTTAGACCAAAAGCTTTTACATTGAATGTAGTTTTAGTATAAAGGCTGCTATGAGGAAATTATATTTCTAAGGCTTTCAAATTTAAGGAAAACCGAGGGGCGTTCACCAGTGAGAAGATAGCCAGTTCGAGTAGAGTAAACTTGAGACTCCAAACTTTCAAGAGGGAATCTCAGGGCAAAACTTTAAGGTAAGCTAGTAAGACATTGTTGAACATTTTTGTAGAAGGAAATGTCTTGAGATAAGGACCAAAATGATGGGTAATCTTAGCTTGAAGTTGAATATGAAATAGGATTCAACCGGAGATCAAAGAAAACCGGGTGAACTGGGAAGGAAAAGCAATTCCAGCAGATCACTGTGAGTGGTTTCTTATTTTAGTCTTTTAGCATATTATGATTTAATATGCTATTGCTTATGAATTTGTGCTTATACCATGAGGTGAGCATAGGGTTAGGATAGTCAGAGGATCAATGAACCTAGCGCTTGAGCCCAAGATGAGATCTCACAAGATGGTCAGGAGACCGAGAAGTCTAGTTCCTAAGCTTGTGGGGAAACCTTGCAGGGGATGGTCAAAGGGTCGACGAGCCTAGCATTTGAACCCATGAAAGGGAGGACTATGTGCACATAAGTTAATGAATGTTTATAGAAATGAAATGTTAACCATCTACTGTGTGTGTAGATGGGTTTGTGAAAAGCTTCATTCAAGATGGAGGTTTGCGAAATAACCTCATATTATGATGTTATGAGTTGAAATAGACTTATAATTATGATTCCACTCACTGAGATTCAAAAGCTCATGTTTTATTTTTCATGTTTTCCTTACAGGTAACAGAAGTGTCCACGTGCAGGAAGTGGTTGAGATCTGCCACAAGATAGAACTATTACTAGAATAAAAGTTTGTAGTCAAGATGGGGCTATGTTTTGTAAAGTATAGTCTAAAACTTGTAAACTGGTTTCCTAAAAAAAGTATGTGATTTCATTTATTTCATTAATTTTTTCACTGCAATATTAAGTATTTTTAAAGGGAACTAGTAAAGAATGGGCAATAGGTGTCATGACAGAGTGATATCTTTTGTCTTCACCCCCTTTCTTAGGTAAAAGACGAAATCTTGGAAGGAGTATGACAGTTGGTATCAGAGCATAAGATTTTGGGAAAGGGTAAATTAGGTTGAAGCATGGTGATACTATGATATGTCTAATATGTGATATATTATAGTTATCATGCCTTGTGGCAAACCACGCAAGCAACCAGTAGGGACTCAAGATGCTACCTTAAAAGCAACGGAGGAAAACCAAGTTGGGTCAAGTCATTTGCAAGCAGAAGTGAGAGGTGACGAGCAATTGCTAGGGAAATTTGCTTGGTATTTGGCAGAAAGTCTATGAGGGGTGTCAATAGACCCCGAGAAGTGTTTTGGCATTAAACGTTTAAAGGCATTGGGTGCCTCAACCTTTGAGGGAACAACAAACCCAGCAGATGCAGAAGCTTGGTTCGTGACAGTAGAAAAATGTTTCAGGGTAATGCGATACCTTGAAGATAGGAAGGTAGCACTAGCCACCTTTCTATTTCAAGAAAGAGCTGAGGACTTGTGGCGGGTATTTGAGAGTAGAAGGAGAGTAAGGGAGGAAATTACTTAGGAGGAATTTGATAAAGCCTTCCATGAAGAATTCTATCCCCAAACATTTTGTGATGAAATACAAAATGAATTTCTAAATCTCATACAAGGCTCATTAACAGTAGCCGAGTATGAGCAGAAGTATACCGAAATTAGTAAATATGCCACCAACATTATTCATAACGAAGATGAAAGATGCAAAAGATTCAAAGGGGGGCTGTGAGTCGAGATACGAACACACATAACTACCAGTATTGATAGACAAGAATTTCCAAAGTTAGTGGAAACGGTGTTACGGGTGGAGGCTAGCCTAGAGAAGCCAACGGAAACAAAATCCGAGGCATGGAGAGATAAGAATAAGAAATTCTCTTTAGAGGTTCTAAATAAGAAAATAAGTAAGATCAATTCTGGGAAGCAAAAGACAAAGATGGAACCTATAAAGGAAGAGGTGCACATTTCCAAGGAATCTATAGTAAGTACCCAAAGGCCATGGTGTTCAGACTGTAGGAGGTATCACTTTAGGTGCTACTATGGAGGAGCTAATATGTGTTATAATTGTGAAGAATTTGGTCATTACAAACGGAACTGCCTTCGGACGGGAAATGAGGATAAAGGAAAAGGAAAAGCCCCGGAAACATAGGAAGTTGCACATTATTTCTGCATATAGATGTTTAATTAAAACTACTTTCTTGTAAATATGTTTTGTTTACATTATGATAAATAAAGTATATTTTGACAATCTGTGTTGTTTATTGAAATAATTGCTAGCTAGATGGGATCAAGCCAGGAAAGAAATCCTCTTTGTGAGAGGTGTGGGAAGTACCATCCAAGGGAATGCTTAAAGGGAATGGATAGATGTTATATTTTCAGATGAATAGGGCATAAAGGGAAGCAATGCCCAGAGTTTTTTCATTTCGTCAGCCATTGGGAAACAGCACTCAACATTAGTAAAGATTTTCCCTGCCGTAAATGTCATAGAAGTCATCTAAAAGATCAATAGGGGAGAGAGGGATTATGCCTAAAGTGTGAGCAACCAGGGCATCACTGTAAAGACTGTCCAACCACTAGTTCTTCCAATGGTTCAGGAGGAAATCAAGCGTAGAAGGACTTTTGGTATTAAAATAGCAGTGGAAAAAGGGGTGCTTGTAAATAAACTCTACTTAAATAAAATAAAGTTTGTAAATATGTTGAAATAAGTAATAAAGTGATGTTTACAGTAATAACCAAATTTCGGGGACGAAATTTTCTTAAGGGGGAGGTAAATGTGAAACCTGGATTTCAATTTCCTTACTTAAGCAGGTAATTAAAGGAATTAACTAAGCATAAAGTAAAGGGAAGGAAAATTCTAAGTATTTGAATGATTTTCTTTGAGTAGCTTTGAGACAAGCCTTAACTAGTGGAATTTGGCTAAGTATGAAGTCAAAAAGGAACCATGCATTTGATATTAGGGAATATTAACGGAGGAGATAGGATAAGTTGTAAAGGTTAAAAAGAGTTAAGCATTGAAGCCAAGGGCAACTATGTGTAGAGATGGTGAGGTTTGGACGTTGGTTGGCCGAAGCATTGGCAAAAGGCATTGCCAAGAGTTGCTAATGCATTGAGGCTGCGTGGGCGAGAGTGGAGAGAGTGAAATAATAAGTGTAAGATGTTGGGTAGACGATCGTGTAGCTGTAGGCGGCACTAAACGATGTGAAGTGATGCGCTAGACGATAGAGTTGCACAATAGGCGTTAAGCACTACACGATCAGTGTAACCACTAAATGATAAGCTTGGAAACTAAACGATAGCGTTAGACGATGACACTATATGATAGTGTTAAACGATGAACGGGCGCTAGACGATAAGCTTAGATGTTAGACGATGTGCGGCCGTTGAGCGATAGAAGAAAGCGCTACACGGTGGCGCTGTTGAGTTTTATGTCCTAAAAACTCTCAATTTGTAAAATGAAAAACATTTTCTATAATCAATAAACTTATTATTGACTTTATAAATTATACACATGAAAGTCTAAATCCAATAAACTAAGACCCATGACTATTACATGAGTGCTTGAACTTTATGTGGAGACATAAGAGTGGATGAGGTTCGAGTAAATAGTCAAAATAATCTATAGTACATGAATAAGGTTGGGTACCTAATTCTGGTAACACTATTGGATGCAGCCTACTTTGTAGTTGTTACAAAGAGTTGTAAAGTGCTACATACGATGTGATCCTAATTGGCACATGTTATGACATGAGAAGTGGGGGCGTCCTATGCAATGAGTTTACATAAGATCGGACCAAGAAATAAGTCACTCTTACTTTATAACGTTGTTTACTATATAAGACTGACTATTTCACTTAGATTACTTAGGTAACTCGATCTTAATCCTATGCTAACTATGAAATCTTGTTTATTCGGTATCCTTAGATTTGCATATGTGAGGGTTGGTTCAACAACACTAGCTCAATAAGCCTCCCATTTCAGGGGTAAGACCTGATAGATAACTGAGGATATAGGGTGCAAGATGAAGTTCATGCCTACCCGATTTAAGGGATAGGAGAAAGGTTATTCTCTCAAGTACTGAATCCAGGTTTTAAACAAAAGGCCTCACCCTCTCAATGGGCTGAGAGAGTTTGGTTTAGTGATTGGATCATAAACCAGTTGTTCATTAGAGGATCAATAGAAACTTGAGGAATAAGACGTATTCTCGGGGGTAAATGTCACATCCCACCCCAGACTACCCTCTGAGCCTGGGAAAAGGCGTGACTACAACAGTTATCAACCCTTTCGTTGACACTTACTGCCTAAAAACTCTTGTGAAAATAACTCTGATACCAATGTACAAATTGAACAATCAACTAATTAAGTAGGCCCATTTTATTACAACAATGTAACATTTATATAACTTCAAGACTTAATTACAAGTTTACAACAACAACTGTAAAACCCTCCGGAAGTGTAACTGTGGCTTGTGGTAGACCTTGACCATAGCAGTACCCTGGAACTCCTCACCTTTCGCTACCTGGGAGGGGGGGGAGGGACGAGAAGAGGGGGTAAAACATAAAACATGAAAAACATGAGCTATAAAGCCCAATGATTGGTGCCTTTAGATAAACAAATAACTTTGTCAACAGAAATATACTTTTGGGAAGGCAATGCATAGTCAACAAGAACATTACCACGAGTTTATAATTATTTCTCCAGCCAAACCGCTAGATTAACCCCAGCTCAACTGCTTGTTAAAAACAATCAACCCCAGCTTGACCGCTAGTTATCATATAATGAAAACATCCCCAGTTTTACCATTAGTTATCCCTGGCATGATCCTACATTTTCCCCAGTACTTTCACACGTACACTAAAGCAATGTATTAACAACTCCTGTGGAAACTTTTCCTGTACCCTATTATCCCGCCAATGTATACATTGACTATATTTCTCGTCGGTCATCACCAACTATCATTTCCCGCCGACCGAAGCCGACTATACCTGCCAAGTACCCTTTTCAATCATGCTAACTATATATCCCGGGTACACTTCTATTTTTCGACACAAACATATAAGCAATATCTTAACAAGCATAGTAATCAGATAAACATATATCCCCTATATATTTACCTATATATAGAAATTATATCAACAATAAAACACACAATAACCACTCACCTTGGTTGGTTAGGAACTTTCCTTTCCGAAGTTCCTTAGATTTCCTTGGTTTCCATTTTTGAAACCTAAATACCAGATTCAAATATCAGCTTAGATTACTCATAGTTCCAGACCTTATTTTAAGATATTTCCTTCTGAAAACATGTTCTAAAATGTCTCCGGAATCTTACCATAAAATCTTAGCTCAGAACTTCTTGGGGTTTAGCCGGAATCTTCAAAATATCAATACTGGCCCAGCTTACCTAACAGCCTGACCCTTTTTCCTTTTTCTCAAATTCCATCCTGATTCCTTGGAGCTTCTTCTCCGACAGCCCCACCATGAAAACTAGACTCTTTTAGCTTTCAGATGGCTTTGAAATCATATCAAACACACGAGTATTCTGGGAGAACTCTTCGTTCCAAGTTGATGCTACTTCCTGTCTTTTCTGCCCGACAACATCTCCCCTCTTGGAACTTCTTGACCAACGCATGGTCTTCTCCCACTTAGTCCTCACACACTCTTCTTTATGTCCTTTGAAGAGAATTTGTGTTCTCATCTAAAGTTCTTGGCCCTATTTATAGGCGTCCAAGATTGCTCCATGGCCGATACCTCCTACTTGGCCGCATGATCAAGTGTCTCTTCCTTACACCATCAATGCAATCTTGCATCAGCGCAATCTAAGTGTCCTTCTCCTATGTAGCCAACACATGACTTCTAATCTGATGCAACCACCTCAAATTCTTAAGGCTTAAGGCTTCCTCCCAAGAAGACACATGGTTTGATGACGTTTTCTAGGTGATCTCATCCTTTATATGCGTCCAACTCTTGGATGTTCAACGTATAGTCCATAATCAATGCATAGCCTATAATCAACGCATAGCAAGCCAACTTACTACCATCGCAATCCAACTTAGCCATTGTAAGAGCCAGCCATCACCAATGCATAGGGTGGCCGCTCATTCTCAATGCATGGCTCACTAGGTACCACCGCAAGGCTTGCTCGGCATGGGCACATGGTGCTTGGCATAAGCACTAGCCGCTCGATGCATGAGCGTACTGCATAGGCACTGGCCATCGCTCGACGCATGGGCGTACTGCATGGGTGTTGGCCATCGCTTGACGCATGGGCGTACTGCATAGGCGCTGGCCATCGCTCGCTTGCTCGATTGTATAGGAGTGCTCGACGCATTGATGCTTGGCAGGGCGCTTCGACGCATGGGCTGTGCGCTTGGCTGGAAGCTTGGCATTGATGCATTGCTCGGCAGGGCTTGCTCGTCCACTTGACGCATGGGCGCTTCCATCGACGCATCGCTTAGTACGGCAGCTTAGCCCGCTTCGACACATGGCTGGACAGTTTGGTCGAGCCTACTCGATGCATGGCACCCTTCAGCCCTCGTGCCATCCCAATGCCTCATCCTCTACTGCCATCCTTCAATCGCCTGCCACCCTTTAACGCATCCTTCCATTTTCCTTCCTTGACCAACGCATCCAACGCATCCATTATCCAACGCATCCAACGCATCCATCATCCAATGCATCCATCATCCAACACATCCAACACATCCAATGCATCCAACGCATCCATCCAGCTTAATACGGTTGTCTAACGTCCAAGGCATGCGTCACTCCCACTTCAACTTTTCCCTTGGCCTAAATAATCTCTCCAAGATCTTATGGCCAATGCATGGCAATGCCTAGTCTAACACTTAGTCAATTTTTCATCAATTTAAGCTTAACTCAAAACTACTCAAGGAAAAGCTATTCAACACCTATAAATTTTCCTTCACTTCAACATAGAATTTAACTTTTACTTAATTAATTTCCTTAACCACCTGCTTAAGTAGAAATAATGAAAATCCGGGTTTCACAGTATATTTGACCCAGTCGTTATTACGAACAAACTGTGAAGGGTCGACTTGCTGATTATAGTTAAATCATGTGGACATAATATAGCTACAGTGAGAGGAATGCAACTATGGTCTTTAGTAGAGTGACCCATTGGTTAACGAATGGGGGTTAATTTGGTCTAATGAGTTTAGCCAATTAATCTCAGATCATTGGAGCCCATGATCTGTAGATCCATGAGGTCCCCCTAATAGCTCGTAATTGTATTAGTCTAGATTTGCGTGATAAGTTAATTTGAAACGTTCAAATTAGGATTACGAGAATTAATAATTATATGAGATATAATTACTTGTTTAATTTGAGAATTAAATGGAATAAGAGAATTTATTTTTAAATATGATTTAAATATATGAAGATGGATATGTGTAAAAATTAATTTAATATTTGATATTAAATTAATTAGTTTTATTTAAAAATAAATTTATGAAATTAATTTTATAAAAATTAAAATTTTCAGTTTTAAAATCAAAATGGAATTTAAAAATCAAGTTTTGATTTTGAGATAAAATTGGAAAATTGGAAAAATCCATGCACAAATGGAATATAGAGATATTTCATTATCCAACTTTTTTATGCTCACACAATACTCATTTTCCTCTTCCTTATCAACTCCAAGAATGAGCTGCAACTCATGCAGCTCTCATCCTCGCATGATGGTTTTCAATATATTTAAGATATTGGAGTGAATTTGGGAATGCAATCAAGAGAATTTTAGTTGAAAATTCGTGGTGAAGAAAGTGTTCTTTAACAAGATTGCTGTTGTGAGTAATTCTCCATAATCCTTTGATTCAAGCTTGTTTTTAGTCCCACAACTCAATATAGAGCACCAAGAGAATAGTGGGGAAGATCGTGAGGGGTCCGCAACAAGATTCGGAGAAGATTGCAGATGGAGATCGAGCTTTGAAGAAGTTCTACAAAGGTATGTCATGAAACTCACTTGTTTTTGCAAAAGCATGCTTTATATTTTGCTAAAATTAATGAATTAGAGTATTTAATGATCTTTGTTGCTTCTGCTGTTGCTAATACAATCTTGCAGGTGCTACACGATCGGCAGAATGATAAACCATGGGCGTTGCGCGATAGACGCAGACGCTGGGCGATCACGTTGCACGATAAGCGAACGCGTTAATTGATAGGCATCAGCGCTACGCGATAGAGCTAAATGAAAGGCGCAGGAGTTAAGCGATAAGCCATGCGCTGAAGATGAGCATTAACGAGATCGTTGAGAGCTAGAGTGTTGAGAGCGAAATCGTTGATAGTGAGAGTTTACTACACGGTTGAGCTATACGATGAGGCATAAGTGTTATGCGATGGGACGCATGCACTAGACAATTGGCAACATCGAGAAGGCTGAATGTTAAGAGACAGTGAGAGATTAGTTAAACGATAAGCTATACGATGAGGCGTAAAAACTATACGATGGTTGGGCATGATACGATGTACTATACGACAAGGATTTGAGTGCTGTGGGCTGGAAAAGTTGACCGGACATATAGAAATCAAAGGAAATTCCTGAAGACCATGTAGATTGAGTTGGGCGAAGGAGAAAACATGCAAATCGGTTAAGTTAAGCTAGGGAAAGAGGAAGGAAACACTTCAAACAGGTGGTGGCAAGGTTGGGTGTTGGCAGATTGAAAGGAGAACGCCTTGACATGCTCAAGGTGGAGGTGTCAAGCTAAAGTAAGGGTAAACTGCTTATAAATAGGGCAGAAGGCTTCACTTCAATTCACAAAACATTTCCCACCTAAGAGAGCACATAAAAGAGTAATTGAGAGTAAAATATGAGAAATACGTGCGTTGAACGAAGGAAAAGCAACACTGATCTAAGTGGTGATCAAAACAGTGGCGGTGGGTGGAGCAGAGTGTACGGACAAACGCCTGAGCCAAGTTCAAATGGAGAGTTATTCTAAACTACTTGTGAAAATCAAGTAATTTTTAGACCAAAAGCTTTTACATTGATTGTAGTTTTAGTATAAGGGCTGCTATGAGGAAATTATATTTCTAAGGTTGTCAAATTTAAGGAAAACCGAGGGGCGTTCACCAGTGAGAAGATAGCCAGGTCGAGTAGAGTAAACTTGAGACTCCAAACTTTCAAGAGGTAATCTCAAGGCAAAACTTTAAGGTAAGCTAGTTAAGAGATTTTTATAGAAGGAAATGTCTTGAGATAAGGTTTAGAATGATGGGTAATCTAAGCTTGAAGTTGAATCTGAAATAGGATTCAACATGAGATCAAGGGAAACCGGGTGAACTTGGAAGTAAAAGCAATTCCAACAGATCACTGTAAGTGGTTTCTTATTTTAGTCTTTTAGCTTATTATGAATTAATATGCTATTATTTATGAATGAATGCTTATACCATGAGGTGAGCATGGGGTTGGGATAGTTAGGGGTCAACGAACGTAGCACCTGAGCCCAAGATAAGATCTCACAAGATGTTCAGGGGACCGAGAAGTCTAGTTCCTGAGCCTGTGGGGAAACCTTGCATGGGATGGTCAGAGGGCCGACGGGCCTAGCTTTTGAACCCATGAAAGGGAGCACTATGTGCACATAAGTTAATGAATGTTTATAGATGTGAAATGTTAACTATCTATCGTGTGTGTAGGTGGGTTTGTGAAAAGCTTCATTGAAGATGGAGGTTTGCGAAATAACCTCATGTTATGATGTTATGAAATGAAATAGACTTATAATTATAATTCCAATCACTGGGATTCAAAAGCTCATGTTTTATTTTTCATGTTTTCCTTGCAGATAGCAGATGAGTCCAGGTTACAAGAAGTGGTCGAGGTCTGCCACAAGATAGAATTATTACTAAAATAAAAGTTTGTAATTGGGATGGGGCTACATTTGTAAAGTATAGTCTAAAACTTGTAAACTGGTTTCCTAAACAAAGTATGTGATTTCATTTATTCCATTAAGTTTTCCGCTACAATATTAAGTATTTCTAAAAGGAATTAGTAAAGAATGGGCAATAGGTGTCATGAAAGAGTGATATTTGTTGTCTTCACGCCCCCTCTTAGGTAAGAGACGAAATCTGGGAAAGAGTGTGACAGGAGCTCCCAGAGCAAGGAGAAGATGAATGAGATGTGAGGACTGTGGGCAAAGGCAGCGACATCTGAAGATAAATCAACTACCGAATTTATGCGTAGATGATTCTGAGACGGTGGAGCGGTTAGTGGAGTTGCATATCTTCATTGTATCATCGCTCGTTCGTCGACCGTTAGCCAAGTCACTTGTCGATTGTCGTTATCGGTAAGCTTTCTTCGCAAGTTTCTCTCTGTCTCTCCTCTCGCCTCTCTCTCTCTATACTTTGTACAACAACTCCTCCTCTTTTCAATTTAAGGTGATACATAGATGAAGATCCATTTATTTACAAAATTATCACAAACCTTAATCTAGAATCTAGAATCTATAATATATTAAACAGCCACAAACTTAAAAACTTTTTTGGACAATTATACCCTTGACTTAATTTTTACTTTCACAAAAGTGCCCTTTAACACTAAATATTAATAATTAATCTATTATTTAATTATAAAAAGTGTAACTTCTTTATTAATAATTAATTTATTATTTAGTTGTAAAAAGTGTAACCCTGCAAATTTAAATATCAATAATTAATTTATAATTTAGATCTAAAACATGTAACTTCTTTCACCCCGGTTAATTGCAAATTATTATTATTATTATTTTAGAAAATTTTTGATACGTTAAGCATACTAAAAATTAGCCAAAATTACTATATTTTTCTTGTAAACAAAAATATAATTGGTAATATTTTAGTTTTGAGGAAATGAAGAAGTAAATGCACATTAAAGTTATAATAAATGAATGAAGTTTATGAAGTTCTATTATCATTTTCTAAAAAAACTAATTAAAACTTTGCTTTCAATTATAATTAACTAAAAAGTTTTAAATGATTTGAAATTTCAAGAGGTTTTGTAACGTTTCTATCACTTCTAACTATAAAAATGGAGTTTTCTTCACTATTTTTTTTTTGTTACTAACTTAAAATTCTTTGTTAGTTAAATGTGAATGCAGATATAAATTCAGACAATTCGATTCCGAGTTATATAATATAATCCCAAATAAAAAAATAATTTCACACATTGTTTGCTTCAAGAACGAATAGAATATGAAATGGAGATTTAGTGTGTGGAAAAATTTCTTCAAGAACTTCTACCAAACATCAATGAAGTTGAAGTGCACATAAATTAATACGTTTTAAATTTATTTTGTTGTTTCTTTTAAATTATTACGTAAGTTTTGTTTTATTCCAAAATATAGGAAGAGAAAAATAGTGTGAGTTTTTTTTTTCTTTTTTTCCTATTTTTTTTTGTTGTACTAATTTTTCATTTTTCATTTCTATAATATTGCATTTAGTTTTTCTTTTCTAATATAATCTTCGAATTTTTATTATTACATATCATTGGTTGATCTTTACGTGCAAATTTTATTATATGCAATGAAGATATTATCGAAAAAGATCCGAGCAGTCTCGTTGCAAAAGGAGTACTGCTATGGCAGATCTGTCTCCCAATCTACTTAAACAACCTAAAGGCTTGGTCTCGGATATCATTCCTCCTAGAACAACGTTCTCTTTCAAACCTCTCAACCAATCGATAGGACTCGGAAGGCGGCTTTTGCTAAAACTCGAGCCGTTAGCATAATTTTTTTTGTTTTCTATTTATTTTCTAATATAAATAACAACAAAAAAAAAATTTTAAAATGCTGTTTAATTTTTTTGAATGATAACTTAATTTTTTTTTTTTTTTTTTGACACTTATACCTTTAGTTTAATTTCTACCTTCACAAAAGTGCTCTTAACATTAAATATTAGTAATTAACTTATTATTTTGATGTGAAAAATGTAACTTCTTTCAACTTTGTTATTTTTAAGAAAAATTTTGATATGTTAATGATACTAAAAATTAGCCAAAAATATTATATAATTTAATAAAAAAAAATATAATTGATAAAATTTTAATTTTCGAGTAAATTTAATTTTTTTTACTAAAGAGTAAATGTAAAATTAAATGTACCATAAAGTTATAATAGATGTATGAAATTTACAAAGTTGTCATTTCATTTTTCTAAAAGGATTAATTAGAACTTTGCTTTTACTTATAATTAGTCAAAAAGTTTTAAATGATTTAAAATTTTAGAAAATTCACCATTTGTCTCATTATGAAGATTTTTTTTAAAAAAATAATATTTTTTTAATATATAATGACAAAAATAGGATTGGAGGGAAAGTATTCCCAAAAATAGGTTTTTAAATCGTGTACCGGATACACGATTAGCTATTAGCTCTAAATCGTGTACCGGGTACACAAGTCCCTGTACATCTGGTATGTGCAATCTGCCGTGGCAATCATGCAGGGTTGACTGAGGAAATCGTGTACCTTGTACACGATTACTTTAGGTACACGACTTCCTCTCCATTAAATCGCCGCCCGCCCCTTCTTCTTCCTCACCGAGAGCTTCTTCCTTTCTTCTTCCTCACCGAGACCTTCGAACGATTTTGCTCCATTTTGCTTTCTACCTTCTGAAATCTTGCTTCTTTTGCTTGACTTTCCTCAACGAGTCCTCGATTTTCCTCACTGAAATCTTCCAAATCCGATTTTGGAAGATTTTCCTCACCGAGTCCTCCATTTGTTCGTCCATCCAAAATCGTCTGAACGCTTCTGTGGTAAAATTCTTTCTCTAGTTGCTTTTCAATATATATTTTTTTATTTGTTTGGGCTGATTTAGACTTAGAAATATATGTATGTTAAACTTAGAAATGGGTTGATCTTATATGTATTTGTTGGGCTGATCTTATATGTATATGTTTATAAATCTTAAATTCTAAATCTTATATGTTTTTTATTTGTTTAGGCTGATTGAAATATATGTATGTTAACCTTAGAAATATATATATTTGTTGGGCTAATCTTATATGTAATTGTTGGCTGATCTTATATGTATATGTTTATGAATCTTAAATCTTAGGTCTTATATTTTTTTTTATTTGTTTGGGCTGATTTAAATATATAGTTTATAAATCTTAGATTTGGACTGATTTAAATGTATAATATTTAGATCTTATATGTTAAACTTAAAAATTGGATTTTGTTTGGTTGACATATTAACATATTTTTTGTCAACTATAACAGTTGAAAAAATCATAATAAATATGTCGATGCGTCCCAAAAATTTAGTTATTCTTGAACCTGGAAATGATGGAGATAGTGACATTGACGTTGAAGTTGATGAATTATTTGGAAACAACAGTAGTGGGGAACATGATCTTGAGTTGGTACCGTCAGAAATGTTCACCCAAATAGATTGGGAAATCACAAATTCAACGTGTGAACTAGGGTCTACTTTGGAAGAAAGAAATATAGGTATAAATAACTGTAGTTTAATACAAAAAGGAATGTTGTTTAATACCAAAGAAGATTTGCAGTTTGCTGTAAAAAAATATTGTGTGACAGAACACTACGAAATTTTTGTAGTGGAATCAAATCAGGATCTTCGGTATGTTAAATGTAAATCATGGAGTGACGGTTGTGCTTGGAGGTTACGGACATGTCGGCGTAAAACTCATGGGATGTTCAAAATCACCAAACTTCAAGGAGAACACTCATGTTTGTTTTCAGAATTGACACAGGATCATTCACAGCTTGATTCAAAATTCATGAGTATTGAAATTCAAAATTTGGTTAGAGCTGATCCTGAAGTACCTGTGGCCCTACTCCAAGAAGCCGTTAAAAACAATATGGCTATAATGTCAATTATAGACGGGTGTGGCAAGCCCAGAGAAAATCGTTGATTGTTGTGTTTGGCGATTGGGAGAACTCAGATTCGGAGCTTCCGTATTGGTTGAGTGCTCTTGTTCATTACAATCTAGGAACACGAACAGATTGGTTTTTCCTTCCCTCTGATGTGCCAGGTACGACTATTTTTGGACAAGTTTTTTAGTCTTTTGGCCCTGCAAGAGAAAGGTTCAACCATTGTAGGCTATTAATCTAGATTGATGGAACTCATCTCTACGGAAAGTACAAGAGGAAATTATTGACAGCCTTATCTATTGATGCAAACAGACATATATTTTCCCTTACTTTTGCTATCGTCGAAGGTGAGAATTCGTCCAGTTGGTCATGATTTTTGTGGGCATTGCGTGAATATGTTACCCAAAGAGAGGGTATTTGCTTGATTTCTGATAGACGTAAGGGGCATTCTTGCTGCAATTAATACTGAAGAAATTGGTTGGAGTGAACCCAGAGCGTAACATCGGTATTGTCTTCACCATGTTGCTAGTAATTTCAATACAAAATACAAATCAAAGCAACTGATTATTGTTATGATGGTGAAGACATCTGGTTGACCGTTAGCCCTCTTATATGCTTCCATATAGTAGATTGGCATCATCCAGATCGTGTGTTGAGGCAGTTCGTTCTGTGACAAACGATACCTTCGTTGTTCTATACACTCCCAGCACTACACCAAATCGATTTGAGAGGTAAGCACAACCAAGACTGGCGTCGAATCCATGCAGAATATTTATCCTACTGGCATGGACGACATGATCATTGTATACAGGGAGAATTAACAAATGGTCCAGCTATATCAGACGACTACTTTCCCTGTACGATTCAATCACGAGGCGATTTATCACACTTGACGATGCTTACTATTACTGCCTGGTAAGAGATTTGAAATCAGACATTTTTCATATATATGATATGAATATTGTTTAATATTTATTTTTTTTTATTGTACATAATAATTTTATCGATAATATTCAACAATATTGAGTGCAAAACAACTTACCAGAATTGGGTTCAATGTGTCAGCAAACATTGGTCAACGTAGAAGGTATTATTCAACAAACAAGACGACTCAATGTTGCTAACACCGATCGAAGATGTATTCGTCGTAGACGACAGCGACAACCAGATGAACCTAATTTAGAGGGACACGAAGACAACCCCCATGAATGGTAAGGGCCAGGGGATCGTTTTTAAATTTTATGTAAACTTTCATTTTCAAATTGTAAATTAAAGAACTGATTGTAAATATTCTTTAATATCATGAATATATATTTTTAATATGAGTGCAAGATGTTTTCATTGTAGATTAAATATATAATTAAGTTTAATAATGAAGGAATTTGTGGACCAATTCCTAAAGTTTTAATATTGTTGTACATCTACAATTAAAAAATAATAATCAACAAACTTTTAAAAAAAAGAAAAAAAAAAAGGCAAATCGTGGACCGGGTCCACGAGTTTGTGTCTGACCGGTTAACCAGTCAGCCGATGTGGTGCTAACTGGATTAAACGATACTCGTGTATCGGGTACACGAGTATGCCATATGGAAATCGTGTACCCAGTACACGATTTCACTACCCCAATTTTGTCAATAGTTTCTCAAAACACCTATTCTTAGAAATTTTTCCCTCAAATCCTATTTTTGTCATTATATTTTATAAAAACATTATTTTAAAAAACAATTCCATTATCAACTTAAAACTTAGTTACATGTGAATGTGCGAGTTGCCATTTAAAAATTATATATTTTGTTTAAAATATTATTCAATAAAATTATTTAAAAAATTACTTATGATTAATCTTAAATTTTCTTATACTATAATATTTCTTTAGGTTAAATATTTTTATTGATTATTTTGTAAAACTTATGTGACATTTATTTGTGAATATAAAATAAATTAAACATGGTTACATCATTTTTAAACGAATATGGTATTAATTTGTGAATATAAAATAAATCAAACATGGCAATATCTTTTTGAAACAAATATATATGACATAAACTCATACACTAATTATATAGGGGATTTTCAACCATAGAAAAATATTGAAAATTATTTAGATAAAATAACAAAATTTAATATTCTCTAATAAAGGTTGATAGAAGCTGATAGAAGGCTATTAGTATCTATCAATGATAGAAACGGATAGAAATTTATCGTTGATACTATGTGATAAACACATATAGAAATCCATCAGCGTCCATCAATGTTTTTTCTTTTTCTTTTTTTTTTTTTTTTGTTATTTCTTTGCCATTTTTTCTATTTGTGAAAATTTTCTAATTAAATAAGTAGCTTTGAAAAATAATTTATTGAATAATATTTATTTTAATAAATAATCCATAAATATATTTAAACTAAAAAATATTATTAAAAGAAGATACAAATTTAATCCTAAGTAGTTTTTTTAAATAATATTTTAATTAATTATACACACTTTTAAAAATATACCTGTATCACACATGATAAGACACTAGTTTACTTAAATACACTTAAATTTAAAACACTTAAATAACTAATCATTTTCAACCCTATATCAATAGTATCAAGTATATCAAAGATATCGAGGATGTCTAGTGTATCAAGATTATATCAATATTAGAAAGCTAAAACATGGGTTGGAGCTTGTTTTATTGACATTTTTACAAAAGCAATAAATTTGAGCCATATGTTTAATTTTATAAACTTATTTTATCAAATCTGCAAGATTCCCCCATTGAAAAGTTGCAGTGAGTGAAATAATGGCGTACTAACCAATTGACTGGTATGAGAACTGAAATCCATTGAATTTAGCTGGAAACTTCTGCCTATTTATCAACATTTTAATTTTAACTTATTGGGACCAGTACTGTGGTACTATGGTTTTCCTTTTGCTTGTAGAAAATTACAACGTTTATTTGCCCATGATTTGATCTACCACAGTATTTTTAAATGTGTTTACAGTTTTTTCTTTTTTATTTTTTTGAAAAGGAAACTTCATTAAAACCAAAACTTATATATACCAACCACTTTCTTTAAAGAGTGGTTAACCAATATTATCAGACCAATTAAAATTTCAAAGACAGCTTTCCTCCTCTAATGAAGAATTCCACGAGATTCATGGTCTTAGACAAATCTTCTTTGTAGTCGTTGAGGGTATTGATGACTTCCAACGAATCAACTTGAATAACGATGGTGTTAGATGGCCACCGACACCATTGTTTCGATGTACCTCAACTGCTCCAAGGATTTTTCAAAGTTTGTGAGCACCTTTATAATAACTTTGATTTTGAACACATCTTTTGAAAATGGATTCAAAAGGCTAGCTAGACCATTAAAAAATAAATTTTTTTAAAAAGTGATACATATCCCTTTTTTGGCTCTATTTTGCCACTGTGAAAAATCTTAGGGTTCTATTCAATATGTTATATATATATGTGTATATATAGTCGTTTCTATTTTGTTTATAGTTTGAAAAATGTTGCATTTAGTCAACTAGAACACAAATTAAGTCAGTTTATTACAAATTTTTTAATGTAAAAGATCAAATTTTCACTCATTCACACCTTTTAAACTAAAAAGTTTTAAAAATAGATGAATCTAATAGAAAAATCCACAAGTTAAATATGATGTTACAGACGAGATATGAAACAGTGAGTCAAAAAGAAAACAGTAATAGAAAGAACTAGTGTAACCACACTTATGCTTGGAGGGCAGTACATGCGTTCAGATGAAAAGAATTTCAATAATAGAATTAAGCAATTACAATAGAGTACTTATCTGATAGTTCATCCTACCTAGACTTTCAAAGAGCTTTCTCCTATTGAAGAGTTTAGGCTCTCTCTTGATGTGTTTCACGAAACTTGAGATTACGTCTCTTGAAGCTTCACTTTTCTTTTCATCTCATTTTTGAAACATTCTTCAAACAATTTCGCTTCATTTTCCATTAAGAAAAGTTCTCCTTAGTCACTATCATATCACTCAACTTAGTATTTACCAATTTGTTAACTTCTACGCTAGACAACCATAGGAATGTAAACTCACACAGACGATCAAACAAAAAGCCAAGCCACTCCTACACGAAAGAGCGCATATAGAACTACCTTCTTTCTCTCTTCAATGACAATATCTTACAAAAGCGCTACGTCTAAAAGGCATAAAGAATATAAATATATATAGAAAGACAAAAGGAAAAACAGTCTGCAAGGCAGAAAATCTACACCCCAAGTAAGAACTAGAAGGGTTTTGCTAGATATCTACAATACAAAAGGAAATAATATTTTGCAAACAAAAATCAATTTGAACGAATAGAAAGACTCTTGACAAGAGTAATAATAATGAGCATAACAAAAGGCATAAAAAAAAATGAACAATCAACACAACAACAGTATCAAATCATTTCACATCTAGTCATTAATTATTTGTCAATAATAAAAAAAATATAGAGTAATTAGTTGGACCTAGCTCCCTTAATTTTTGTTCATCTAGCATATCAATACACCCAAAACGCCAATAACCTTGGATACTAATGGAAAACGTGAGCATAACTTAGTAATAATTCACATGTACTCTAAACTCTTACAATCAGGAAGTTTGCATGTTCATACTTACATTTATTGTACTTGACAAAACCCATCGATATTAATTATAAAAAAAATTATTACAACTAAAGAACACATCGGTCCCAAACTTGTGAGCATTTCAAATCCCAACTCCATTGGAAGGCACTACCTCAAAGAAGAAAAAAAAAACTAAATGGTGCTAAAATCATACTTTATTCTTATTAAAAAGAAAGACAAATATTTATTGGAGAACAAAGAAGACAATAACATACGTTCTACTTGTCCTACATTTATGCCTTTTGAGACAAATACACGAACAACAATGTTAAAACGCTAGACTTGCAAATGGTGGAAAAGGGAAGTCCATATCTTCCCTTCCTAAACATCCCTTTCAAGAATGGCCAGAAACACAAAATCAACCACACACTGCATATCACTTCCCCTACTCCACCGGGTTCAGCCGGCCGTCTCCAAATACTCGTAAACAATGCCGTCAATTGCATCATCAAAACTGTTGTACCTGGCAAAAACAACGGTGACTCATCGAATATGAACGAACCTTCATCGATCTCACCGTTGTCACTCGAAGAAGACGACTCCTTTTTTGTTACTTCAAACATTGTTTCCGCTAATCCTAAGAACTTAAGCACAATACCAACAACTCCAAAGAAATAGGGGCACATTGTGTTTATTCTCGCCATTCTTTGGTTGTTCCAATAAGCCCTAATTGATTGCCCCGTTTTCAAGAATTGTAACACTTGTTGGAGGTTGTAGAGGACTAAGAGTAAAAGTGGAATGAATATTGCACGTTCATGTACCTGCATTATAATATTAATGTTTACTAATGAAGATAGTAAAAAGTTTAAATGTCGTTTTGGTACATAAACTTTCTACGTCAATTTTATTTTAGTTCTTGAACTTATAAATTCGTTATAGTGTGACACAAACTTTCAAAAATATTTATTTAATTCTTCATATTTTTTCCTTTTTAAAAAAAAAAAATCATTTTGGTCCTTTAGTGTGTACCTTTAACTTTTAAGTTCATTCCATCTTTGACACTTAACCTATATGCATATGGCTTGAAAATTATACTCACGTTAATGCTAGTAAACATACTCAAAACGGTGTCACTAATTTGTTAAGAACAAAATAAAAACAACAATCGAAATGATTTTTTTAAGTTCGAAAACTCAAATAAAACAACATAAAAGTTCAGACTTAGTTTGATAATCATTTGATTTTATATTTTTAGTTTTTGAAAATTACGTTCTATCTACTTCATATGAATATGTTTAATTTTAAAAACCTAGGTAAGTTCTGAATATACTAAAACAAAATAACTTTTGTTGTTAAAATTTGGCTGCTGAGAAAGATGAAAACTATTGGTAAAATAGTAGTAAAAATATAATATATATTGCATGTAACTTGCCTGGGGTAGGAAGTGAGAGTTTGTGAGAAGAGAATAGGCAGGCAAAAGGGAGTAGCAAAGCTCAGGAATGGATTGGGGTCCCCAAAGATAGATCCACACATAGAACATACACAGCTTGAGGTGAAGTTTACCAAAGAGAGTGGCAAAAATTGGGCAGTTTTTAGTGAAGAAAATTTCAAGGAACCCTGTTGTCCATCTCTTCAGCTGAGTGAATGTAGATGGCCCAGTTGTTGGGGCACAACCTAGGAACGCTGCTGGGTTTGGGTTTAGGTATATGGATTTCCAACCCTTCCCTTGGATCATCATCCCTGTGAAAATGTCCTCCGTCACCGACCCGTAGTACCAACCGACCTGATCAAGATCATGTTATCATAGAGAGATTGTTTGAACAATATAACTGACAATTTTGTACCATTGAATCCATTGAGAGAGAATATAAATTACTAAAGTATCTCGAATTTATATTGAGTGCTTATTAGGAGGTATGCAAATTTTTAAACCCACATTTTCTATTCTAATACCTAGTTACTCATACATCAATTTTGCTCAAATGAAATTAAGGATATATATCGGTCCTTTTGGTAACCATTTTTTTTTTTTTTTGTTTTTTTTAAGCCTATAGATATTACTTCTACCTCTAAATTTCTTCCTACTTATCTACTTTTTACCAATAATTTTAAAAACCAAGCCAAAATTTGAAAGAAAAAAAAAACTTTTGAAAAAAGTCGTTTTTTTTTTTTGAATTTAACTAAGAATTCAACCATTGTACTTAATAAAAATGTAAATTATTGTAAGAAATGTGAAAGAAATAGGCTTAATTTTCTTAAACCAAAAACAAAAAAATGAAAAAATTACCAAACGGGGCCTAAAAGTTACTTTTTTTTAGTTCCCAAAATTTGGCTTGGTTTTTTAAACCATGGGTGAAAAGTAGACAACAAATGAATAAATTTAGATGTAGAAGTAGTGTTTATAGGCATAATTTTCAAAAACAAAAACAAAATGGTTATCAAACGGGATCTTCATTTTTGTTCATTTTAGTTTTCTTATGTCAATATTTGACGATATTAACTATTTTACTCTGTTTGGTAACCATTTGATTTGTTTTTTTTAATCATAATTACCCTTACAAACATCATTTGTAACCATGAATTTCTTTGTTATGTAATATATTTTAAAACACTTGCAAAAAATTATTTTTTATGGGAATTTGACTAAGAATTCATGTGTTTGATTCAAGAAAGATGAAAATCATTTTAAAGATTTATGTTGGGTAAATAAGTACCGTTTTAGAAAATCAAATGGTTATCTAACGAGACCTAAATAAAATTAATAATAGAGACTGAACTGATTATTTTTATTTTTATTTTTTTAAAAAAAGTACTGAAAAATAAAATACTTTTTATTTATATGTGATAAAAGTTGAACATACAATAAAAAAAAAAAAAAAAAATAATGGTGAAAGTAGGAAGGCAAACCTTAAGACCCCAAAAAGTATCATTCTCGTAACTACAACTTGCGACTTTGTTTAAAGCTTCGATTGAACTTTGCAAGGAGTTTGGATAATCAGCGATTCCCATTAAAGCAGAAGTAGCTGATTTGATGAAGTCCTCGGAGTTTCCAAATGTTCTGTATAATGTAGTTTCTGAAATATTTCCTGAAAAAACAAAACGTAAAGTAACTTTAAGAAAAATAAAGGTTGTTTTCAAGTCAATTTATTTATAAATATAGCAAAATTTTACTATTTATCAACATAATAGATCGCAATAGATATCTATCAATATCAGTGATAAATATCTATCGTAGTCTATCACTAATAGACAGTAATATTTTGTTATACTTGAAAATATCATCAAAAGTTTTGCCTTTAAAATAATTATCAAAAAATAAAATAATTTGAATTAAGTTTGAGTTGAGAAAATTAAAAGAAAAAAAAAAGTAAAGTTATTACCAATAATTTTATGTTCATTTGGTGACTGACCATATAAGACTTTTCGTCTATGAATACACCCAGTTCCCATGTAGCTTGGGCCTTGACTTCCTGCTAGTCCTGGAACAATGTACTGCAATGTAAAAGAATTGGATAATTTTTTCCAAATTTTATTTGAAAAAAAATTAATTTATATCCTAAAACTGTGGAGATTGTATTTAAGTAAGGAATCTTTGTAAGTGTATAAATTTACATTATCCCTCAAATTTTGTTTGAAAAACATCATGTGAGACTTATAGTTGGTATCCATTAAACTTTTAAATTATCACAATTAGTGAATCAATTTACCTTCTTTATTAAAATTATCTTTGAAAGTCGTCGATGCATCAACTCTTACACGTATGTAAGCTTCTTGAAATGTTAGATTATCAAAATGGACAATTAGAACAACATAAGAAATCTTTGAAGAAAATCCTAATGAAGAGTCTAAATAAGCTAAGTCTGACAAGATATTTATCCAAACGAAAGGTAATAAAGAGTATAAACTCAAATTGATATACTTACGAAAATTCAAAATCAGATTAATATAACTATTAATGTAGAGTTTTGATTCATACAACTCCTACTTAGTCCTTTTGGGCGAAAGAAAGAGAGAGAGAGGGAATTTTACCTCCATGGAGACAATTAAATGATTTCCATATAAATCATCTTTTAATCCACCATAGAAACGTTGAGGAAATTGGACGTATGCAACTTCTTTATCATTTTTGGGGTCAATGAAGGGACATATTCCTTGAAGAATTGCATTGGAGTCATTCACAAACATATCACAGTCAACATTCAATATATATGGAGCATTTGTCATCAATCCAGAAACTCTTGTCTGCATGTATTACACATACATACTTTAGTATTTGTGAATGGATGCAAGTGTCAAATAATAAAATTTAGGAATAATAGCAAATTATTACTAAAAACAATTTTCTATTTAACATTATCATTTCATACATCTTTTAGCTTACTTCAAATAACGTTTGGACATATGAATATGTTTTGCAAAACAGATGATAAAATTGCTGGAATTCTAAATTGGCTTTATTTGTTTCAAAGGGATTAGGATTAACGTTGTTTTGGTTTGTGGTTATCTCAGAAATGTTGCACAAGATGTCATGTTGGATGCTGTTTCGGCAATATATTTTTTTCCTGATATGAAACATTTTGCATTGTTATTATTTTGGGATATTTTCCTTATATTTATAGTCTGTCGATTTTGAATGAGAATATTTTTCTTCTTCCATTGTATCTATGTAAGAGCATGTTTTTGGTGTGCTAGGGTTGCCGCTTGTGTGTTGTGAATTGACCATAATTAAGTTTCGTAGCCTATCACCGAAACTCCCTGTAATTTTAGAGGGTTGTGAAGCAAGAAGTTTGATTGTTTTATTTAGCACATGTTGTATCATTGTTCCTGAGTTATTCGAAGTAATCTTGAGAATAGTTTCTTATCCTTAAAGGAACTTAAGGTATCATTGGTTGAGAATGGATTCTCATCCTTAGGAGGATCTAGTAATGTAGATTGAGAAGGAATTCTCGAACTTAGGGGGAGCCTAAGTTTATCGAGTGAAGCGATCTTCATTTGTTGGTGGAAAGATAAAACATTGAAGAAAATGTGTCTCACACTTAGGGGGAGCCTAAATAAATCCTCACTAATATTCACAAACTTATGAGGAGTCTAAATTCTATTGAGAAGGAGTCTCACATCAAGGAGAAGCCTAGGTGATCCACAATAAGGTAGGCTCTACGTGTCACTATAATTGTCAGTATTTTATAGATAAGTACAACGTTGTAAACGCTTGGCTTTCCATATTAGTGAATTTATCTTTCCTAGACATACTACCCACAAAGGTGATATATCACTGAAATGGGTTACCAAACTCTGTATTATTAGTTTAATTAGTTGTTGGTACTTTATTTATTGTTTATGTGATTGCCAAGACTATTTGTTCAGTATTTGTGTTTTATGTAACAAATTACCTTTATGTTTTTGGTAGCAGTGATAACAATGAGGTTCCTCTTGAATCATCTGATCCATCTTGTAAAGTTCCACATCAAAAGTAGAAAGAGGATGTGAAGATGCTAGACATCCAAAAAAGAAGGATCAAATCTTTGTTACCTGATAATCATAGACTTATGTCAACAATTGCTGATCTGAAACATGAACGGAACCTTGTCAGGATTGAGAAAGAGTCTGTTTGTAAGTCTGTAAGGATGCTAAATCCCAGTTTTGAGGTTCTTGATAAGATTTTGACAAAAGGCAAGACAACTGCGATGTCTCCGATCTTGGATTCTCCAAGGGTGGAAACATACATGGAAGACAGGTTCATGACAAATATAAACAAAAAATTGAGTTTGTGAGAGCTAAAAATCAAGCCCCTTCCAATTTATTAGAATCATCATCTGTTAATGTTGTTTGGAAAGCTAAGATAAAATCTATTGTGGAAAAATAGGTCACATACGACATACTATTTTTAGTTACATGGTTTTCCCTATCGCCACAGGAACATAACTTAAGTATCTCACAATTTCAGAGATATATCTCATCATGAACTCAAATTGAAATGGGTATGGTATATGAAGAGCTTGAACAATATGTGCAATGTAGTTTTGACATTTTTCAAATCTTCTGACAGAGGAGACTAGTTCTTCAGTGGAAGTTTGAGACATATGATTGGCGAGAAGAGCTGTATTTCTGAGATAAAATTTGTGAGCTTAGGGCAAGTTACCTTTGGTAGCGATACAATTGGGAGAATAACTGAAAAGGAAAAGCTAACTATCCCAGCCTACCATCTCTTAATGATGTCCTGCTAGTTGAAGGACTTACAACAAACCTTATTAACATTAATCAATTGTGTGACCAAGGGCTGGGCGTTAACTTCATTAAGGATCAGTGTGTTACTAGAGATAATAATAAAGCATTTCTTATGACAAGTACACGTTTCTATGAGAATTGTTATTTGTTGTCTACTAACGACTCTTCTCAAGTGTGTAATGTCTCTCAACATGATAAGACAGCTCTCTGACATAAACGTCTTGGTCATGTGAGTATGAAGACTATTTAGAAAGTCATGACGAGAAATGTCATATCTGGACTTCCACCATTGTGCGCTGACATTGGAACTATTTGTGGCGAATGGCAAGCAGGTAAACAAATTCATGTTTCTCACAAACAAGTACTCCATACCGTCTCTAATCACATTTTGAAGCTCATTCAAATGGATCTTATTAGTGAATTTATATTTTTCGGGCACACTACCCTTCAGACGTAGGTGGTATATCACCAAATTGGGTTATCAAATTTTGTGTATTATTAGTTTAATTAGTTGTTGGTACATTATTTGTTGTTTCTATGATTGCCAAGACTATCTGTGGAACATTCGTGTTTTGCATATAAAGAATCACCTTGATTTAAAAAATTGTGGTTAAAAACATACTTTTGTTTGTTATAACAATTATGTTTATATATTTTCAAATTTATTACTATCTAGTCTTTGATTGATTCTTCTCTCATATTAATTTTTATTCTATAATGACTTAAAGCTTTTATATTTTAAAAGCATATTTGATCCTTAATCAATATACCAATCTACAATAGGTAAATTCTTTTTTTTTTTTTAATTAAATCTTAATAATATTTTTTCAATATATAGACTACATCGTTATAAATTATGGAATCTATAAACTAAATGGTTGCCTTCATCACAGTTCAAAAATCCAATCCTATATTGGAACCTAAAAATGTAATTAATAATTATGTGCCTTAGAAATGTAATAAAAGATGAATATTTAAGAAGAGCATGAAATTACCAAAACGTTCATGGCTCCAGCCTTATAATGGTGGGAATGTTTGAGCCTCTTTTCTCTTGATACGTAAATCAAGTGAGGAAGTAAATTTTCGCATTCCTTGTTCTCCCATATTATCTGGAAAAATATTATACTTTTTAGTGGGTAATTTTTTTAGAATACAATCCAAAAAATTAAATTTCGCAAGTCTTATATTATAATATGTTTATGTCCTGTTCAATTAAACCGCAGATCCATAACTTCAAGTGAGAAGCACAAATACATAAAAAGATTAGAAGTTTAGTCTATCCATTTCTAATTTTGTGTTTATATATAGTTTGTAACCTTTAAAAAATGTCTAATAAGTCTTTAAATTATCGATTTTTTTGTGTTTAATAGATTTTTAAAATATCAATTTTGCCATATTTAAAGAAGTTAAAAATTAAATGTAATAGTAGACATTAAATTAATTTTATGCTTAATAGGTACGATTAGACATTTTTTAAAAAATTATTGTATGAATTAGCTACAAATTTTAAAATTTAAGGTTGAAATAGACAACTATTTTTTAATTCTTATAAAATAGTTACTTTTTAAATATTTTTAGTATTAATGAGTTCAATTAGATATAAAATTGAAGTATTTTATAGATTTTTTTAAAAAATATTTTTAAGGGGCTAGAATCAAAATTGAAAGTTGAGGGATTTGCTAATCACAATTTTCAAAATTTGGGGATTAAATTTGTAATTTAATCATAAGAGATTTTAAAAATTAGAAAAATAAGGAAAATTATTTACACAAAATAATAAAATTTGAATCTTCTTTGATAAAGGTTAATAGAATCTGATAGAAGTCTATCTGTATTTATAAGCGATAGAAATTGATAGAAGTCTATCACTGATAGACGTTGATAGAAGTCTATTAGTATCTATCAATATTTTTTTTTCTTTTTTTACTATTTTTGTAAATAGTTTAATATTTTTTCTAACTGTGAAAATTTTCCTTTAATCATAATATAAATATAATTTTAAATGTACTTATATATAATATCTTTATTACGGTATACTAATTAAAAATTATTATAAATCTTTGTAGAATTGTTCTCTGATATATATAAATAAACAATCATTCAATAAATTAAAAAATACTAAAAAAAATTTCCAGATAGAAAAATGTCAAAATATTTACAGAAATAATAAAAAAAAATATTGATATCAATGTCTATTATAAACTTTTATCAGTTTCTATCATGGTTAGACACTAATAGACTTCTATCAGTCTTTATTAAAAAAATTTAAAATTTTGTTATTTTGTATAAATAGTTTCCTTATTTTTTTTATTTTTAAAAATTCCTAAAAAAAACATGTGCATATTTCTGTATATATTATATATGAAAAACTAAGATATAATTAAGTTACGCTAACTTAAAAGTGTAAAAAAAAGTAAATATTATATGTATTTTTAAAATAAAAAACAAAGAACAAGCCTTAAACCTTAATCTGACGAGAGGTGAAGATGATAAATCGAAAAATTGAGTCAATCAATTCAATTGGATCGGTTAGAGAAAGAAAAAGATAGTTAGGTATTGGTTTGAAAAAATTTCAAATTTAAACTTTTTTTTAAAAAAAAGTTTAAAGAATAAAATCGACTAAACTAATCGATGGATCGATTTTTACCGTTCCACGATCAATGTTGATTTGAGTATTTATTAAACTAATTATAATGAATTCGTTAGTGGTTTGATCGAAAAACTGACTATGCTCACCCGTAGAAGCAACATGGCAACGTTGATTAATAAAAGGAAATTAATATATATTTAACATAGACAGAAATTTTATATTTAATAAAAAATAATA
Organism: Benincasa hispida; assembly: GCF_027475165.1. Taxonomy (NCBI): domain Eukaryota; kingdom Viridiplantae; phylum Streptophyta; class Magnoliopsida; order Cucurbitales; family Cucurbitaceae; genus Benincasa; species Benincasa hispida. Next base: position 33,899,634 of record NC_143487.1, on the reverse strand, counting down.
TACATAAATGTTGAACGTCACGAGAACACGTGCCCTAGATTCTTAATAGATCCGCCATGAGTCTAGAAAGTCGTGTTTGGGACACAGCTACCGATTCGACAGATAACTACGGACAAACACAAATAAGACAAATAAAACCAAAGATAGACTTGGACCTCAAAGTCAGAGAAAAGTTCGCAAATTTAAAGTGATTTTAGAAGATAATTTAAGTTAATTTTAATATATATATATATATCAAATGCTTAGTTTCATATGTTGACAAACTAATTTTAAAATTAATTGTTGGACAAAATGAAATATTAAAAAAAAGATGGGTTTAGAATACGTATTCAAATGTTTAACTTAAATAATAAGGACGAAATTTGAGTATTTGACAATTACTCAAAATAACTTTTCAAATACATTTTAATCCATTTTTATCAAATGTATTTAAATAAAAATAAATTTTTTTAAAAAAAAATATCAAGTTAATCGAAACGATCTTTAAATTAGTAAATCAATATATCAATTAAGAAAAGTATCCTTTTGCTATTCTTTAAATTTTGAGTTAAGTTTTCATTCTCTCTCTAAACTTCAAGATGATTTACAACTAATTCTTAATTTTGAGTTTGATTTCAATCTAATAATGAAGTTTCAAAATGTTACAATTTTACTTTTACGAATTGAGTTTCATTCTTCTTTTTTTTTTTTTTTTAATTTGGTCTCTAAATTTTAAAATTTACACTTTTAACTTCGACTTTTTTACTAAATATTCACTTTTAATCTTTAATATCAATATCTAATAATTAATTTAAACAAATTATTATTAAATAAATTTCACTATTTTTTTCATTATTATTGAGATTAATTTAAAATTTCACGTCATAATTATTTTAAATTAATTAATTAATATTATTGTCAAAGACTAAAGTATATAATTCGTAAAATATAAAAGTTAGAAGTGTAAAATTTTAATCTCGTCGATCAAATTAAGACTAAATTAAAATCAAATATAAGGACCAAAAATGTAAGGATTAAAATAAAAATCAAATCAAAATCTAGGACAACTTTGTTTTAGTTAGTATATCTTCAACCATTGCTTTTGAGGCTTTGTAAATTGTACCTTGATAATTGGAGCATGATTTTTGGAATCCGTACCACAGAAAAATGGGAAGTCACGTGAGTCCCATGCTTGATTTGATTCCTCGATCTTGCGGCACAACATCTCGTACTCGCCCTTTTTAAAATTTCAATTAAAAAAAAAATCGTTAAAATATCTATTTTAGTCTTAGACTAAGTTGATGGATGATTTATAATTGAGTAACGATGAAAGTAATGAAACAATAGAATGTGAAACGGGTCTCATAGTGCATTATGATTATAAAGCATAGATAACCAACCACAAAAATAGTCAACTAGATCCCACCTTTTACATCATTATTATTGATGAAAAATTATCTTTCATCCCAGATAAATATGGCCTTATTTCAATATATAGTGTAGGTGTGATGTATGTAGTTACAAATCTAAATGACATAAATTTTTAAGTGAAGATATTTGGTATTGAAGGAATTTTTGGTTGATATGATTGAAAATGTGTGGAAGGAATTTTTGGTTGATAAGATTGAAAATGTGTGTGGTTTATTTAGTTTGATGAATGTTTATCCTATATATGTGTGCGCGCATGATTGTTGGACCAAAATACAAGAACAATTTATAGGTAAACATTTATATTAAAAATTAATAAAAATAAACAAATAAATAAATAAACTTAACAGGTTAAATGTGTCAAAAAAGTTTTGCACTTGACACTTTATGTTTGTAAAAAAATTTCATATTCTTGACATTTTTCACATATCAAGTAAAAATAATCTTGACCTTTTTAACTTGTCAAGAACGTCAATATTCTTTACATCTCAACAAGTTAAATGTGTCAAAAAGTTTTGCACCTTGACAATTTATGTTTGTCAAAAATTCTTATATTCTTGACATTTTCCACATATCAAGTATATCTTGACATCTTTAACATATCAAATAAAATAATTTTGACCTTTTTTCCTTGTCAAGAACTTCAATATTCTTAACAACTCAAACATGTCAAGTGTCATTATTTTTTACCTTTTTTTCCTAGTCGGAAACATCTACATTCTTGACACTGGATTCCTTGACGTTTATAAAATTAAACTAAACATAATATAAAAGAGATAAACGGTTCAAAATCTTTGAGACAAGTTATTTTGCGGAGGAATTTGTATATTTATTAATGTTCAAAAGATTTGTGTATGATTTTAAATTTCACCTTACTAATCTTTTACTAACTGAAAAAACATAAGGAAAACAGTAATAGAGAATTGTCCACAAAGCTTTTTTTTTTCCTTTTCTTTCTTTCAGGCATTGTCAGAGATCTCATGACAAAAAAGAATCTAAAATTAAATAGAGATAAAAAAGATTCAAATTAAGTACAAAAACAAAACATGTGATTTTGTGGGCAAAATAAGCATTATGAAAAAGATTAAATTAAATATTCCCACTCACAATCCCTTAATTTAATATAATATAAAATATTTTAGTATTTTTACTTTCAAACTTGTTTAATTTTAGCTCAACATTCTTCAATATTGAATTTTAATCCCTTATTTCAATCAATCTTAAATTTAATCAATTAGTTTATTATGATTGATTTTTCAAAATATTTTATTATCTATTAACATTTTATAATTTTAAAAATATATTCACATATTCCAATTTTGTATAATAATTATAATTATTATTATCTAACCAAATTTGATAAAAATTAATTAACTTCAAACAATTAAATTATAATTTTGTTAAGACTATATGGACTACCAACTTGATTATAGTTCTGACATGAATTTGTATTATTAATTTCGATTTAAGATTCAATTTTCCAACACCACATATCACAATAACTAAAATTTAACCAATTCTAAAATATGAAAAGTAAAATAATATTTTAATAAGAAAAAAAATTCAAATACCATGTAAATGTTCATATCTCGATTCTTTTAAGAAAAAATATTTGAAATTGCTTCATTCAATTACACAGCAATGTGAATAATAATTTTCAACAATATAGTTCTTGTTGACTAGATAATAAGAAATCCTTATACCCATCTTTCTATTCTTCCCTTTTTATTTTATATTTAAAAAAACAGTTAGGAATATAGACATTAGATAAAAAATATTAATAGATATAATATAATATAAAAAAAACTATAAATATAATAAATTTAAATAGTATATTAGGATGATAAATGATAGACTTGAATTTATTTGTAATTTTTTTTAAAATAATGTTGATGCGATTTACCTTGATTATGTTCCACTCCTGCAGAAACTCGTCGGACTCGTCGGCTCCTAAAGCATTAGAAAAGTAGCGAAACGGTGCTCTGAGCCGAATCCCATTTTTTCTACAAAACGGAACCCAAATCTTCGCAAATTCCACCGCTTCTGTTAAACAATAGAAAGTAATCGGAGAACACCCATCGTCCGATACATAGCAACCCAATTTATTCACCGGATAATCAACCGCCAAAATAGACAGCACCGTATTTACAGTAATTATCGGCGGTTCCAACGACGGATCCGCCGTCGTAACAAATACATCCACCGCAGGGATCTCCTCAACTCTGTTTTATAAAAAATCACAGAAACTCAACTCCAAAGTCGCAAGTTTCACAAAATAAATAAAGTAAAACAAAATGATTCTAATTGGTTACCGTTTAAGAAGACGGCGAGGATAAGTAATGAAGCGAACGGGGTTGGATTTGATAACGATGAGAAGAAAGAAAGTGAAAGTGAAACAGAGCTCGCAAAGGAAGGCGGTGAAATGGAGGCAATCGAAGCCGTTGGTACGGAGGAAATAGATGCGGTAGCCGAGAAGAGAAAGGAGGAGGAGGAAAATTGCAGCGTTGAAGATTGTGTCAATGGGTCTTTTGATTGCAACTGTTTCGAACAGAGGAGTGGCCATTGGGGATTTAGTTACAAAGGAAGTTTGTGATAAGAAAGTTCGTAAATGGAAGAGCACTCAACATATAAAACAATGAGTAAAGTGAGACATTCTTGGGTTCGTCCAAAACTTCTTGGTTGTTTAATTATTTGTTTTTCTTTATTTCGGTGATTTCAATTTTTTAAATGTCATGGGGTGAGCTGGTCTACATGTACCACATACACAACAAGCTTCTTATCTAGGTCATTGACAATCGACTCTCAATCCAAACTTTGATCCAATGAGTCAAATTTAAGGGTTGATCACAAATTTGACAAATTGAAAATTATGTCGATTTGAGATTGGGCCTTCAATTATGAGAGTATAATGTTTACACTAGAATTTGGGTTCATAAATATTAGTCAATTTCACATTGATGATACTAAATTAAACACTATTTTTAAAAACATGTTGATTTGGTAAATAAATGAAGGTAATTTGGATGTCAGTGAATTTCGTACTAATTTTGAAATAATGCAAGACTTGATAATTATAAATGAAAATAGTATATGAAAGTTTTTCATAACACTCGCATTAAAAAAATAGAAGAGAGCTCTCTTCAATTTTTCAAAAAAAATTATAAATGAATGTAGTATGAAAATTTCGTATTAGAAATTTTGGAAGGTTTACTAGTATTAAAAAATTATTTATGAATACAAATTTTTAGTATGAATAAATGGACTATGGTATTCTTCTAATTACTACTACAAAACTAGACGTTAATGTCAATTTAAAATCGACATTATAGAGGTACAATGTGTTGGAATACAGAAACATGCAGCGGAAGAAAATAATATCATTAAGCATTATAATTCCTCAATTTGCCATCAAAATAAGCATTTTCATAGGGTATTAAGACAACACATACCTTTGAAGATTCTCTTCAAACTCAAAATTCAGTGTAATCTTCTCTAATTCTTGCTATGGACCACCATTAGAGCTTCCCTACTATTATCTAGGAGCCTTAGATTGAGTTGTGAGACTCAAAACAAGCTTGAATTGGTTTTTCAACTTCTTGAAGAACTTCTTCTTCAAGCTTAAAAAATTCATCAATTCAGCAATTACATCATCCTTTCCACTCAATCAAGAGTGGTTTTATTACATGACTCTCATGCAAACTGATCACTTGAAGTGATTCCAGCTACTCCTTGAATTTGGTGGTGGAATTGTCTCTAAGAAGGTGACTAACCTTCTTGCTTGAAAGTGGGAAAATCCCACATTTGGATTTTCCTATTTTTCAATTTTTTTTATTTTGAAATTGATTTTCAAAATAAATTTTTTTCCAATTTTAATTATTTAATTATTTAATTAAAATTAAAATTTTATTAATTTTACAAAAATTAATTCAATAATCAATTTTATAGTAAATTAATAATTAACAATTAATTAAACAATTTAATTAATTTAATATCAAATATTAAATTAATTTGTTACCAATTCCATTATCATGAATCCCTATTCATGAAATTAATATTTAAATCATATTTATATATTAACCTATTCTCCAATTACGTTTAATTCCAAAATTAAACATGTAATTATATCAATATAATTACCAATTCCATAATTCAAATTTGAATATTTCAAATCAACTTATCACGCTATTCTAAGGCTAAATTGTTTGTGAGCTAGGAGGGGGACCTAATGGACCTACAGATCATGGGCTCTAACGATCCGAGATTAATTAGCTAAACTCTTTACACTAAATTTGTTAACTACCGGGTCACTCCACTAAAGACCAGTACTTGCACTCTCCTTACTGTAGATATATTGTGTCCACTCAATATAACCATAATTAGTAAGTTAACCCTACACAAGTTGTTCATAATAACGGCTGGGTCAAAAGGCTGTTTTACCCCCTAGATTACCTCTTGCTCCTTAAATCCCACTGATTCTCTAATGAATAATTGGTTTATGATTCAATCATCAAATAGAATCCCTCTCGGGAAAATGAGAGGGTGGGCCCCTTGTTTAAGACCCGAAATCAGCACTTAAGGGAACAACCTCTCTACTATCCCTGAAAGTGGGTAGGAGTGAATTCCATCTTACACCCTATGTCCCCAGCTATCTACCTGGTCTTACCCACGAAATGAGACGCTTATTGAGCCGGCGCTGTTGAGCCAACCTCACCTTTACAAATCTAAGGATAATCCAGAATAAACAGTCAATAACAATATAAAGTAAAAGTGGCTTATTTCTTGGTCCGATCATATGCAAACTTATTGCACAGGACGTTCCCACTCCACATGTCACTACATGAATGAATCAGGATCACTTTGTTTGTAGCACATTACAACTCCTTGTAACAACTACATAAAGGATCTCATATCTAAGAGTTCCATGAGCGCGTTCAGATCGCTCTGATCTCACCGTGACCGAAATACATATTATACATTCAATACATACAGTTATGCAAACAAATCTTAATTAACGACATGCTAAGAACAAGATAAATAACAGGGGAAAGAGTACCATACCAGTTGAAGACAATCTTCACACTTCGGAACTCTAACGCAGCGGAAAACCTCCATGCAATCTACCAATGGCCAGCGGAAACATCGATTGTAGTAGCACGAACAACCGCAAACACATGACTACAACGAGGACGACACCATCACTAAAGAGCCCCAGGTATTCTCGGAGTGAAAACCCAAAGGGCGGTCTTTGGTGATTTTGGTAGAGGAGGGAGAAAACACGAATCGTGTAGGCGATAAGCAAGTGGGAGGGAGAAAGACGCTATCATATAGTAGAAATGCTTATCGTTTAGGAGGAGCTACACGATCGAGTAGGATTTATTGAATGATCGTTTAGGAAAAAGTATACGATCGTTTAGCAAAATCGGCATACTGTATAATCGTTTAGAGAAGCTATGGGATCGTGTAACGACAGTGTGCAATCGTTTAGACGCGATGAGGACAATCATTTAGGCGGAGAGGACTATCGCATAGGCTCTTGTTTTACATAAGCAATCTTTTAGATTTTCACCAACGTGCGCTTGATTTATTTTTGGGCGATCGATTGAACGATTCAAAAATGAAAACATTTTTCATTTTAATTCATCGATCACAATAACCAACTCAGACCCACTAACTCACATCTGAATGTGAATTTTGGATTAATTATCATATAATTAACCAACTAATTAATTAATAAATATAATCATATTGTATTTTTATCCTATAGTTTGATATCACGTATCTACTATAATATTTTCTCCTCTACTTGATATAAATCATATTTATATCTAATTTCTTCCAAAATAATATATCTTAACATTTAGCCAATTATATCATATATAATTAACCAGTCCAATTATATCATATATAATCGAATTTCCTCTTGTCAATTTGAACATTTCAAATTAACCCAAATACTGGTTCTCAACTTTATCCAAGCTACCCAGGGGACCTAATGAACCTGTGGCTCGAAGCTCCAAAGATCCATGAATAGCTGACTAAACTCTTTAGCCACGAGATCCACCATCTGTTAACTGTCAGATATTCTACTAAAGACCAACAGCTGAACTCTTCTTACCATAGATATATTTATGTGTCCATTGGATATAACCAATCATGAGTACGATGACCCTTCACAGATACTCGTAAATATAGCTGGGCCAAATTACCATTTTTTTCCTATAATTACATCTCACTCCTTAAGTACCACTGATTCCTCTAATGAACAATACAACATAGTCCTACTATGTGTGAACACCTCTCAGGCCAAGAGAAGGTGTGTGGTGTCACATCGTTCAAGCCCTGGAATTAGCCCTTAAGGGAGCTATCTATCTACTTACCCCTGCCTCGGGGAAGGAGTGAATTCCATCTTATGTAGTTGAGTTTTCAGCTCCCAAATCAGACGAATCCCCAAAATGGTAGGTTTGAAGGCGAACTGACCACTCGCACCCATACAAATCGAAGGACCGCCCACAATGGCAGGAGTTCCCAACTCACTCAGAATTGAGGTCATGTTACCTATGGTCATCCTAGTGAAGTGAAGTCTTTATCCTGAACGGTGTTATATAACGAGATGTTAACACTTCGTAGTCAGGTCTTATACAAACTCTTTGTAAGGATGCCCCCGCTTGCATGTCCCCAACACGAATGATCAGGATCAGATTATTTGTGACAAGTCACAACACTTGTGACCATTCCACAAAGTGGGCCGCATCTGTAGTATTACCAGGATAAGGTTTCCCTCCTATATTCATATCCTACAGACTATTTTGGTTATCACTCAAGACATGATCCACTTGTATGTCACCACATACATGCTTGAGTCACATACAGATAACTAAGGATTTTATGTTTATTGGTTTGTGATAAATCAAATAAAACAAGTAATCGAGCAAAAATACAAGATGTGAAGTAAATATCATATATTAACAACACAAGCATTCGTACAAACTGTTTACAAACTATAGGACACGAGATTTTAGGGCATCAACCCCAACACTACAGAGTGGATCGCATCCGATAGTGTTATCAAAATAAGGCACCCAACCTTATTCGTATACTATAGGTCATTTAGACTATTTACTCGAACCTGATCCACTCTTATGTCTCCACATAAAGTTCAAGTACTCATGTAATAGTCATTGATATTTTAGTTTATTGGATTTATTTATAAAACGAAATAAGCAATTCATATATTCAATAACAACTTTATCGATTTACAGAATGAGTTTATTGCTTACAAACCACGAGCTTTAGGACATAAAACCCAACAAACTCCCACTTGGACTAAAACTCCAGTGGTAACATACATATGAATACATTGAGTTTTTGAGTTTTACAGAGAAATACAATAAACTAGGGCATCACATACCCATGGCTTTCTTTTAGGTATTACATACCCATCCTTAGGCATCACATACCTATAGGTCTTTTCTTCCAGTTGCCTTAGGTTATACAATCCGTAGTCCTAGTCTCACTAGGTGATCTTCAAACACTTTAGCTGAGAAGATTTCTGTAAACATATTAGTATACAATGGACTTTGCTTCAAAACAATATAGGGAATGCATCTTATTTCCACAACTTCTTGTTTCTCGATATTGTCACCAAGACCTGATGACTTAAGTTTCGACTAAACCCAAATAATGACTAGGCTGTCATACATTCCTCCCACTACATCAAGGTACTCTCAACTCTTTGAGTAAGATGCATCTGATCTGTCCAAACAACTTTTGTTACAGTGTCAGTTTTAATCAATAACTCTTTATTGATATACACTTTGCTTTTTATGAAAACTAAATAATACATGGTGATATCATATACTTTTCTAGAAAAATTTAGCATTTGTTAACACAAACACTTGATTTTCTCTTACTTGAAAAGTATACTACTTTTGATTTTCCTACAGATAGGCATGCCATCTGAGCGATATTCTAATACTTAAGGGTTCGACACTAATACATGTGTCAATCTATTCCAGATTTCTGAACTATGTAAACATCGTTTACATATCATAAACAACTTTTATGAGCTCTCCATATCTCATATGGAGTTTCAAAAACACCTTAAAATGGAATGACGTTTAAAAACGATTAAGGCAACTAGATGTAGAGAATTGTCATTAGATTTCACGTTCTATCAAAATAGCCCTGGAAATCTCTTATTCTCTGTACTCTCTACTTCGATCCAATCAAAGTGTTTTGCTTATTTTACCTAACAAGTTTCATAGACCTTGAACCTTTCAAGTGTTCTAAACTTACAACTTAGGTAAATACAACAGTACTTTAGAATAACTATTGAAATATTCATACTTTTCCTTATGCTTTAACTTTCACCAGATCATAAAGATTTGAATGTATGAGCTTTTAAGGGTTCTTTGTTCTTTTGATCATCTTATCTTCAAGACAAGACACATATAGAGTTAAAAGATTTGTCTTCCAACTTATTTAGATGACCATTTTTAACCTTCTTAATCACAGTAAGACATAATGTGGCGATAATCTTAATTACCAAAGATAAGTACCAAAATGCATCTTTTGCTTGATTATTTTTCAGCCGTTTTAAATATCAAAATATCTGAAATGGCCTTGAACTTTGGTTGGTTTTAATAGAAGTTACTTTATAGTAGGATAAATATAAAATGTAACTTTTACTAATGAACACTTCATTTATAACAAAAGATTATATATACCATGTCCTTCACAAAAGATAAAACAGCTTTTATTACATTAATAAAAGTAACCGGATTCATCTTTTGTTAGCAACTTCAAAATCTCCCACTAATTTTTTTGAGATATTCTCCCATGTTCACAACCTGGAGCATTATCTCATTGCAAGCAATCCTTGGGAACTAGTTTCCTTATTTTGCTTTCTCTACTTCTTTTTCTACAAGGTATTGTGGGCAATTTCTCTTCCAGTGCCTGTCCTCGCCGCAGTAGAAATATTTTCCTTTATCTGTAGCTTTAGCCTTGCTTTTGTGGCTAGTAGAAATTTTCTTTTTCCCTTTCCCCTTATTCTTCTTCAAGGGAATATTCTTATTCTTAGAAGAAGAAACAATATCAGGTTTTTTAGAGGACGATCCTTTTTCTCAGTAGTGGCAACATTTACCTCTGCTTCTTGTCCTTTTCTTCTCAAAATGCACTGAAAAGCTTGTAGCTCATTGAGAAGTGTAGTTAGGTTGTATTCTATCTTGCTCATTAACGCGTTGGTGCGAAATTTCAAGAAGCTCTTTGGAAGAGACTTTAGAATAAAACTGACTTGACTCCTCTCATCTACGATAGCTCCATTTACCTCTACCATATTGAAATGGACCATCATGTCTAAGATATGTTCTCTAACAGAGGTCCCTTCTTTCATTATACAATTGTAAACATATTTGATACATCGTGCCTCAGGGAGAAGGATGGTTGTCAAAACATCCCACGTAGAGATTCCATAATCTCTTTGGCAGTATATATGCTTTTGTATTTCATAGCCAGAACATCAGATATGCTACCAAGAATGTAGGCATAGGCTTTCTTATTAACCTTCATCCATCTGTCGTATGCTTCCCGAATAGTTCAGTTTGCATTTGAGCTTGGGATGGGAGGACACTCCTCTGTCACAACGAACCTTAAATCATCTATCACCAGTATTGTGTTTAAATTTGATTTTTATATAGCATAATTGTCCTCAGTTAATTTATCCGAAGCCAATAATTGTACTAATGAACTAGTCATTCTGGAAAATAAATAATTTCTTTATTAGTGAATTGCTTTTAAACCCAATCATGTTTTTAGCAAAGTAATAATGTACCCAAATTTCATTATTTTTGCAATGATACTATAGTGAGTCAAAATAAATGCTATTGAGGGACAGTCAAATACTCCTTCACTAAAGCAAGACATTCTTGACTAAATACCATCTCCATAATTACACATATTCTGATAGTCATTTAGCTACCATTTTCGATCAAGAACTTACTAATACTTAGTAATTTTGTAAGTGTAACCCTCTATTTCAGACCTTAGAGGTCGGCTCCAACGATGCTACCGAATTGGAAAGTTAAAGTTGGAAAACGACCTAAGAAATCCTATCCATTCCTGGAGTTTAAGTTATTCCGAATCCTATATTACAACCATTCGAGGGGATAACCGTCGTCAAAGGACTAGCAAGGGCCGCCTAAAGTTAACAACAGGCGCAACATAGAAATCTCATGGTCTAAACCAACGAAAAAGACCATAAGATGTATTGACACATATCCTTCATCCACTTACTATAAACTACTTCCCTCATTCACCTTGATCTTGACCCATACAAACACTTTCCAAATGAGGTCACTCGTAGGGTGACAAGAAGTGTTGTATGAATCTCACGGTGTAAACTTTCTAGGGACTTGAGAGTTGAAATCAATATATCGTATATTTGATTTTACTTTAAATAACTTCCCCTCATTTACCTTGATATTGACTCATGCAAACACTTTCCGAATGGAGGTCACTTCAAGGGTGATACAAAGTGTCCCATGAATCTCACGGTGTGAACCTCTTAGGATGTGAGATTTAAAATCAAAACATCACTTTTGATTTTATTGTGAACAACTTCCCCATTCACCATAATCTCGATTTATGTAAACACTTTCCGAATGAAGGTCACTCCTATGGTAACACGAAGCGAAATATGAATCTCAATTGTGAACTCTTAGGGATGCGAGAGGTAAAAACAACATATCGTATATGTTATTAATCTCTCACTGAAATATTCTTAAATTCCCACTGAAGTGTTCTAATAACATATCATATATGCTATTAAACTCCCACTGAAGTGTCCTAACATTTGTTTGGGTGTATCTTTACTCAGGTTTGTTCCGGCTAATTAAACAACCTAAGTCTAGGTGTTTATCCAAGTATAACGTTTATATTTGGATTTAACCTACGATGTCTAGGTGATAAACCAGTTTTAAAACATCATATCGCTCACGTATTACTCATAAAACTAGTTAACAATGCGAAATTATTCGACCATAATCCCCAGGTAGGAGGTGTTCCGTAGACTGTTAACTTAAATACCTCCAGCCTTAGACAGAATTATATACCAGTTAAGTTTGTAACCCAAGTTTTATAAGATAGCGACCTATTTTAACTATTAAAATAAGTGGTTAACCTACGTGAGTATGCAACTTATCTTTGTTATTAATTTGAATGTCTAATCCAATTTTATAATAACTTATAAAACTTTAGACATAGTATACATCCATAACATACAACAGATATCTCATGATTTAATATAACACTTATATTAAAGTATCTGAACCCATAAACATGCATACTATATATTATAACTCCTTATAACATACTTTATGCATGTAACATGCTTCCTATGGTGGTATTTTAAATCTACATGGCATACTATATGCACATACAAGATTTGTTTAATTATAACATACGTCACATGCATAAATAATTAAACACAAACTGATATGGTTTAGTTTTGGCATTCTTAAGCAAACAAAGGTTTAATTATTACAGTAATATCCAAAACTGGCTCCAAAACATTTCTGGACCGCTCGAACCGCCCTGAACAGACCCGAACCTCTCGAATCGGACCACCAATGTTAAAAAATGGGCTGAAGCGGGCAAAAAGCCATCGAGTACCATCGACAATGCCATCAACATCGAGTATGCCATCGAGCATCGAGTACGCTATCAAGCATCAAGTATGCCATCAAGCATCGAGTATGCTAACGAGCATTGAGTATGCCATCGAGCATCGAGTATGAGAATCAAGTATGCCATCGAGGATCAAGTATTCGAGCATCGAGTATGCCATCGAGCACCAGCATCAAGTATGCCATCGAGTACCATCGTGCATCGAGTATAGGGCAAGGGCTGAAAAAACTAGTTTCTGCTGCTCGACCATCTTCTTCTTTCTTCAATTACAACCTAATTTCAACTATAATGACTCCAATTGAATTACAGATACTTAAATGCACATTAAGGCCCATCAATTAAGAGCCAATTATAAGAATTACAACATAATTGAAGATAATTCAATGTCAAAACTCAGAAAAACCATATCACTTCACCATTTTTATACAACTTGTGAAAAACACCTGCTAGGCCAAAATTAACATGAATTGAATGCTTAAATGATGCTCTAATACTAATTGTTGGAACACAGAAACATGCAGCGGAAGAAAATAAGATCATCAAGCATTTTAATTCCTCAAATTTGACATAAAAATAAGCATGTTCATAGGGTATTAAGAGGGTTTCAACACATACCTTTGAATATCCTCTTCAAACTTGAGATTAAGCTGCAATCTTCTCCAATTCTTGTTGTGGACCACCACTGGTGCTTCCCTACTATTCTCTAGGAGTCTTAGATTGAGTTGTGGGACTCAAAACAAGCATGAACTTAGGGAACTAGAGGAGAGGTTTTCTGGTTTTCCAGCTTGTTGAAGAACAAATTCTTCAACCTAAAAAAACTCAGCAATTCAGCAATTGCATCATCTCTATTCAATCAAGAGTGGTTTTATTACATGATTCTCATGCAAACTGATCATTTGAAGTGATTCCAGCTACTCCTTGAATTTGGTGGTGAAATTTTGTGTAAGAAGGTTACTAACCTTCTTGCTTGAAAGTGGAAAAATCCCACATTTGGATTTTCCTATTTTTCAATTTCTCTTTTTTTTTTTTTCAAATTGATTTTCAAAATAAAAAAAATTTTACAATTTTAATTCTTTAATTATAATTGAAATTTTATTAATTTTACAAAAACTAATTCAACAATCAATTTTCTAATAAAATTAATTAAAAATTTTAATTAATTCTATTAATTTAATATCAAATATTAAATTATATTAATTAAATTAATATTTAAATTATATTTATATATTAACCGATTATTCAATTACGTTTAATTATGAAATTAAATGTGTAATTATATCTCATATAATTACTAATTCCCTTAATTCAAATTCGAACATTTCTAATCAACTTATCACGCTATTCTAAGGTTAATCCGTCTGTGAGCTGGTTGGGGGATTTAATGGACCTACAGATAATGGGCACCAACGACCCGAGATTAATTGGCTAAACTCTTTACACTAAATTAACTGCCATTCGTTAACTATTGGGTTGCTCCACTACAACCAAGTAGTTGCGCTCCCCTCATTGTAGATATATTGTGTCTACTTGATATGACCATAATTTGTAATCAACCCTTCACAGGTTATTCGTAATAATGGTTAGGTCAAAAGGCTATTTTACCCCCGAGATACTTCTTGTTCCTTAAGTCCCACTGATCCTTTAATGTACAGTTGATTTATGATCCGATCATCAAACAAAATCCCTCTCGAGCCAATGAGAGGGTAGGGCCCCTTGTTCAAGACCTAGAATCAGCACTTAAGGAAATGACCTGTATATATCCTTAAAAGAGGGTAGAAGTGAATTCCATCTTGCATCATATGTCCCCAACTATCTACTTTGTCTGACCTCTGAAATGAAAGACTTATTGAGCCGGCTCTGTTGAGTCAACCCTCACCTATGCAAATCAGAATAATCCCGAATAAATAGAAGTTCATAGTTAGATCAAGATTAAGGTAAAGTTACCTAGGTCATCGTTTTGAAATAGTCAGTCTTAAAGAGTAAATAACGATATAAAGTAAGAGTGACTTATTTCTTCGTCCGATCTTATGCAAACTCATTGCACAAGATGCCTCCACTCCTCATGTCACCACATGAACGAATCAGGATCACTTCCTTTGTTGCACTTTACAACTTCTTGTAACAACTATAGAGTGGGTTGCATTTGATAGTGTTACCAGAATAAAGCGCCTAACCTTATTCGTATACTATAGATCATTTTGACTATTTACTTGAACCTGATCCACTCTTATGTCTCCACATAAAATTCAAGTATTCATATAATAGTCATGGATCCTTTAGTTTATTGGATTTATTTCTAAAACGAAATAAATAATTCATATATTCAATAACATTTTTATCGATTTATAGAATGAGTTTATTGTTTACAAACCACGAGTTTTAGGACATAAAATCCAACATAATATCGGTTGAAAACCGACATCGAAGATTGTTTCACTACTACAGAAATTGGATTACGTGACGTTTTTTCAATGTCAAGTAAAGGGTATACCTGATGCTTATAAAAGCGTCGAGTATTCGACTGTCAAGTATAGTGTGATAACTTGACTCCAAAAAAATGTCAAGACAAATGTTTCTTGATATAAGTTTCGTGTCAAGAAAGATAATACACTTGACAATGGTGGTATGTCAAGTTTATTGATTCTTAACATTGATTACGTATCATATATGATAACTCTTGACATTTTTTATTTTTCAAGTATGTATCTTTTTATTTTTCAAATTAAATGCCCGAATTGATATTCTCATTTTTGCCTTGTATTCCAATAATATAATTATATCAACTAAATAAACAGTATACATTTAAGATCTATCAACTCAATATATTCATTAAAAATTTCATATGTTCAACTATGACCTTTCATATGAATACTCCTCACAAATTACAACAATATTTCTCTTTCACATGTATATACACAAATAAAATCTCTATTGCTTTTGTATACAAAACTCAACTTTCAACAAATACAAAAGTGACAAATTGTTTAATAAGTAACCTTTAAACAAAGTACATTATTTAATCTATACATTGAGCTTTGAAGTCTAAACATTGAGAACTAAGGGTCAGACAAACAATTTTTAAGTAAGTCAACCTGCAAAATAGAATAAGGGGTGATAACATCAAATTTTAAAAAATATAGAAATAAGTGTTAAGATACAACAATGACAAAAAGTCACGCACAAGGAAAAATGTACATGATTGGCTTACTTCATGCAATAGAAAAATATCATACTCGAGACTTAAAAAATATCTACAACTTAAAGTTAGGGACTTACTGGGATTTCTGCAATAAGAAAATAAAGATAACACTTTGTTAAGTATCTTAAAAGTAAAACTTTCTATGAAACTCACCCTCCAACTGGGTCAAATGCAATGAAATCTAGAAGCAGAATAAGAAGAACCTAGAGAACATTACCAATTTTACTAATTTTACTAACTCCTATGCTTTAGAAAATTTTGGCAGCATGACATCACTATACAACAAAACCAATTTTTTTTACTTTGACACCTTTTCAAAGAAATGCACTTCCAACACAACATTCAAACAACAATCTTCTCTCAACAAAACTACCAAAGTTTCCAAAACACAATAATATTGGAACCAACTTCGTAGTAATTTGAGCACAAATTAGCTAAAACTTATATGAACACAAATTGCAATATATAAGCACAAATTGAAGAGTCATAATATTTCTAAGTAAAGAAACCACAACCAAAAGAATAAAACATGATCACACTCAAATTTGACTAAAACAAAACAGGAAGAAACTTTGGAACACCCACTTAAATTCTATCATTTTATTGATCCCTCCCACCCAAGTCTAGAATGCATGGAGCATATACACACATATATCTAGATAACTACCTCAAAAGCTTTCAAATCCAAGAATTTAATTTAGTTTTAAATTAGTTAATTACTACACATCATTGGAAAGCAGACAATCAATATAAAAACTAAATATAGGTATTGTTCGAAAGAATTTTGTGGAGACAAACAATAATATGAAAAAATTAGGTAACCTTAAGCTTGTGAACTTAACAATAATCCATAATAAGACCTAAGTTTATTCATTTCAACATGAGACAAACATAAAAGAACACAAATAAAATATTTTCAAGACCAAAATGTAACCCAAGAAAATGTTCAATAAGCACATTAGACACCAGACAAAAATAAATAAATAAATAAATAAGACCATCAAACAAGTCATATTCTTGAACTAATTTTCATTTCAACACTTCCAAATCTTATGAACCATAATCAACAACATTACTTATATTTGTTTATATTAAATTTTGAGATAAGCTCAAAAGAACAAATAAAATATTAAAGGCTAATATATATATATATATATATATATATTAAAAAGTTCTAATATACACTTGAACCACATTAAACAAGACTGTCAAACAAGCACATATACTTTAACTAATTTTATTCCACCATTTCAAAATCTCAAGAAGCTTAATCATTGGAATTGTTACGAAATTGAAAATTAAAGAACACAAAAAGGAACCTAGAGATAGAGAAGATCGACACACAGATATACATGGTTCACTAACAGTGTGTTAGCTCCGTCCACGGGCAGAGGGAGAACAATATTATTTGAGAGAATGTTATCAGAAATTACATTAAAACGACGCCTCTAGGGTTAAAGAGTTTATATAATGCACTACTCTAAACCATAGGGTCATAATCGTAAAAAATTACAAATAAATAAATATGCTGAATACGAATTCTGAATAGGTTCGAGGGCGTTGCCCCCGAACCCCCCACCAAGGTGCGTCGCCCTTGGACCCTGGTTAACGAGCCAACAAACAGATTCAAGGCATTTCAACAGGAATAAAAACAAAATGAATGAAGTAACTTTAAATTAATAAATTGAAAATAAATATAAAACAAAAAATTTACCTTTGGAGAAAGAAAACAACTCAAACAATCCATACAAAAATTGTGAAGAGCTTCACTCAACCCACAAGCTTGAACGGATCTAACTCGGAGCTCAAAGATTGGAAAATATCTGAAAAACGAACTTGCACAACCAAATCTGAAGACCCATGAGTAGATCAGGCAAATAGACGACCGAATCTAAAAAATCTACGACAAGATCTATAGATTCGATGCTGGCGATGAGCTGAATCTTCGATTTAAACGCACGAGCAAGATGTTTGGAGTTGCACAGGCGTCGGTGATCGCAGATTTGACCACACGAGTGAGACATTCAAAGTTGCACAAATGTCGTGATTGCAGATCTGATCGCATGAGTGCGACATTCGAAATTGTACGAGTTGAATGCACGAACGAGATGAACGTTAACAACGAGTTGATCGCAGATATGACGACGGAGCTGGCTGAGCCGACTGGTGAGATTTGAACGCTTGCAAAATTGTCCAAGTTAAATTGTTACAACTAAAACTCATGTGACTTGTACACAAACATGTTGAAATATAGAAACATGTAGAGGAAGAAAACAAGATCATTAAGCATTCTAATTGAAGAAAAACTCAACATGAGGAGATCCTTGAGCAGAAGCGGATCGTCCAAATTCCATTTCGATTGATTACAGTACAACAAACAAATTATGCAATCAAAGTAAACTATAGCATGCTTTTCAGATAAAATACATAGTTAAATGGAAGG
The DNA here is from genome assembly GCF_027475165.1 of Benincasa hispida. Classification (NCBI taxonomy): domain Eukaryota; kingdom Viridiplantae; phylum Streptophyta; class Magnoliopsida; order Cucurbitales; family Cucurbitaceae; genus Benincasa; species Benincasa hispida. The sequence continues at coordinate 33,880,903 of NC_143487.1, read as the reverse complement.
GAAATCAGCTTTGAAGAACACTTCTTCTCGTATCCCTCAAACGGTCACAAACTCTTCAAACAAACTACAACAAGAACTTGAAGACCTTCTTCAAGTTAATCATGAACCAAATGGGAAGAAAACACTACAACTCGGATTCCTTGGTATGCTCGAGGTGAAAACTTAGGAGTGGTGAGGCTCTGACTATTTTGGTTAAGAGAGTATTTGTGAGTTTTTAGAGGAGGAAGAGGATCGAAGAAGATGACTATCACATAGAAACTTTCTTGATTGTTTAGGCTATCACATAGCAAAAACTTCTAGTCGTGTAGATTATTGCATAGGTAAGTCTTCCTATTGCATAGACAAAAAGAGCCTATCACATAGTCTCTCTTTTCGCTCTCGTTGTAATTTAGTTTCTTAGTGGAAAAGAAAAAAATAATTTTTTTCTTTTATTTCAATTGCCATAAAAATTCCATAACCACCCACTGAGGTAGTTTTTGAGAAAAATGAATTATTATTCAAAATAATAAATAATATAAATAAATATGATAACCAAATTATCATATTATCATATTATATTTATAACTTATATTTTTAATATTGCATCACATACAATACAAACTATAGTTCTTTTCTCTATTTTATGGCATTTAATATAAATCATATTTATATTAAATTAATAACTATTTGAATCTCATTCAAATATTTATTCCTCCAATTAATGTACCAAATACATTATATCAATTATATCATATATAATTGACTTAATTTAATTATATCATATATAATTAAATTCCCTTTTATTAAATTGAACAATTCAAATTAACCAAAAAACCGATTCTCAACATAATCTTTTTGAGCTACCAAGAGGACCTTATGGACCTGTAGCTTAAAGCTCCAACGGTACGTGAATAATTAATTAAACTCTTTAATTACATTATCCACCATCCGTTAATTTTTGGGCACTCAACTAAAGACTAACAGTTGTACTCTTTGCACTACATATATATTTCTCTGTCCATTGGATATAACCAATCAACAATGTGATGACCCTTCGCAAATTGCTCATAAGTACAACTGGGGCAAATTACCGTTTTGCTACTGTAGTTACATCTAATTCCTTAAGTAACACTGGTTCTTCTAATGAACAATAAGTCATAGTCCCACTATGATTGAGTCCTCTTTAGCCAAGAGAAGGTGTAGCCACTATGTTCAAGACCCAGAATCAGCCCTTAAGGGAACAATTTATCTATTGCTTCTGCATTGGGGAAGGAGTGAATTCCTTCTTGTGCAGCTGAGTTCCTAGCTTCTCAATTAGACGAATCCTCAAAATGGTAGGGTTGTTCAGTTGGCAATCTGGCCACTCTTACCATACAAATCAAAGGACTGCGTTCATGAGCAAGAATTCACAACTCACTCAGGATTCAGGTCATGTCACCTATGTTCATCCTAGTGAAATGTAAGTCTCTATTATTAACGATGGAATATAAAGAGATAATCATTTCATGGTCTGGTCTTATATAAACTCTTTGTTTAGGATACCCTCGCTCGCATGTCTCGACATGAATGATCAAGATCAGATCATTTGTATCACTTTACAACACTTGTAACACCTATAAAGCGGGTTGTACCTTTAGTGTCACTAGGATAAGATACCCAGCCTTATCCATCTACTGCAGATCATTTAGGTTATTATTGAAACAAGATCCACCTGTATGTCTCTACATACTTATTTAAATTTACATAAAATAATATCGGATCTTAGTTTATTAGATTGAGTATATGCTTATAAAAAAGTACTTATTTTATTAATAACAATATGTTTATACAGAGTTTATAAACTACGAGACTACAAAGAGATTTAGAGTACCAATCCCAACAATCTCCCACTTGTCTTAAAGCCTAGAGAGACTAATGTACAATACAAATAAAGTACAAAATACAATAATCTAGGGCATACACTATACCCCAGTAACATCTCCCATTTGCCCTAGACAATGTGCTATATATCCCATAGACCCAAACTTTCTAGATGACCCTCGAACACTTTAGTCGTGAGAGCCTTTATAAACGGATCAACATCGTTGTGCTCCAACGCGATCTTCATGACAATCACATCACCTCGATGCACAATCTCCCGGATTAAATGATATTTCCGTTCTATATGCTTGCCTCTTCGGTGACTCCTAGGTTCCTTAGAATTTTCCACATCACCACTATTATCACAATAAAGTGTGATGGGCAAAAACATATTTAGAACAACTTCCAAATCAGTAAGGAACTTCTTAAGCCAAACAGCTTCTTTAATGGCTTCACAAGCGGCTATGTATACGGTTTCCATAGTGGAGTCCATGATGCATCCTTGCTTGATGCTTTGTCATACTATAGCTCCTCAATTCAGTGTGAACACTGAACCTGATGTTGATTTTCGAGAATTCTGACCAGTCTGAAAGTCAGTGTCTGTGTATCTTGTAAAGATTAAATCTTTATCTCCATACATGAGTATATAGTCTCTCGTTCTCCGAAGATACTTGAGGATCGTTTTGACCACTGTCTAGTGATTTACTCTTGGATTGGACTGATATCGGCTAACAATCCTTACTATATAGAAAATGTCAGGTCTAGTACATAACATTGCATACATAAGGCTACTAATAGCCGATGCATACAGAATCCGTTTCATTTCCTCAACCTCTTGAGGAGTCTTAGGACACTGTTACTTAGACAAAACAATTCCATGCCTGAAAGATAATAAACCTTTCTTGAAATTGTGCATAGAATATCTGACAAGCATCTTGTCAATATACGATGTCTAAGACAAGGCCAACTTTTTTTTTTTACGATCCCTTATAATCTTGATCCATAGAACAAACTGCGTCTCTCTCAAATCTTTCATTTAGAATTGGGCGACTAGCCATTTCTTAACATTAGTAATAAAACCTACATAATTCCTAATAAATAGGATATCATCCACATACAGCACGAGAAAGCTATTGAGTTGTTGATGATTTTCTTGTAAACATAAGACTCATCAAAATTCTAATAAAAGCCATAAGATTTGATCGCAATATCAAATCTTATATTCCAAGATCGAAATGATTGTTTCAGTCCATAAATGAACCGATTAAGCTTGCAAACCTTTTGCTCTCGATCTTGTTCAACGAATCCTTCTGGTTGAACCATGTAGATGGTGTTCTCAAGATTACCATTCAAAAAGGTAATCTTGACATCCATTTGCCATATCTTATAGTCATCATATGTGGCTATGGACAAGAGAATCTTGATAGACTTTAACATGACAACAGGTGAGAAAGTTTCTTTATAGTTCACTCCCTCAACCTGGGTAGAACCCTTTGCCACAAGTCTAGCTTTAAAGCTCTGTACCTTTCCATCTACACTTCTTTTCTTCTTGTAGATCCATTTGCAACCTATAGGTTTTACCCCATCAGATTGATCTACAAGCTTCCAAATAGAATTGAAGTACATAGACTTCATTTCTTGATTCATGGCTTTAATCCATTTATCTTTGTCAACATCTTCCAATGCTATCTTATAAGACAATGAATCCTCGACTCCATCATCAGATATGATGTTTTGGGCTTCTGTTAAACCCATGTAGCGTATAGATGGGTTCATAACCCTCCCACTACATCGTAATCTCAACTCTTGAGATAGTTGACTAGATCAACTGATATCAACAACCCTTGTTGATCTATCAGTTTCTTCAACAACTCTTGTTGAAGTCTCAGCAGTCTCATTAGAAATCTCATTTAAAACAAGTTTACATCGTGGTTTATGATCCTTCATATGGTCTTCTTCCAAGAAGGTAGCATTTGTCGATACAAACACTTCATTATCACTTGGATCATAGAAGTATCCACCTCTCGTTTCTTTAGGGTAACCTACAAATGGGCACATTTTTTAACGAGGTTCCAAATTTTTGGGGTTTGCTATAAGCACGTGGGTTGGAATCCCCAAATCTTGAAGTGGTGTAAATTACCTTTACGACCTCTCTATAACTCAAAAGGTGTTTCAAAAACACTCTTTGAGGGAACATTAATCAAAAAATAAACCGCAGTCTCTACTGCATATCCCCAAAACGAGTATGAAAAATGAACATAACTCATCATAGACCGAACCATGTCCAACAGGGTTCTATTTCTCCTTTCTGATACACCATTCTGCTGAGGTGTACCTGAGGTTGAGAGTTAGAACATGATTCCATGTTCAGTTCTGAAATGTTAAGTCCATATACTCTCAACCATGATCAGATAGTAGTGTTTTTATCTTCTTACCTAAGAAGTTTTCAACTTCAATCTTATATTCCTTGAACTTTTCAAGAAGTTCATACTTATGTTGCATTAGGTATAGATATCCAAATCTTGAATAATCATCGATGAAAGAGATGAAATATTCATACCCACCTTGTGCTCTTACATTCATTGGACAACAAAGGTCTGAATTTTATTCTCGATTCTATGAGAATTTTTATGAAAGCCTTTCATTTGCTTCTCTTCAATGGAAGTTTTATTTTCCCAGAATGTATCCTAATTTTTGATAAGCTCCAAGGTTTCTTTGGCTCTATAATCTTTTCCAGTAAAAGGTCGTTTAGTCATTTTTCCTTGAAGGCATGATTCACATACTGGTAAAGAGTTTTCTTCTAAATTGTTAAGAAGTCCACTTTTCACCAACTTCTCAATCCTATTGAGATTGATGTGACCTAACCTTATATGCCAAAGATGGGCATTTTCTTTAAGAGAAATTCTTGGTCTTTTTACAGTTGTTGCTGTTTTGAACATTTCAATATTGAGCATGACTTTTATACTAATGACCTTAGTACATGTAAGTAATTTTTTATTGAACCAAAGCCTATCTCCATTCAATTCTTAAAAATAATCACTTTATTCTCAGATAAGGAAATGGAATAATTTTGTTCAATATAAGGAAATAGAATAATTTTGTTCAATCAGACAAGAAACTGAAATTAAGTTCCTCTTGATATAAGGAATTACATAAACGTTATCGAGTAACAGATATCGTTTCTTGTCTAAAAACAACTTAAGCCTGCCTATAGCAACAACTGAAATGGCCACACCAATACCGATTCTAAGAGTCATCTCTCTAGCTTGCAACTATTTCTAGGAACTAAATCCTTGATGGGAAGAACACGCGTTGTTAGTAGTCCTTGAATCAATTATCCAGGCAGAATCATCATTCTCTACCAAGCACGTATCCAAAAAAAAAAAAAAAAAATCACATTTATCATCTTTGAAGTTCTGGGATTAGTATTAGAACCCATATTATAAATTCTAAGTTTCATTTCAGAGGAAAATCCTTTTCGATGAACTTCAATAGAGTCAACAACAATTGCTTTCTCTGTTAGTCCTTTGACATTCAATGGTGGATTGGAGATTATCTTGAGAACTGACACCACTGATTTCATTGTCATAAATCCATTTTGCTTGAGTAGTGAAAATTTACGTTCAAACAATTCTTGCAACAATTCCATGATCTCATGTGCAATGACCATGTTCTCAAACCTTTTGGTCAATGCATTAGGTATGCTTGGCAAAATGTGAAGTCAGACCCTTGAATTAGCCTTCATCCACACCTCATATGCATTATGAACATTTCGTGGTGCATCAGAAGTTTGGACTTGAGGACAATTCTCAAACATGACAACTTCGTGGTCGTTTACTAGGAAAAATATTTTAATAGATTCTTTCCACGTCATGTAATTAAAACTAGTCAAAGTAGAAAAGGCAATAACAGAAAATCAATATTATACATTTTGTTGAAAAAATAAAACATATTGATCTAAATTAGATTTTAGCATAACTCTTTAAAACAAATCCAATCAAGTTAAGAAAAATCTAAATGAACCCCATTAACACCTAATTTTGCAATGACGCTTCACTAATTTAGGATAAGAGCCACTAAAGGGTAGTCAATTAATTCCTTCACTGAATTAAGACATTCTCAACTAATCATTACACTAGAATAACTCTTATTCCTATAATGATCAATCATCTTTTATTTGCTCAAGAAATCATTATCTTACTTAATAATTTTTCGTAAGTGTGACCATTTATTTTAGATCCTAGAGTTCTGCCCCAATTAGCCAATCGAAGTGAAAAACTGATTGGGAAAAAAACTAAAGCGACCTCATCCATTTCTAGAGTTCGCCTTGATATTGACCAACTGCATAAACCATCCAAAGGGAGACGCTCCCAGGGTGCCTCAAGACCGTGCAAGAAGACCTCACGGTACAAACCAATGAAAGAGACCGCAAGACATGTTAACACACATCCTTCTCCCACTTACTATAAAATACTCTCTCTATTCACCTTGATATTGACCCATGCAAACACCATCTAAAGGGGGACGCTCCCAGAGTGCCACGAGGCTAAGCATGAATCTCACGGTGTGAATATTAGGGGAGAAACTTAGTGAAAAATGACATATCATATATATCTTTTCCTCCAGAGTATTTCAACAACCTAGGGTTTAATTTTACTTAGGAAAAATACGACTAATTATTTTTAGTAAGTGATTGTTTTAGTTTGCCCAAAAGTAAGAACACTTACTTTGGAAAGTTAAAGATTATTGATTAACATTCATTAAACACTTTAACAAATATTAATCAATAATTGCATGCTTGTAGAAAATCTATCTAATTTACCTTTCCAGATAGGCCTCCAGGTAGAGGTGTTCCATTTCCGTCAGCTTAAATACCCCAGCCTAGCCAGATCCCACCTTAGATAAAAGGTCTCTTATAGATATATTTACTACAAATTTAATCTTTTATTGAAATCAATTTAATCCTATTAAACCTATTTAAAAGATTAATCTAATTTCTAATCTCATTAGAAATTTGTGAGCTTAGGTCTATTTCAATCATATTTTAAAACTTATTTTAAAAAATGATTTTACCTAAGTTTACATGCAACTCCTGGTTATTGATTTTAATTTCTAATTTCATTTATTTATAACTCTTATAAAGTAAATGAAACAAATTAAAACCGACATTGCAAGCAAGACATCCAAGATTTATTTATAACATTTATAAATAAACCTAAGGTAGTGTCATGCTTCATGCAATGTTCATTCATTACTAATATATAACTTTTATATAACTATGTAACGAACTATACTATAGCATACGTTCCATACATCCATTCAACTTTATATTATAACACTTATAATATAAATGATGCATGGATATGCTATAATGCATGCATACATATATCATAACTCTTATATTATATGATGCATGAGCATGCTTTATGTAATTTAAATCATGCATACTAATATATTATAACACTTATAATATAAAATAATTCATGAAAATAAATGCATAACCTATGGTGGGTTTTAAAACTATATGACATACATCATGGCATATAATATAAACATACATCACATGCATATTTAATTAAAGTTGATGGACTGAGATAGTTAATCTAAAAAACGGAAAAACAAGGCAAAACTATTACAAAAGTTGGAGTCCTCCGATTTGGAACAAGTGAATCAAGTCTTAAACCACTCGCCTTGAAGTCTTGCAACTTGATCTTGTAGCAATCCTTCTGATCGTCGAGCAACAGTGTTGAGTGTAAACAATCCTATAGCAATGATCGCGTAGCTATGGACTATGCGATGAACATCAAAGTCCATGTGATTGCGCAACGAGTTTTGAGTAACGCATGCCTAGCTATAGACTATGCGATGAGCATGATAGTCTACACGATCGAGTAGCGTGCGTCAAGTATCATATACTATGTGATCGTGTATCTACTGACTATGCGATGAGCATGATAGTCTACACGATCATTTAGCATGCATGTCTTGCGTCGAGTATCTAATACTGCGCAATCGTTTACAACTCGAGCACCTACGCGATTATGCAGCCAGCACAACACGATCGAGTAAACACTTTACACGAGCGCGTAGCATTAGCTATGCAATCGTTTAGCAGATGATACAATCTACACAAACGCATAGCTAATCTAAACGATGGTTTAGCTCAAGCTACACGATGCGACCATCATTTTGTTTTCTCCATTGAACGCACTGCAATCTTCACGTCTCAAGCTTCATAAACGACTAAAAAACTTTACGAATGCAGACTCGATTGCAAGAATAATGCCAAAAAATGCAAGGGCCCTTACAATTTAACTTTTGTGATATAAACAGAAAGCGAAAAAAAAAAACAAAGATAACTATCCCATAAACATCCACCAACAGGCATCCACATACATTTAACAATTAAATGCAATGTAGAACTTAAAACCCACCAAACTATAAACGATTTCAATACAACAAATGGAATTTAGAATTAGAACATAACTTGGCTCTGATACCAATTGAGGGGAAACTCAATATGAGGAGATCCTTTTCAATTGATGTATAAAATTACAGTACAACAAACAGATTATGCAATCAAAATAAATTACAACATGCTTTTCAAATAAAATACATAGTTAAAGGGAAATCATCTTTGAAGAACACTTCTTCTCGTATCCCTTGAATGGTCACGAACTCCACAAACAAACAGCAACAAGAACTTGAAGACCTTCTTTAAGTGAATCACGAACCAAATGGGAAGATAACACTACCACTCGGATTTCTTGGTATGCTCGGAGTGAGAACCCAAGAGTGGTGGGGCTCTGACTATTTTGGTTAAGAGAGTATTTGTGAGTTTGTAGGAGGAAGACGATCGAAGAAGATGACTATCGCATAGCAACTTTCTCGATCGTAGGCTATCGCATAGCAAAAACTTCTAGTCATGTAGACTATCGCATAGGTAAGTCTTCCTATTACATAGACAAAAAGAGCCTATCGTATATGCTCTGTGTTTGTCATGTAGACTATCACATAGTCTCTCATTGCGTTCTCGTTATAATTTAGTTTCTTGGTGGAAAAGAAAAAAGATTTTTTTTCTTTTATTTCAATTGCCATAAAATTTTCATAACCACCCACTGAGGTAGTTTTTGAGAAAAAAAGATTATTATTCAAAATAATAAATAATATAAAAAATATGATAACCAGCTTATCATATTATATTTATAACCTATAGTTTTAATATTGCATCACACATAATATAAACTATAGTTCCTTTTCTCTATTTTATGCCATTTAATATAAATCATATTTATATTAAATTAACAACTATTTGAATCTCATTCAAATATTTATTTCTCCAATTAATGTATCAAATACATTATATCAATTATATCATATATAATTGAATAATTTAATTATGTTATATATAATTAAATTCCCTCTTATTAACTTGAATAATTCAAATTAACCCAAACACTGATTCTTAAGAAAATCCTTTTGAGCTACTAAGGGGATCTTATGGACCTCTAGCATGAAGCTCCAACGGTACGTGAATAATTAATTAAACTATTTATTACATTATCCACCATCCGTTAACTGTCCGGCACTCCACTAAATATCGACAGTTGCACTCTTCGCACTCTTATAGAAGGTCCTTTTCTTAAAGCTGTAGGTGAAACAGGTCTACAATTTTATGATGACTTCAACAAAATCAGGCAATTCAGCTGCAAATTTTAACAATCCCCCCTTGAATCACTATAAAAAATATTGATCTTCATTTAATTTCTTCGTATACAACTATCAAATCTAAGCATCGAAGAAATTTCTGCTTAACAATCAGTTTTGTTAACATATAAGAGGTATTATCTGATGTATGTATCTTCAACACCTCTACTTCCCCATTTTCAATTTTTTATTAGACGAGACAAAAATTTATATCTATATGTTTAATCCTGTTATGAAATTGATGATTCTTGATAGGTAGATAGTTCTCTGATTGTTGCAATAGATTTGAAATGTAGTCCAAAATCCTTAAGCAAGACTTTCAGTCATAAACCTTCTTTACTTGCCTATGGTAAAGTAATGAATCCTACTTCAGTACTTGATGAAACTAGTACAGATTATAGTGATGCTTTCCAATTGAAAAGCACCTGAAGTGTTTTTTTAGGTTTAGATTTTGGTTAGTTTTATTGCATAAATGAGTTATTTGATGCTTAATTTACTTATTTGGTAGGGGGGGGGGGGGGGGGGGGGGAGGGGTGGGGGGGGGGGGGGAGGGAAGGGGGAGGGGGGGGGGGGGGGGGGGGGGGGCGGGGGGGGGGGGGTTATTTGGTAGGAAACGACCACTTGGGACAGAACGAGCCAAATATGATTGAAAAAGACAAAAATATCCCTTAGGAAGGTCAAACTTTGACCTAAAACAAAAGAAAGAGTCAAAAGGGGGTAAAAAAGTGTGGAGGAAGTTTGCACGGTATATTGGCACCAAAACGTGAGAAGATGTAGCAGAGTAGCGCTGTGGTGCACTCCGACTTTTTTCGGACTTGCATTTTATATGTGGCGCCGAGTGCTACGCCGATTTCTACCCTATTTTAGGTTCTTTTTGCCAGCATTTGAAGGGAAATTCGACTTGGGATCTCTTAGAACTTTCTAGAGAGGCCAAGGGGCTACCGTTTTGAGAGATTTTCAAAGCATAATTGTGGGATTGATTTAAATTGGATCGTGAAGACGATGTTGATGTGGTGTTGGCAATAGATTGATCGACAAATAACTCTCTTTTCTCTTTGATCTCTTCCTTTCTATTTCTATACAACATGTTTAGGGGCTTGTTTTCTATTTTTTATGGATGTTTTTTTTGTTAGTATGTCTACAACATCTATTCGTAGTTCAAGAGATTGATTGATTTCAATATTGTTTATGGATGATGCTTAACTATTTTGATTATTTGAATTTACTAGCTTTAGTTTTTTTTTTTTTTTTAAAAAATAATCATGTTTGTACTTTTCCAATTGAATGCTTGATCACTATTTAATTGATTTAGGCTTTTTAATTTTATTGAGAAAAAGATTTCTAAACTAGAACTAACATGATAAACTGAGAATGAAGAAGCTTAATGCTATGTCTACTAGTTTCAACCGTGTGAAAATAGAATTTGCTTTTAGACATTAGAAAGGGTTGAGTTTGGGAGAGGAAACTTGTATTAGAGACTTCTAAGCCCAAGTTGATAAATTGATTAGTTGAAAGAAGACATTTTGAATCCATAACAATGTTGAATAGATCAATACTATCGGATGTTCTAGTCAAGTGAATCTCTAAATCCATCGTTTATTTTCTTTCTTTATTTTTATGCTTACAAAACATCCAGTTTTGATTCCCTAGATAAAGTTGAGAAGATTGCATGATAACTAGTTAAACTGGATAGTTAATTCCATGATGTTGATACTCGGTCTCTAGATGGTTTCACTAAATTATTACTCAAGGTGTACAATTGCACGTTTTACTAACTAAATAGGTTGTTGTCCAACATAAAAATGTATCTTCACAGTGATTTTCTACGGTCTATATTTCTGCATAATCTGAATCAACATAGCGAAAGATTTCTTTGAGAGATCATGTTGTTTGTAGATTAGTTTAATATTCTTAGCATCCTTAAGATATATTAGTATACATTTAATAGCTTCCCAATGTTTTTTCCAATATATCTAATAACCAAGCTAGAAGCATTAAGATAAGTCAGGCCTTGGAGATAGACATGAGACTTCCAACAACTTGAGAGTAGGGAACATTAGTCATTAGAGCTTTTATGTTTTATTTCATCTTCTTTTGGGGATTTTTCAGCTTAGAGTTTGAAGTGGTGAGCCATAGGAATTGATATTTCTTTAACATCTTCCATCTTAAAGCTTTGGAAAATTGTTCTGCAGTAAGCATTGTAACTTATGTATAGTGAGGAATTATTTCTATCTCTAGATATCTCAATTCCTATGAGCTTCTTGGACTCTCCAAGATCTTTGACTTCAAATTACTTTTTTAATAAGGATTTAACTTTTGTGAGAGTGTTCTTTGATTTACTTGCCAACAACATATCATCAATGTAGAACAACAAAAACACTTTATCATTATAAGATTTTGAATTTATGTACACACAACTACCAGTAGAGCTTTCCTTAAATTTAATCTTTGCCATATATTTATCAAACCTCTGATTACCAACAGCATGCGGATTGTTTTAGCCCATATATTGATTTCTTTAGGTGACAAACCATATCTTCTTTGACTCTTTCAATTTATCCCTTAGGATGCTCCATATAGATATTTTCAATCAAGTACCCATGGAGAACAGTAGTTATGACATCTAATTGATCTAATTCCAAAATGTCTTGAACAACAAAGGACAACAAAAGTCTAATTGAGGTTAGTTTTACTACTGGCAAAAAAATTACAGTGTACTTTATGCCTTCGTTCTGCGTATAGCACTTTGCCACAAGCTGTGCTTTGTACCTTGGGCCAAGAAACCATGGAATCTCTTATTTTAATTTATAGATCCACTTGGAAGAAATAGGTTTATGACATTTAGGAATAGGTTTAAGCTCCTAGGTTTCATTTTTAGCTTGTGACTCCATTTCCTCATTCATAGATGTGATCCAACTTCTTGCTTTTTTGACAATTCATTACTTGATCAAAATTCAGAGGTTCTAAACTAAATTGGAGTCAACTGTATTCAAGGCAAAATATGTATAATTAGTATGAACAAATCTTGTTGGTGGAGTAATTTGGCTTCTTTGTCCATCCCTTGCTAAGGAATAATTTCTTAAATCTGGTTGATTAACCTCAATCCTTCTTCTTGTGTTCTCTATTCCTCTTCTGTTGGTGTCATTGTATCTAAAGGAGTTGTACTTGTACTTGGAACATCATTATGCTCCACCTCAATAGATGTCATGTTCTTTTGAGATGCTTCCATAGTATATGCACCTTTAGACATGAACATTTCTCGTTCTCGAAAGAACACATCCCTACTTATCACACACATCTCTTCTCAATGGAATGCCAAAGCCTATAACCCTTCATGCTTCAGTAAATTCCAAAAAAATGCATCTTACTGCCCTCAGTTTCAATTTTTCTCGATTTTGATCTACAAAGGCCACATGGCCAAACACATTTAATAGGTCTAGCTTGGGCGGTTTTCCATGGCATCTTTCTTTAGAGTGAGGAAGTCGTTTGAGATATGAGGATATCTGTTGAGTGTAAAAATCTTGTATGTGAGATTGTTTTAGTCCAAAATTTCTCAGAAAGCATAAAATCATAGTTGACACATGACTCATTCCAATATAATACGATTTAAGCTTTATGCCACCCCATTCTGCTGGGTGTAAAATAATCGTGGAAAATTCACAAGTCTTCTCTCAAAAAGTTCAAGTATAAACTTAATAAGAGGTAGCCTTGGTGAGAATCGAGGTCGAATATGGAGATTTTCTTGAAAAACTCAACTAATTAAGTAATAGTTCTCTACTCAGATTCATGGATTGGATCATCAATGAATGATGTCTTCAACGCATGATTCTTTCTTCTTTAATTTCATATAGTTTCCTGCACATTCATCTGATTAGAGATATATAAGCTTATATTTGAATTCAATGCATTAAATTCAATGAATGCATGGAAGGAAATTTTGTCTTATTTTCTTGTGATCCTAAATTTAGAATAATATTTGTCCACAACATGTCTTCAAATTACTTTCAACATAAAATTTTACTCCCAGTGCATTGCTTAACCTCTCAAGATACTCCCATATATTAAGACCGTTGTGGATAACTAGTTACGTACAAACTTTTACTCGCTTCCTAATAGGATGTTTCTTAACTCTAAACACAACAACTCTTATTCTCAATCTTCTATATCTCATTTTCTCGAATAATCATAGTTTTCAATTTCTAGTAATGTGTTTGACAAAGTTTCAAGATATATTTTTTTGAGGTGCGTTGAACTCAGTTACCAACGTTCGTTTTGTCTTGCCCGCACGGATGTTATGTGAATCATCCAACTATGAGTAAGTGTCGATTTCAACTAAACTCTTATCTCAGCTAGGTTTCCCTTGCATTGACATTGGAGTTGGTTATTTTTACTTAGTTTCTATATTTTTCGATGATTCTTGTTACTTATCTTCGTCTTAGCTTGCCCATTGGGTGTCATGCGAATCTTCCAACTACGAGTAAGTGTCATTCTCAACTCAACTTTTATCAGGCTAGATTTCCTTCCATTGATATTGGAGTTTGTTATTTTTGAAGGAATCAATTTTCGCAATGGAAGCAAGTAATTGCTTGTGTTAGTGAATTCGTTTTTGGAACTATTTAAAAAACATAGAAGAATAGTACAGAGAGGATAAACATCAACTTAAAAACAACATGATTTCTTAATTCATAGAGAGGAAGGGAAATGGCTTACCCTTGAAGAAACACAATCTTCATGTATTCCACTCCTTGAAGATCACGAACTCTTCGTCGCTTCTCACGAACACAACAAAGTCTCCAAAAAGAACATCACCACCAGAGACTTCCTTACTATTCTCAAGGTGTGAATCAAAATAGAGGTATGGGCTTGCCTTGGTAATTTTTATGAGAGAGAGAGGGAAAATTTAGAGAGAACTTTTCTTTACAGAAGAAGAAGAGAGAATTTCTGGTGAATTAAAAACTTCCAAGAATTTCACGTGTGAACGGCCCTTCCCAACTCCTCTGTATATTCCTGTATATGAGAGATGAGAAGAGTTATCAAATAACTCCCTTTATAACATGAAATAACTCCCAAGGGAGTTATTTTATATTTTAATTATATTATATTCATATAACTAAATAAAACTATATATTATATCACGTAGGATATATAACCTATATTTTATATTATATGACAAATAATATAAACTAACTTTATATTCTCTCATATAACCTATAGTTTTAATATGAATCGTATTTACATTAATTTTAATCTATAATTTTTATATGAATCTTATTATATAATTAATATTTGAATCATATTCAAATATTTATCTCTCATTAAATTTTATATTATAATGTATCCAAATACGTTATATTAATTATATCTCATATAATTAATTCCCTTTAATTAATTGGAATAATTCAAATTAATCTAAAATTAAATTATTCTCATTTAGTCCTTATTGAGCTAGCAAAGGACCTTATGAACCTAAAGATTAGAAGCTCCAATGATATGAAATTAATTAATTAAACTATTTAAAATTGCCAGTCGCTCTACTAAAGACCGATAGCTGCAGTCTTCGCATTGTAGATATGTTTCAGTGTCCACTAGATATAATCAATAAACAATGAGTTGACTCTTCACAAATTGCTCATAACACAATTGGTCAAATTACCATTTTACCCATATAGTTACATCTAACTTCTTAAGAACCATTGGTCTCTTTAATGAACAATTAGCCATAGTCCAACTATAACTTGACCCCTCTCTGATTAGTGAGAGGATGAGGTACCTCATTGTTCAAGACCCAAAATCATCTCTTAAGGGAGCAATTTATCTACTTACTCTAACAACAGGAAGGAGTGAATTTCTTTTTGTGTAGCTGTGTTCTCAGCTCCCCACTCGGACAAATCCCCTAAATGGTAGGCTTATTGAGTCAGCGAATCTAGTCACTCTCACCCATGCAGATTCACTCTCATCCATGCAGATCAAATGATCGTCCTCATAGGCAAGAGTTCATTACTTACTGAGGACTAAGGTTGGTAACTTGTTGAAATACAAGTTATTTTGCCTTTTTATTGAGAACAATTAGGAAAATTCAAAGGAAAATACATTAGCTTGACAAAGAATTCATGCAAATAATAATATATTGTGATCCTATGCTTACAAAACTCATAATTCCTGAAAATTGTAAAAAGTATCACTTTTAGACACAAGATTCATATGAAATGAGGAGAAAAATCAACCAAAGAAACGAGCCGCAAGCCGCGATCGCATAGCATCTTGCCCTAATGATCAACTTTATAACACATAACACCATGCAATGAGATGAACTGCAACAAACAAAAGACGATAAATGTATGGGCTGTGAAAGTTAAATCCACAGAATATGTTAGTAGCTGATGTGAGATGTTCATAGCAACCTAGACACGAACATTTCTTTAGACAAATGACCCTTATAGACAATTATTTTATAAATCTAATATTTTATTTTTTTTTCAATTTAATCCTATTAAGAAGAAAAATAAAAGATTAACCTATTTCTAATTATATTAGAAATATTTTAACATAGGTCTAAGTGAATTAGTCTAGAACTATTTAAAATTAATTTTAAACCTACGTTTGCATGTAACTTTTGATTATAGATTTTAATTCTAATCAATAAACTTATAATTATAACACTTAATAAAAATAATGAAATAATTAAAACTTATAATCATGTATCTACTGACATTAATTAAATATAATATTATATTTACTGAGTAATGTCATGCTCAATGTAATTCCATTTTCATTATATAATATAACACTAATATTAAACTAATGAAAATAAACACATCCATCATATACACCATATAATATAATTTTTATATTATATTATGATGCATGAGCATGCTTAGGATATATCATGCAACTATATAATATAACAATTATATTAAATATGATGCATGATATAAAATGTTTATTTTATGGTGAGATTTTAAACTATATGGCATACATTATGCTATATAATAAAAATAATCATACATCACATATAAAATTAATTAAATAGCAAAATTTGACAAAAAAATTGGCACTCCTAAAAATTAATTAAAGTAATATGATACTTATATTAATTTAATTAATTAAAAAATCAAATCAATTAAATAAAACAACAATAGAGGTAAATAATTATTGCTTCCCATGTCTGCCTCGTACACACGATCTCCAGGCCGCTGGCACACGTGCATGACTGCCTTAGAGCATAAGTATGCTTGGTAGGACCATAACTACGCTGGTCTAGAATTTTGCCAACGTTGCTACGCTTGGCAGGAGCGTAGCCACATTGAGCTGAGAAAAATTCTAGCGTAGTTATGCTCGACTAGAGTGTTGTAACACTGGCCCCTCTGTGTTATAATGTAAAAGGCGGTGTTACAACGCTCTCCCTTTAAACTCTATCACAAAATGCATTTTTTTGCTTCAGTTCCATTATGATCTTGCTCTAAAATGCTCCAAACTAAAGCTTCCTTCATGGCAAACTCTTCACCACGAACAACACGAACTTACAAATTCGATAGCAAGAATTTAAACGTCCAAAACCATGGGCCCTTACAACTTTAAACGATTTAAAGCAGTAAAGCTAAGTGCCAATTTTCGAAAACATCCAATTTGCAAACCACATCCACAATGCAGTGCAATACCCATCAATTCTCTGATTTTAATTTCCAAAAAGAAATTCAGAGACACGATTTAACTCTGATACCAATTGAATGAATCGAATTCTCGTAGCAGAAGCGAGTGATCGCTTTTGTCTGTGAATTCGTTTTTGGAACTATTTAAAAACAGAGAATAGTACAGAGAGGATAAACATCAACTTAAATACAACATGCTTTCTTAATTCATAGAGAGGAAAGAGAAAGAGAGAACACTTACTCTTGAAGAAACACAATCTTCACATATTCTTCTTTTTGAAGGTCACGAATTTTTCGTCACTTCTCACGAACATAGCAAGAATGAACACAATAAAGTCCCCAAAAAGAACACCACCACAAGAGACTTCCTTACTATTCTCAAGGTGGGCTTGTCTTTGCAATTTTGGCGAGGGAGAAAGGGGAAAATTTTAGAAAAAACTTTTCTTTACAGAGAAAGAAGAAAGAATTTCTTGTGCGGAGAAACCTTCCAAAAATTTCACGTATGAACTGCCCTTATGTATATGAGAGATGAGGGAAGCCTTCATAACATGAATAACTCCTAAGCGAGTTATTTTACATTTTATTATATTACATTAATTTAATTAAATAAAACTATATATAATATAAATAATATTTATATTCTTTTATATAACCTATAATTTTAATATGAATCATATTCACGTTAATTTTAATCTATTATTTTTTATTCAAATATTTATCTCTCTCATTAAACTTTATATTATAATGTATCTAAATACATTGTATTACTTGTATCTCATACAATTAATTTCTTTTAATTAATTTGAACAATTTAAATTATTCCAAAATTGATTGATTCTCATTTAATCCATATTGAGCTAGCAAAGGGACCTTATAGACCTAAATATTAGAAACTCTGATGATATGAGATTAATTACTTATACTCTTTAATAAAATTAATTAACATTCACTAATTGTCGGTCACTCCACTAATGAAAAATAGTTGCACTCTTAAGATATATTTTTGTGTCCAATGGATGTAATCAATCAACAGTGAGTTGATCCTTAAAAAATTGCTCATAACTACAGTTAGGTCAAAATTATGAGACATCTCATTATTTCAAGATCCGGAATCAATCCTTAAGGGAGCAATTCATTTACTTACCCTCACAATGGGAAAGAGTGAATTTCTTCTTGTGTAGCTATGTTTCCAGCTCCCCACTCGGACGAATCCCAAAAATAGTAGGCTTATTGTGTCGGCAAAGAATCTAGTCACTCTCACACGTGGAGATAAAAAGACCACCCTCATAGGCAGGAGTTCACAACTCACTCAAGATTAAAGTCAAGTCACATATGGTCATCCTAATGGAATGTAAGTCTCTTCAAGTAACGGAGTTATTGAGAGAGAATAATAATTTTGTTGTTCGGTCCTATACATACTCTTTGTACAAATAGCAACGCAATCCTTGTGATTTCTATGATTGTGGTATGCATAGTATCATCACAGTGGTTATATTAGCAACACATCGCAAGCAAGATAAGCACGATGGGAAAAATGAATGCATACAGGCGTCAATCACAAAGCAATAGAGAGAAAACGCATTAGGAGCAGAGAAAATGAAAGCAATATTGGGTCCCAATTTAATTAAATTTCGAAATTAGCAAGATACATCAGAAATAAGAAAGAGCTTCAAGAGTACACCCTCAAATTTAAGTTTCCTATCAGTGGAACGATCCCTTGGCAGAGGAGCTAGAGCTTCCTGATCCAACACAGGGAAGTTGATAGGCTACTGTAAATGCTCAGCGATGACAGGTGGTGGAATGAGAGCTTTAACAGATAGAATTTCCTACATGTAGCCCAAGATAAATCTAAAATGTGCATCCCGTCGTCTGGCTAACGCGTCGAATGATTGCATGACTGGACGCAAGATGGAAGACTGAAGATAATTCTACATGTAATCAATTCAACATCCAAGTAGTCAGCATCCGGAAGGTGCGGAGGAATGCAAGTAGTCTGTGAAGTGGGTATGGTATGCATTGGGGTTCTGGTGGACGTGGATGTGGAAGCACAGAGTGGATCTTGAGTTGTGGTAGGTTGGTTGGTGGGTTGGTTTTGATAAGAGACTAGAGGGGGAGGATCTTCAGATAGGCGATAGTCATTGGATTGGTTGGGTTAAGGTTTAGTTGAGGAACAAATTTGAGGTTCTGGTGAGGTACGTGTTTGTGGCCTGTGAATTCGTCACCTCCGTTAGTTGCGTTCGACTCATATATGAAGTTGGCCGACGCAAAGTGGACGGATACCTTTGGTTGAGGAGGAGGAGGAGGGGTTTCTTCATGGTCGCTTTGCAGAGACGGAAGCTGGGATTCTCGCTCGAAGTGCTCGTAAAAGTCCTCGGAGCTAGAGGAATCCCCCTGGTCAGACGTCTCAGATACTTCTATCCTTTTCTTCTTGTTCTACTGAGGTTGTGGTGAGCTTGAAGACCTTGTTTTCTTTGCAGGTTGGGCTCCTTTGTACAACAGACGCTGGTGCTGTAAACCTTTGAGCAAACGCCGGAGGAGAACGATATCAATGAGCCCATGAATGTCAACTACTGGCTTATCCTCCACGGGCAGGTCAGTGTTCGTGCACAAAGCTCCAATTGTCCAAGGCAAGAAAAGATGCCCACTTGGTTTACCTGGGACACTTCGTAATTCGTATTTACCTTGCAATTATGCGACCAACATCAGGGGATGCACTGCATGATGTAGTAGGTGGCCATGACCCTGTCCATTGAGACGATTTTATCATGAGTGATTGGATCAGGCGGTGCTTGACAAAGTATACCCGCAGATTTGCCTAAGAAGTTAGCATCTGGATGGTAAAGTGCGAATCCTCATCCAAGAGACGTCCCAATTTGACCCAGGCTTGGTCATCACCCTGATTGCATCTGACATGCGTTCAGGTGATGTGGCAATTATCTGATTTCCTTAAAATTTGACAACCACCTCCAATGATAGCTCCGACGACCAACTCCAACAGCCATCTTTGGTGACCCAACTTTGACGATCACCTTCACACTACCGACTCCAATGACCAATTGGCTTCGACAACAAACTGCGATGACCAACTCTGACAACCATCTTCGTAGGCTCTGACAACTACCTCTGACTACAAACTCCAATGAAAGTCACCTTCGATGATCACCTTTGAGCGAGCAACTCCGACGACTAACTCGAGACTTCAACAACCATCTTCGACAACAAACTCCGACAACCAACTCTAATACCATTTTCATGCGACTAACTTCAGGCTCCGATAGTCACCTCCGACTAAAATCTCCAATGAAAATCATCTTCGATGATTAACTTCGACGACCACTTTCATCCGACCAATTCTGAGCTTCAAAAACGACCTCCGATGACAAACTTTGACAATCAACTCCAATACACCTTCACGTGACCAACTTTAGGCTTTGACAACCATCTCCGATTACAAACTCGAACAAAAATCATCTTCAATTATCAACTTTGACAAACACTTCCAACTACTATAAAACTAATGACCGATAAAGTATGTTGTAGGGTTGTTGATTATATATAAAAAATATTATTTTATCTATACCGAGTGCAATATTTATACGTAATGAATTCACATATCAAATGAGTATTAAGAATATTTAGACGAAAAGTATGTAACATATAACCAAAAAAAAAATCATAGAATGAAGATTAATTTTTTTCTTGGAATATTTTCCAGCAAGAATTAATGAAAAATAGAGATTTGTTCTCTGATGATCTTCCAAATTTAGAGGAAATGAAAGTGTAACTGTTGAAGAAATGTGGTGACATTCCACTGGCCGTTATGATGATGAGGAAGATTTAATTAAAAAAATTCTTGACATGGTAAAAATATAGAGCAACAATAGGAAGAAAAAGAAAAAGAAGAAGATGATAATGAAATTTATGGAGAAAAATTAGCTAAAATCAAAAGTTTTGATTTCACTTTAGTTTCTCATTTTATTTAACCATATTTCTACCAGAAATTGTAATGAGTTAATTATTGATCATTGCCCAAAAAAGAAAGAAAGAAAGAAAAATTTTAAAAATTAAATGAAAAAAATTGCAATCCATATGGGTAATAAATAAAAAAGTTTTAGAACAAAAATAGTAATCATAAAAGCATATTATTTATAATTCAAAAAACTGCATCAGATACCCAGACGTATAAACTCAACTCTGCACCTCAAATACAAACATATGAACTCAGATCAAATAACTCTACACCCAAAACACAGATATATGAACTCTACAAACATATGAACTCCAGGCATCTTATCTCAACTCAAAGCCCCAAACAATCCCTAAATATTAAACTACTGGTGGTCTTTCTCAAAACCATGGACACGGTGATTTTAGCCCATGATTTTGTCAAATCTTCCTAATTCAAGGGGCACTCCAAAACCCCCCCTTTTTTTTTTTTTAATAAACAACTTGTTGGTTAATTTTCTTCATTTTTTTGTTCGGTTGGTTTTGGTCCATCAAATTGATTTTTGGAGTTTCTATGATCATCCTTACCATGAACTCTTTTAATCAAACAAGAACTTGAGTTCACAACTTAACTCCCCTCAGCTCCGACTCCTTATGCCAATCACCTCCAATGTTAATTTAAATATAGAAGGTGGAATCGCCATCTCAATTTCTCAGTAGAAAGAATTTAAATTTAATTGAGTGGACAAAATATTTACGATAAAGTTCAACATTTTCAATCAGTTCATGCATTAGATTTAATTTGGAGCATTGATCTATCAACTCTTAGGGTGATAATTGATGTCTTATTTACTTAATTATCCTTGAATCAACATCCCCTACCTAATTGAACTAAATAGTGTCTAATGTGCTTCTTGTTCTTTTTTTAAGAGTTTCAATTAGTTGATTTGAAACCATATCACTACTTGATGAAATCAAAGAAATGATACTTTGGTCATGTAACAGTATAAAAAGAAAAAAGATAATTATGCTAAAAAAACACTTTAGTAAAATTTGGGGTTTAAGTGTGGAATGAAAACATCGATGATTTAAATCCTAAATTAATAATTACATCAATTTAAATTTTGAATTTTTAAGATTGCATCAATTTAAATTCTAGTTTATATCAATTTAAACCCTAAATTTTCATAAGTATATAAATTCAAACCTTAAATTTTCATATGTGTATCAATTTACACATTTTTTTCAGATTTAGTTTGAGAACTATCATGCAACATATTTATTTATTTTTAAATAAACTTATAAATTGTTATAAGTGAATCGATTTTATACATTTATTATGATTATACTTGAAAATCGTCGATATATAAATTTTTATACGTGTGTAGACTAATCAATGTTGATTTAATAAAATTGATTATTATAATTTAGATGAATAATTTTCAAGTAAATATCAAATGAGAGTTTAAATTGATTCGTTTATATAAATTTAGAGATTTAATTGATATAATTATAAGTCTGATACAATGTTTATCTAAATAAAATATAATAAATAGTTTAACTTGATCCGTTTGTCAAAGTTAGAATTTAGATTTATAAACATATAAAAGTTTAAATTGATACCATTTTAATTTAGATTTTAAATTGATACAATCGAAAAAAACGGGAGGGTCAAAACTTGAACCGCCGTTGGGACAGAAATAAACCAGTTGCCAAACACCAGAGATTTTCGTATTCTGCAACTGAGCGAGCTTATTCCTCTCTCTCCAGTTTCCAGCCCCGGCGAGAAAAATGCTGCAGTTTCCGGCTTTCATGACACAGTACCCTTGGTCTACAAGGACAATTCCGACGTCGTTTTTACTGCCGTCTCAATGGCCTCAACCCCAAAACGAAGAGCTACTGCTCGCCATGGAAGAGTCTGATTTTGAAGAAAAGGTACTCTGTTTACCATTCTCTTTTCAAAAAACCCTATTGCTCTTTTCTTCTCTTTGGCATTTTATATTTGTACAATCTCCTGCTTGAACTCGGGAAATGCATAGTAATCGAAAGTGAAATCGTCGGAATGTTGATTTTAGTTTAATTGCGGCTTATTGTGGATTCTCCCATGCGCTCCGCTCTTGATTGTGATCATTTTAAACTATGTTTGAGTATTTGTGATTTGATCTTCGTTTTCTTCCGCATTCGTGGAAATCCCCCTCTTTTGTTTCATGTACACGAACAAATTTTTGCGTTATTTCTGAGAATTGAACTACTCGATGCACAGTAAATATCATACATACATCGAATGTCAAATTCAAGTTAGTGCAATTGATTGAAATCGACACTTGCTCAAAAGACTGTTGTTGAATTAGATCTGACTCTCGCTGTTAGGTTTTCACCTTTCTCACCGTTGAGAATTCCACGTCAAAAAAATCATACTCCTTATAAAATAGATTAAATGAATTTAATATTCGTTTTCATCTCTAATAGTTTTTCCTTCGAGGTCTGCTTTGAATATTTGGTTTTTGAGGAATTTGCTGGTATAATCATTGAAACTTGGACTGAATTGCTGTTAATTACTTCTTCATCAATACTTTGTTTATGTGAGGCTGAAACCGTGGAGAAAACTTGTTGATACCCTACTTGAAGGGTTGTTGCAGAGCATGATCTGTTACCATTTCTAGGTTTAGGTTGAATGTCTTGAATATGATATATATCTTCAACCTTGTGTTTCGAAGTTCAAACCTAAAGAAAGGGGATGTTCCAATGTGTTGTATGGTATTTTTCCATGGTGAGGCTGTTAAAGTATTGATGTAACTAAATTTATGATAACTCATTAACTTAAGCTTTTGGGTTAATAGGTTTAAAATTGTGTAATTCGAGTCGTGGAATTGTCAGTTCAAGGGGTATATGAAACTCAAGCTTCTGCCTACTTGTATCACATACTAAGTTACGAATCCATACATCAAACACATTTGAAGCAAACTCAAGTTTCTGTAATCACAGGTTCACTTTCCTGACCTGACTACAAACTTCATAATCCAAAGCTTACAAAGTCATGAACCGAAAATCTAATAAAAACGTCATCTCCACATGTTCTTTTGCTAACGTGGTTTCGGGGGTGTGATATTCTTAAATATTGTGCGAGCTTGTTAGTGAAAATTTTAAGCGTTAAATGAAAAAAAAAAAGCATTTTGAGAATCCCACATTGCTTAGTTTGGGAAGTGAATTTCCTTCTTATACTCCCAACTTGAGTTGTGGGTTTGGACCTCAAGAGGTACCCATATTTTAGAGGGAGTGAGGAGACCCACAAATGTGGGTATAGTAGACATCCCACATGTGTGTGCCGCCGCCGTCCGTCCGGGTGGGCGTGACTTCGTAACTTTGCGCAACTACACGTTCATTGGTTGTGCGATTTTTGAGTTGTTTTCTGATGGCCCTCTACGCCTATAAAAGGCGCAAGCCTTTTTGTATTTCAACAACCCATTCTTCCATTTTCTCCCTCGAACTCTTCTTCATTTAGTTTTCGAGCAAGTCAGTCTGAAGGGTGTGAGTCTTGGATCGATCATAGTGCAACTCCGATTGAGACCGTTTTATCTATTTTGAGCTGTTTTATCCTAGGGACTAAGTGACAATTTCGTAGAACTACTTACAGACTCGGGTAGAGTTGTGAAACGTCTTAAAGAGAGCAAGATTCGCGACTCAGCCTGTAACAAATTTCTGTTTTGCAGGTTCCGTTTTCTGACTACTGCCGTTCGTGACCGTTTGTTGTTGTCACTTTCTGTCCATTGGAGGGTAACGATTTCAACAATTTTAAGACGATTTTCATCTACCACTACTACGATGGCTCTTACAAATCAAAACGACATTATGACATCCGACCTCAACCGTCCATTCTGGTTCGAATGAGCGAACTTCAAACGGTAGAAGCAGAAGATGTTTTTTCTCACAGTTAAGAAGGTTGCCGACATTTGTACTACGAAGAAACCAACTATCCCGAGAGAAGATCCGACTAAACAACAATAAAAGAAGCTGTTGGTTGGGAAGAAAGGGATTTTTTATGCAACAATTTTATTTTAAACGGTTTGACTGACGGTTTGTATGATTATTATAGTACAATGAAGACAGCAAAAGATGTGTGGGATGTCTTGCAAAAGATAGCTCATGAAATAATAAGTGAAGGTATGCCCCCTAAATAAGCAATTCCAAGTTGCCAATATTATTGATAAATTGTTTCCTTTGTGGAAGGATTTCGAGAACACCTTGAGGCATAAGACCAAGGAGTTTTCTTTGGAGAGTCCGATCACTCGGTTGAGGATTGAGGAGGAAGCCCAGAAGCAGGACCAGGGGGAGGAAGTGAACATTGTTCCTGGGAAATCTGTCTCTGTTGTGATAAAGCCTAACCAAGAGTCCAAGGGAACTAAGAGGAAAGGTCAGAACCGTGGTTCCAGCAACCAAAACAATCAGAAGAAGCAGAAACCCTCCTCAGGAGGAGCGATTCAGTTTCTTTGCTTTAACTATAATACATCTGGACACATGGCTAGGAACTATACGAATAAGCATCGTCCTGCTAGTTAGATGAACCTGACAGAAGAATCGTTAGTAGCCAGGATCACAGAAGTAAACGTGATCGGTGGTTCTGAGGGGTGGTGGATAGACACTGGCGCTACGCTCCATGTCTGTCATGACCTTAGTCTGTTTAAAACTTATTTTGAAACCAGGGATAAAAACATACTGTTGGGGGGTCACCACTTAACGAAAGTTGCTGAAACCAGCGAGGTGGAGCTGAAGTTCACATTCCAGAAGCTCTCACCTTGAAGGGTGTCCTGTGTAACGGTCATGCTTGTCCAGGGCCTGTTGCCCATGGCCGCATGCCCAATCCAACCCCCTTCTAGCATATTTTCATGTCCTGTATTGTATTAGTTTAGTTAGCTTGCTTTCTTTACATTTTCATTGTAAGTGACCACTCGCCCTTTTGCATATGCAAAGGCGCCAGTTGGCTTTTTGTTCAGAATGCACTATATGGGGATAAGACTAACCATCATTTCCTCATACCCGGAGTAGTACTCTATAAAGCCGTTGTTGTTGCTGATTGCTTTCTAGTCTACTACAATCTTTCTTTCTTTATTCACACTCACAAAATCTTCTTACGAAAACCTTTTCTCCAAACCCGTTTTCTAAAACCGTTTTCCCTAAAACGGGGGTGGAGGTTGCAAGAGGCACTCGGTGTGCCATCGGCAGTCCGTAATCGAGTTGGCTGGCTTGTTCGTGAGCGGGAACAAGTGCCGCACAATCGCTAAGAGAAGCTTCCGAAAGAGCGATTGTGACAGTTGGTATCAGAGCCAAGTTGGCTTATAGAGAGAGATCAGTGATCATGTCGGCGACGAAGAACCTGAACAAGTCCCATGTGGACAGATTGGTAGAGATGGAAGAACAAATGCTCTACCTGAGAGAGGTCCCAGATAATGTTCGTTTCCTTGAGACTCGGCTACAAGAAGTTGCCGAGAAAGTCGATGGAATTGATGCGGTGGTAGGCCGCCTAGACGGATTACCCGTCAGAGAATTGATGATGAGGGTAGAGACCCTCGAGACCAAAACAGTACGGTCCGGCAACTTTGAACGAGGCGATAGCTCCTCGGGTTCTGTTGCCCACATAGAGGAGCGTGTCGAAGAGCTGGACAGCTCCCAAACAGCAATACTTCAGATGGTAACCGACCTATCTGAAGACTTTCGATCGGCCCTGGATGTCGTCAGAGCCGAGATAGCGGATGTGAGTGCGAGGGTGAATCTCACCATCCGAGCGGTAGGGAACCAAGCCCCACCTGGGGGCGCAGTGGCAGTAAGCCGAATAAAAATCCCAGAACCGAAACCCTTCTGTGGGGTGCGAGAAGCGAAAGCCCTGGAAAATTTTATCTTCGACCTTGAGCAGTACTTCAAGGCGACGAACACAGTGACTGAAGAGTCGAAAGCCACAATAGCAACGATGCATCTAATTGAAGATGCAAAACTGTGGTGGAGATCACGATTTACAGACATACAGGAAGGACGTTGCACTATTGATACTTGGGATAGATTGAAACAAGAACTTCGCTCGCAGTTTTTCCCTGAAAATGTTGAGATCTTGGCTCGACGAAAACTCAGAGAGCTAAAGCAAACAAGTAACATCAGGGACTATGTAAAACAGTTTGCAGGACTCATGTTGGACATACGAGATATGTCCGAAAAAGACAAGGTCTTTTGCTTTGTGGAGGGGCTGAAACCGTGGGCGAAAGCAAAACTATATGAACAGAGAGTACAGAATCTCCCCTCTGCCTATGCGGCAGCTGAACGACTATACGACCTTAGCACTGACTCACAAGATGTGAGGAAGCAATCAACTACCTCAAATGAGGAAAACAGAAACAGTCGTTCCAGTCCTCCCAGGCCTAGGGGAGGAGACAAGAACACAGGGGGGATCGTAAATCATCCCAACCGAGATCAGGGAGCAACTGGCGGGGGCCGCCACAACAGCATAACAATTATAATCGCCCCCTGTCTTGTTTCATATGTAGGGGGCCACACAGGGCGCGTGAATGTCCAAATCAAACTGCGTTCAATGCTTTTCAAGCCACATTAGCCTCTACCTCCGGAGACGAGGCCGAACTAGAGGAGACGGTAACCGAGCCAGCGGCAGAAATTGAGAATCCCAGGATGGGGGCATTGAAATTTCTGTCTGCACTCCAGAAGAATATGGGAAAGGCGACGGAGCCACTAGAGAAAGGTCTCATGTATGTGGACGCTTGGGTCAACCAAAGATCGACCAAAACCACTATGGTTGACTCTGGGGCTACCCATAACTTCATGGCGGAAACGGAAGCTCGCCGCCTGAACTTGAATTGGGAAAGAGATGCAGGAAAGATGAAAGCTGTGAATTCCGCAGCCCTACCGATTTCGGGGATAGCGAAGAGAACTCCGGTAAAGTTAGGAGACTGGAAGGGCCTCGTCGACTTCGTGATTGTCAAGATGGATGATTTTGATGTGGTACTGGGGATGGAATTCCTACTTGAACATAAAGTCATACCAGTGCCCCTCGCCAAATGCTTAGTCATTACCGGATCTACACCGACCGTAGTCCAAGCCAGTATCAAGCGGTCAAATGGAGTGAGAATGATCTCAGCTCTCCAATTGAAGAGGGGCCCGGCCCACGACGAACCCACGTTCATGACCATCCCAGTAGAATCGGTTGAGTCCACTGAAGAGGAGATCCCCCAAGACGATCTATTTGTCTTGGAAGAGTATCGGGACGTCAGGCTGAGAAGCTTGCCCAAGTCCTTACCCCCACGAAGGGGGATTGACCATGAGGTCGAGTTGTTGCCAGGGGCAAAGCCGCCTGCCAGGAAGGCATATCAGATGGCCCGTTGGCTGGGCGTCGAAAACAGTCAGACGAGCTGTTAGGTATGGCTCAGCTTAGCTTCAATATCCAGCAGAGTTCCGCGATCGGAAAGGCGGCCCTCGAAGTGTGCGACAGACAGCCACTCAGGCCACACTTGGTGGACCACCCTTATGCAGGCAAAAGTCCTCAGACACATAACTTCACTAAAAAGTGGAGCAAAACCCTTGAGATAGCTCGCGCCTACCTAGAAAGAGCATCAAGGAGAGTGAAGAAATGGGCTGGTAAGAAGCAGAGGGCCCTTGAGTTTCAAGCTGGGGACAAGGTCCTGATCAAGCTACGACCGGGACAGTTTCAGTTCCGAGGCCAGAGAGACCAACGGCTAGTAAGGAAATATGAAGGTCCAGTGGAGGTAATTGAGAAGGTCGGGAGAACCTCATATAGGGTTCAGTTACCCTCATGGATGAAGATTCATTCTGTCATCGGTGTGAACCTCCTGAAGCCCTATCATCCCGAACCCGAGGATGGACAGCGGAACATGCTAAGGCGCCCATCAGTCACGATGAAGAGTTTTGCTGAGAAAGAAGTTGCACAAATCTTGGGTAAACGTACGCGCCATAGTGGAAGACCCAGACGAGAACTGACAGAGTTCTTGGTGAAATGGAAGGATCTCCCCGATGAAGAGATCAGTTGGGAGCGGGCCGAAGACTTGAAGAATGCAGCTCCGGCCATCGCAGGTTTTGAACAAGGTCGGTTGACGGGGACGTCAACCAATTAAGTGGGGGAGAATGTAACGGTCATGCTTGTCCAGGGCCTGTTGCCCATGGCCGCATGCCCAATCCAACCTCCTTCTAGCATATTTTCATGTCCTGTATTGTATTAGTTTAGTTAGCTTGCTTTCTTTACATTTTCATTGTAAGTGACCACTCGCCCTTTTGCATATGCAAGGGCGCCAGTTGGCTTTTTGTTCAGAATGCACTATATGGGGATAAGACTAACCATCACTTCCTCATACCCGGAGTAGTACTCTATAAAGCCGTTGTTGTTGCTTATTGCTTTCTAGTCTACTACAATCTTTCTTTCTTTATTCACACTCACAAATCTTCTTACGAAAACCTTTTCTCCAAACCCGTTTTCTAAAACCGTTTTCCCTAAAACGGGAGTGGAGGTTGCAAGAGGCACTCGGTGTGCCATCGGCAGTCCGTAATCGAGTTGGCTGGCTTGTTCGTGAGCGGGAACAAGTGCCGCACAATCGCTAAGAGAAGCTTCCGAAAGAGCGATTGTGACATCCTGCACACTTCGGAGATAAGAAAGAACTTGGTCTTGGGCTATTTCCTCAATAAGGTCGGATTTACTCAACTTATAGGGGCAGATTTATATATCCTTACTAAGAATATTGTATTAATAGAGAAGGGCTATGCAACTGAGGGCATGTTCAAATTAAACCTAGACGTAAATAAAATGAAATCTTCTATTTATATGTTGTGTTC
Source organism: Benincasa hispida (assembly GCF_027475165.1). Taxonomy (NCBI): domain Eukaryota; kingdom Viridiplantae; phylum Streptophyta; class Magnoliopsida; order Cucurbitales; family Cucurbitaceae; genus Benincasa; species Benincasa hispida. The sequence goes on along the minus strand of NC_143487.1, from coordinate 33,850,925 downwards.
TTTGAATGTTTGAAATGCTAGACTTTGTCTTGTTAATAAGAGATTAATTAGTAACATGATTAGGCTGGAAATGATATCTAAGTTATCCATGAATGAATTTGATAAATGTGAGTTTTGTAGTCAGACTAAAATAACTAAAACTCCGCATAAATCTGTACTTAGGGAATCTGAGCCTCTATATTTAATTCATTCCGACTTATGTGAATATGATGTCATCTTGATTAGGAACAGTAAAAGATATTTTATTACTTTTATTGATGATTGCTCTGATTTTACCTTTGTATATTTGCTGAAAAACAAAAGTGATGCGTTTGATGCTTTCAAATTGTTTGTAACTGAAGTAAAAAAATCAGCTTAACAGAAAGGTTAAAAGACTTCGTAGTGATAGGGGAACTGAGTACAACTCAGACAACTTTAATGAGTTCTTTAACTCACATGGAATAATACACGAAAAGATTGCACCTTACTCTCCTGAAATGAACGGAAAAGCACCGAAAGGAAAAATAGAACTTTAGTTGAGCTAGTAGTTGCTATTTTACTCAGTTCAGGAGCCGCGTCTTATTGGTGGGGTGAAATCATCTGTACAGTGTGATATGTCCTAAATAGGATACTTAAATCTAAAAATACAATTTCACCTTACGAAATCCTCAAGAATAAAAAACCAAACTTATCATATTTTAGAACTTGGTGTGTCTAGCCTTTGTAAGAATTCCATACCCTAAAAGAAGAATGCTTGCTTGTAGAGCCTATGGGTGTGTCTTTATAGGTTATGCCATAAATAGTAAAGCTTATAGGTTAGACCTAGTAAACCAAGTGATCATTAAATCAAATGATGCTGACTTCTTTGAGAATAGATTTCCCTTTAAATCGAGAAATAGTGGAGGTTTGGGATCTAGTAGTCCAACCCTAGTTAGAAATCCTACCTCTACAGAAAGAAGCCGACCCATAACCTAGAAGAAGCAAAAAAACTAGAACTGTCAAAGATTTTGGGATGACTTCCAGACCTATAATGTAGAAGAAGATCGTAAAGACCTAAAAGAAGCCCTGCCCTATGTAAATGCCAACTTATGGCACTAAGTTATAAGTGATGAAACGGACTCTCTTGAGTCAAATAGGACTTGGCATTTGGTAGACCGACTCTCTGGTTGCAAAGCAATAGGTTGCAAATGGATCTTAAGGAAGAAGCTTAGACCTGATGGAAGAGTTGACAAATTTAAAGCCAGGTTAGTAGCAAAGAGCTTTAGACAAAGAGAAAACATAGACTTCTTTGGGTCACTAGAATTACCTCAATCCGTGTACTGTTTTGTCTAGGTGTCCTAAATAACCTCGTAGTACATCAGATGGATGTAAAGATCGTTTTCCTAAACAGTGAACTCGAAGAAGAGATTTATATGGAACCACCTGAGGGCTTTATAGTCCATGGTCAAGAGAATAAGGTCTGTAAGCTAGATAAATCTCTTTATGATCTAAAACAAGCTCCTAAGCAATGACATGAAAATTTTTGATAAGCTAATCTTATCTAAAGGTTTCAAGGTTAATGAAAGTGACAAATGCATATACTAATTGTTCATATTTGGGTCGAACTTGCATGTCATAAATGATGTAAAATCTATGTTGAGTGCAAACTTTGTTATGAAAGACTTGGGAGAAGCGAGTGTAATCTTAGGCATAAAAGTGACTAGGTCTGAAAAGGGAATTTCTTTAGATGAATCTCACTATGTAGAAAAGATTCTAAAGAAATATATTTACTTTTAATGTAAACCAACATGTACTCCTTATGACCCTAGTGTTAAGTTGTTCAAAAATACTGGTGACAGTGTTAATCAAACTGAGTATACGAGCATCATAGGCAGTCTCAGGTACGCTGCTGACTGCACTAGGTCTGATATAGCTTATGCTCTAGGATTACTTTGTTGGTTTACAAGTAAACCTAGTATAGAGCATTGACATGCTATAGAAAGGGTAATGAGATACTTAAAGAAAACCCAAAACTTAGGACTACATTATCAGAAATTTCTCGTTGTCCTGGAAGGGTTCAACGATGCTGACTGGAACTCCCTCTCGGATGATTCAAAGACTACAAGTGGCTATGTCTTTAATATAGCAGGCAGAGTTGTCTCTTGGAAGTCCAAGAAACATACTATTTTAGCCCAATCGACGATGGAGTCAGAAATTATAGCACTAGCAACAATTAGTGAAGAAGCAGACTGGCTTAGAAGTCTACTATCAGAGATTCCCCTATGGAAAAATCGGTACCATCCATATTGATCAATTGTGATAGTACTACAACAAGCGAAAAAATTCAGAACCGTTATTACAATGGAAAGAGACAATAAATACGTCGTAAGTATAGTACCATTACCTCACTACTGGTGCAATTAGAGTGGATCATATATGGACTGATGAAAACTTGGCAGATTCTTGGATGAAAAGATTGGCCAGAGAGA